>NC_089587.1:212230541-212600609 GCF_019320115.1 Miscanthus floridulus | reverse complement strand
GAAACAATTTAGTGAACTTCTAGGATTTCATGTACAATGTGTGATTGATGTAGACACTGCTATACAAGACTTTGATAGGACAAAATTTTGGAGGGAAATATCTAAAGAACTTACTTGCTATCATCCCCGTACAAAAGAAATTCATCACCCTACTTTGCAATTCGTGCATAAATGCTTAGGATTTTCTTTATTTCCTAGAAATGATTTTCGCACTATGAGGAATGATGAACTTAAGCTGCTCTATGCCATGGTTAAGAGAAGAAAAGTTTCACCTGTTCAGTTTATGATGAAACAATGGAAAGAAATTCCTGAACTTAAGGGAGATATTGGCTGTACTTCTTTGGTCACCCGCATAGCTAAAAATTTGGGTCTTTTGAATAATGCTTCTATTGCTTACATCGATGACATCCCCCGTTGGTTTATTGATTATGAATACTTTGTCCAAGCTCACATGTTGAAGAAGAAAAAGGATAGGAAACTTGTCAAGATGTATATGGACTATACAAACGAAATCCCATTACTAGACCAAAACCTTGGTCTGTATGCGGTGTAGTCTTTTGTCTTTGATTTGTAGGTGAAGGAGATAGTGCCTAGCCAGAGTGCTTCTATGAGAGTTACGCGCAACCCACAACCCAGATACGGTGGCGATGATCCAATTTCGAAGGGACCGACCTTCACCAGTTATGCAGGCTAGGACCAATCAGGATCTTCCCACATGCACCAGCCCGAGCATGCTAGGTGGGAATCTTCCCACATGCACCAGCCCGAGCATGCTAGTTGGGAGCAGCCTACTCCTCAGCACGCTGAGAGATCCTAGCATCAAGGCTCAAGTGCGCAATGGTAGGATAGCAACTTCGACTACTATCAGCAGCAACCATATGAAGAAATCTCGAGTGGCCATCAGGGAAGACAAATGTCCTTCTCTGCCTATGGCTACCATGACCAGCAGATGCAACATTTCCGCCTCGACACCAGGTTGACAAACATAGAAGAGGCACAACACGACATCTAGAAGACGTTTCACCAGCACTCCCAGTGGCAAGCAGAGATGGGAGAATGCATCACCACCATTCAGCAGCACCAGGAGCAGGAGAACAAGAATTGGTGATACTTGTTCCAGGGTCTCCACATCGACCCACCTTTTTGAGAGACCGCAACAACACCTAGCTTGGGGGAGGAGCCCCTGTTTACCTAAGGTAAGTTTTCTTTATGGTATTTTATTATTTTCTTTAGTTTATTTAATTTTTGAATTTGTATTATTAAAAAAATACATAACTGAGAAAACCAAATAAAATTTTGCCTTTGTCTTTTTATATATATTACTATGGTGTGATCTAAAAAATGAAAAGAAAACCAAATAAAAAGAGTGTGTATATATAGTTTGTGTAAGGTGTGCTTAGTTTCTTGTTTTTAAGAACCAATAAATAAAAACAACTTGAAGATAATCTCTCATAATTGAAATGATGAATAGTTGGTTTGTTGTAATTCCTTTCAAGTACCTAGTTTTCAGCCCTGAATTCTCCCAAGTTTTGGATGAAATTGATTTGACATGAGAATTTGCTCTAAAACTTGAAACTCGTGGGTAGCAAATGCTTGATCTAAGTCTAGGTAATTGACGGATATGATAAGAGAAGGTCTGAGCTGCTATTTATCTTGTTCCAAGTGATACTAAAGTTCTAGAGATTTCTTTTGAAAAACATAAAAATACAACATGATGAGTTCCTGTATGACAAAGCTAGAATTCCTACCAGAGTTAAACATGATATTTAGGCTAGGAAAACTTCCACTTATATATGCTACTTGTTTTGCATTGAGTTTTGTCAAGCTTTGTTGATCCTTATGAGAGGTTTATCATGCTTTTTAAAATCAGGATCACGTACACACCACCCACATATGCACTACTCCTACACTGGGTGTAGGCGCAAAAACATGCATTCCATCTAGATCCAACAAAAATGTTTTACTCCTACACTGGGAAGTAGACACCAAAAATATCCTTGATAGGTTTTTCACCAAATAATTGCTCTAACTTCTTGTTCCTATCTCTCAAATACTTTACTACAGAAAAGAAGCATTGGGCTATTCAAAAGTTATTCATAAAAAGAAGAAGAAGAAAAAAGCGAGAATTGAAAAAAATGGACAAGTGTCCGAGATATTTAAAACAATGGGTACTTAGATGCCCGCCTGAAAAAAAAGAGAAAGATAAATAAGATAGCCCATGTTTTCTTGCAAATATTTTTTAAGTTTCAAAAGAGAGATAAGTTTTCTAGGAGTATAGTATAATTAGGTTAGCCACCATATATATCCACCATATTTTCCACACACATGCACATCTTGATTTGATTGTATGACTCAACTCTTTTTGGATTTGCTATTTGACTTAACAATATATGTATTGCAAGTATGCTCTTTCATGCCTTAGTTGTAGGAGGAGAAAGGCATAACATTATTTTTGCCTTGGTGATGATCCACAAATACCACATATTTTGAGAGATTTGAGAGTGTCATACAATGGAATCTCTGAGTTTTATTTTGAAAACTTGCAAAAACTCTAGAATAATGGTTGAACAAAGAACTTGAGACATAGTGCTTGACTCGATCGTTCTGTCTTTTAATTGCTCAAGACCCAAGTGAAGGCTATAAGCCCCATGGTCGAAGGTAATATGGGTAAGTTTGAAAGTCAGATCAGTGGATTTCAATCCAGAGGAGAATTCTTGTTTGAATGCAGGTGTACTTTTGAGGAGTGAAAACATCATAGCAACTCCTGATTCATTACTTAGTTTGGTATTGCTCAGGGACGAGCAAAGGTTAAGCTTGGAGGAGTTTGTTGACGGTAGTTATCTTCCATCATAAACCATCAATAGAACTTGAAATCATGCATGAAAATGATCACCAACATAGACTTAGGGGTTTAAACTAACAATTTCCACGAGTTTTGATGAATATGTGTTTTCAATAGGGTTTATTCAGAAAACCATAATGGGGGATCAAAACATCAAATAAAATCATGCTTATCCATAGCGAAAACTATTCCAGAAGGTTCTAGAGGACACCAGAAGCCACGTCACTGAAGAAGACCCCGAGGGGATGATAGGTGGGGTCGGCCAGTCCCACCTACAGGCCGATCGGCCCCCTAGTCCCACATGGTAGTCCCTCCTTCGTACGTTGGATCTCCACCACCTTAAGGATTGCATCTACATCATTTATTCAAGTTAGTTTGATCCAAGGGCTCAAGATTGATGCTCTAGCCTATATATACCCGCCCCTGCCCCCTCCCTCAGGAATTGTAATCTGCCATAAGTCAAGAGTAGACCAGAAATTAGGGTTTTCAGAGAGAAGAGAATAGAGCTCCAATTCTTCATGGTTCTAGTATAGTCTAACTACCAAGGTTCAAGTAGAGTTTGGGCTATTGCTCAAGATTTCGGATTCACCATCTGGAGGCCGGTATATCCATTGTATCCCTCTTTATTTATGACTTTGTGCTACTTCAATATTATGTTGCTATTTATTATGTTCCTAGTTTGCTCTAGTAGTATGTGCTCTAGTAGTATGCTTGATATAGTTATGATTAATGATGAATTTATGCATATGTTGACTTAGTAATCTTTTGCTCTTCATTAATCTCCTACCTAGCCATACTACTTTTATGAGTATCTATTTCTGTCTATGGAATACCATCAATATCTTACACTTATCATTGATTTATCACTTGACTTACACTTGCAATAGCATGAGGGTGATGATCTTATCATAAGTATATATATTTGTCAATATCTCTGTGCCAACCCCATAGCTCCTCCCTGTGGATAAAATATAAATAATGATACCTGGTATACTCTTGGGTGAAATGCTACAATGGTATATTATCTTTACACTTGTGGATACTTAATATATATATAAATTTACAAGTGTTCTTAATAATTACCAACAACGCATTTCTGGCATCATGCTAGGGATGACAACTTAGTAAAAGAGTGATGCTAAGAACTATCAATAGCGCCTTGGAGTCTGAGACCATATGACACGCCCGTCATTAGTAGGTACATCTCCTGATCACCACCTCCGGTAGCCGTCACCGCCGCTTTTGTCAATTTCCAACCCTGTGCGTGAGTCCTACGCATCACTCCCGTGCGTATTTACAAAGTTTTGTAGAAATTTGTATTCTCGCTTTGTCTAATATAGTTGCTTACATAGGATGCTCCCCACCGTGTCTTTCTCCTCATCAGTGCTGCCGTTCCTCATCGATGCTCCTACTCCCTTATGACAAACTGCGCAACCACCCCTACTCAGCGGTGTGCAAGCCAACAAGCTAGTGCTCCACACCGGTATGCCTCACCGGTAGGGAGACAACATAGAGCCACCGGTGACCAGGCTGGTACTTATCACCACTATTGCCACTCGAGCTCAATGCCGCAAGATCCAAAGGCAATGGTAATGCTTTCGCACTTCCCTTATGCATTGTTCTTGAATTTTTATTCCCTTCTTCACTCATATGAGTATGAATGAAGCTTCCATCTGATTATTAATGAGCTCACGAACACATCCCCGTAGTCACTCCTTCTATGATTCAGGCGATAGCGCCCTCTCCACTAGATCCTCGTTAAGATTGAGGAGGCCCCCAACAAGAGGAACGAAGTGGCCATCCTCACAGACCATGTCTTCATCCTCATCCTCAGTCGCCTCACCGACCGCTCCTTGTGCAACTACAAGTGTGTTTGTCGCTCCTAGAATAGCCTCATCTCAGGATCTAAGTACTATAAGGAGCTGCCCCAGATTCTCGCTGGATTCTTCTACCGCAGCTGGAAATACAAATGCAACTTCACCAGCGTCAACGATGAATACCCCTCTGTGTCCTTCTTGCCCTTCCCTATTTAGGATGTCGTGATCTCAGATTGCTCCCAGGGCCTCATCCTCTGCTGGTACTCTGGGTTTCGCTATGTTGTCTGCAATCTGTTGACTAAGAAATGGTTGCTACTATCGGGTAGCAAAAATTCTTGTGGTTTAGCTCGCTTGAGGTTTGATCCGACAGTCTCCTCGCACTTCCATGTGCTTGAATATGGGTTCAACGTTGATGACTCCTTAGATGTCAACATCTACTCATCTCAAATAGGAGCATGGATCTTTAAAGAATTTGAATGGGATGAGGGTATTGTAGTATCCACATAAAGGAAAAGTGTCTTTGTTAATGGTTTTATGTACATGCTGGAGTTCACCCAGATAGTTGCTGTTGATATGGAGGGAAAGATATGGAGGAAAATTCATAGGTCAATTGGTGATGCAATCTCCATCCATGAAGCTCATGGTCAGTTGTGTTTATGTACTGCTGATAGTTTGAATAGGTATGTGTCGGGTTCATAAACCCGGGGTCCCCAATAGACCTGCTTCCTAGTAAAAACTTTGCCCAGCAGATGGTGTAGCGACAACGCACACCTCTCGGGCTGGCCCAATTACCTAACGACTGGCCGGGAGAACGATCCAGTCTCTGACCGGAAGGCCTAGCCAAGGAGGGGACACAGTTCGACTCTGACCTCCTTTTCCGATCAGGGATACATCGGACCTCCGCTCATAATTCCTTCTCTGACCAACACGGTCGGAGCCGACTGGGAATGACTGACCGAGGACGTCCGCTCGGTGAGGACCCAAGGATCAAGCGGAGCAGATAAGGCAAGACACTCAAGTCAAATTGCAATACCGAGGACCATATCCTATGCACCTACAGGATAGTGCCACTAGGCCATGCCAGATGGGTACTATGCAACCTTCCATGTGTGTCTAAACCCAAGCAGTGTAACACCCTAAAAATTCATTTATAATCTAGTTATTAAATTTGAGCATTTACTTAATTTTTTGTTGCATTATAACCAAGGTAACATAATAATTTTTGGCCAAAAAAAATTTACTATAAGGCTTAGAAACATGATTGATTGCAGTCATGCTGAAGTACATGATTTTGGTTGAGTGTAGGGCTAAGTTGTTTGGAGTTAAAAATTCAAACTCATTTAAATTTTGGCTTGGATTTGAAAACTAGAATTGGAAAAGGATTTTTCTTTGAAAAACTCTCTCCTTCTCCCTTTCCAGCCCAACCCCAAGTCGGCCTAGCCCCGCATGCCCTTTCTTCCCCCTACCACCGTGCACGTGGCGTGGCAGCGTGGCCTGCTCGGCGGCCCGCTCTAGCACATTCGCACACACGTGTGCGCGCACCTGCAGCCTAGCAACGCGGCCCGCTCCACAGTCGTTCACCCGCACCCTTCCTCCGCGTGCGCGAACTCGTGGCCCAGCTTGGCACCGCTCAGCCTAGGTGGAAGCCTGCTTTGCTCCCATGCTCGTGCACTGCCAAATTCCCTATCCCTCCTCTTTCTCTAGCAATCAGGACCCGCACGTCAGACGCCTTCCTTCCCCTTCCTTTCTCTCTATGCCGGGAAGTCGTGCCTACCATCTATGGTGACGAGCCAGTATGGTAGGTGGGTGGGTGACGTTGCTTCCCATTTCTACCACTCCCGTCTGGCCAATAAGACTCGCCGACAAGCCCCTTCCTCCCCCTTTACTGCTCTCGAGCTCACGTACATACCGCCGCCCCCTAATCCACCCGTGTCGGTGCTTAAACGCCGTCGAGGACGCACCTAGGAGCTCCACTGTGCCTCACCACATCCATAGGTGTCTTCTTCTCTTCATTTTGGTAACCAGTCGCACGGAATCACACTCGCCCACGACGGTTTCTCTCTAGCTCACCGTCGCCGTCAATCGGACCCCTCGGAGCCCTCCCGAACACCGTGAACACCTTCCTCGGACTCGCGGTGAGCCACTCTACCTCCCCGTACCCTCCTTTCTATGGATGTCGCTCTGGAGCACCGTATCGGCGAGCTCTCGATCACGCAGTCCATGGCGCTGCCATGGGGCCGTCACCTCGATGTGCTCCCCATCTCTGTTCTGTACCCCACTGAGTTCACGAGATCCTGTGCTTTTAGTTTCAAACGAGATGGTCGGGAACGCCATTCCAGCGCTCACCGTGGTGTTCGGCTCGTCGCCGGTCATGGTGGGCTCGCCGGCGCCACTATGCAGGCGGTGGGGAACCTTTCCTTTGTTTCCCGCCGTTTGATCGGGGTTGAACGGTCATGATTAGAACGTACCCTTTCGGGGCATGACCGGTCCACCGTGGGCCATGGAAGTGGTGCATAGGGCCCACGTCAGCGTGTCCACGCACACCTGGTGCACCGGACCAACCAGAGCATGCCACGTGGTGCCCGGTCAGTGGCCACATGGGTCAACCCACGGTCAGTGGGACGCTTTTATAGTTTAGCCTCCGGGTTTTCAAGGAATCAACCCGCAGTCCAACCGTAGTTCAAAAGTATTTTTAGTCCTATTTTGTTTTGTTTTTGCCCCTGTACTTTTGACAAATAGTGCGCACAGTCTAGATCACGTTTGAATTTCGTTTTTATTCAAATTTGTGTTCGGTTTATTTACAGAAATGCCATTGGAACCTTATTTTATGCATAACTTTTGCGTTTTAAGTCCGATTAGAGTGATTCTTTCGCTCATGTGTTCATAGCAATACGTAGATTAGTTTTTGTTGACATGGTTTTTGGCTCACCTATAATATGTGCAATATTTGCTTTAAATAAATATTATATATGTTCAAATTCCATGCATATAAATAAGAAATGAATAATAAGAGAAATAATATTGGCTATAAAATATAGTACACCCAAATATGCATGAGTACAAGGCGTATGCGCATGTGTTTCCTACATATAAATTAAATAACATGTATTCGAGAATGCGCGACTGGCCGGATATTATGCGGTAAATACAGACAAAATATGAATTTAAAAAGGTTGTTGATTAAATGATCAATTCATTTGGTGCAATGAGTGACGTAGAGAATAACCAAAAAGAAAAGAAAAAACATAGTGAGAAAAGAAAAGAAATCTCATGCATGTAGTTTACACTTGCATAGTCGGGTGCACGACCTGAATATTGCTCGGCTTAAATTCAACCAGCAAGTTAACCTAGTTGATGGACCCACAAAGCAGGCATTGAAGCTTGGATGTCTCCAGCAGTCCAGTCAGGAGACGATTCTGCCTTGACCAGGTTCATCGCGAACTCCTCTGCCCAAGTCTAAATGAAGCCACGATCGCACGCTCCTCGCCAGCGCGCAGGGATACAAAGAAGGACGCCGAGCGCCGCTTGTGGCGATCATTTAAAATCAAATACTCGAGGCACCAAACCTCCAGGCAACTTCCGTCTGCTCTGCTCTATAAATAGTCCGTGAGACTGAGAAAGCCCCGCCAACCCCCCCCCCCCCCCCCCCCCCCCCCCCCCCGCTCCCTGATCCATAGTGCTGTCAGGCTACCATAGTTGCTGCGCAAATCAGAGAAGCACTGTCAGGCTGCTGCACCGCACTCACCCACCTGAAAGCACCGTCGGGCTACCGGTTCGCCGTGCTGCCGTGCGGAAGGCACTAGAAGCTCGCCGCAAGAAGCGACGTCGAGTCCAAGGTCCTAAAGAAGGTGAGGCTGCATGGCATTTCTCTGATCCTACCCCCTCCCATCCTGCTTCTCATCTCTGGCTGCTTCATCCACAAGCGTCACCGACAACGCCATCGCCAAGCCTCGTCCTCTATTCTGGTATAAACAGGGCCAGTGAGGATGGTGCTCCGTATATGGGCATCATGCCTTGGTAAAAGGTTGTCCAACAGTGCCATGACCACGCTTTGCGCATGGGCGATATGCCCCGGTGAATGTGTAAAAAGACAGCAAATATGCCTCGGTGAAATGCAGGTTTGGATGCGTTTTAGCTCCATCCCATGGTTGAAAATTGGGTCGGACGTGCTGTGGCTCCACCCCGGTTATGTTCATGGTAAAAATTCGGTTGGATGCTATCTTGGCTCCAACTCGGTTAAAGGTTCATGGAACAAAATTGGTGGACGCGCTCCACCCGGTTCATGGTAAATTTGATATGGACGCGAATCGGCTCCATATCTAAACAAATCTATGTGTTTTGGCCACGGCAACGCCGGCCCATTCTTATCATGTATCAAAGAAAATAAAGAACTCGCATGCTACTGCCATGAAGAAAGATCATGCATGGGTTTCTATCAAATCAAAGAAACAATCATATGTGCAAATGAAATTATATTAAAAAACAAGACATTGACAACGTACTGCATATATAAGTGTATATAAATACATTCATCTTCTGGCTAGTTAGTATTTTCTATACAGATACGCGCAAATGAAATTTATCATGAATCTTTGGTCAAATACCATGTCATGAGCTTGTACGTTAATTTTGATAAAACAAATCAACTCCATCCATCGCGCCTAGGTTTGGGGCAACAACATATCTTTCTCAATCTTGACAAGATAATCACCTTGTTTTTGCCCATATAAAATATTGCACTATATATTGAGTGCATCTACATATACCAAAATATGTCAATTATTCATGGTTCTGCATGGTCTGATGAGACATATCAAATTTAGTCTTCAAAGTAAACCATGTGCATACATGATACAAAGCACTATTCATGCAAGAAATGACATGGCCGAAGTGTAAAACATACACATGCATTCATCCACGACTATAAGATTGAAGACTTTGTTTTTCTTTGTAGTTTGTAATAGGAAGCCATATGGTGTAATCTTATTTTTCAAGTACTCATGTCGGAACTCTTAATCAGGGGTGTTCTCTACGGAGATGTAATTAACATAATTTTTATGCAAATATAAGAATTATGGAAGTATGGACTTGCAATACCTATTCTTTTTCTTTTGTCCCAATTAAATTTAACCAAAACCAAATTTGTCTCTACTGACGCGAAGGCGGGTCATAACTACCCGTTTCCCCGCCATCAGTTTTATAAGCTTTTCAGTCTATGTTTCTACTATTTGGTGTAATGTTCTAATAGAAGTCTATTTGTATACATGTAATGACTGGAATGGATGCTAGATTGGTGAATTGGAACATTTTAGAGGGTGATCAGTTCAAGGTTACTGAGGACCAGTTGGGAGACCAGCAGTACCAGAAGGGAGACTTTGAAGAAGGCAAGTGTAGCAAAGGCCCCTTGTACCTATGAACTCTACAATTCATTTACATGCATGTGTCTAAATTTGAATTACCTTTAAGGACTTTACCAAGATTACTATTTGTACCACATATCCTTGATACCTATGGTTTGGGATACATTTTGGATAGATGCTGCAGCGCTCAACATAAAATAATTGTTAAACATGACTAAATGTATTATGCAATATGTTAAAATGGAGCTTTTTAGCAACAATTAGGGGGCTAGAGTACTGGGTTGAGTGCTCTAGTGCCTCTCCATAA
Source organism: Miscanthus floridulus (assembly GCF_019320115.1). Lineage (NCBI taxonomy): Eukaryota > Viridiplantae > Streptophyta > Magnoliopsida > Poales > Poaceae > Miscanthus > Miscanthus floridulus. The sequence continues at coordinate 212,590,283 of NC_089587.1, read as the reverse complement.
GGACTTAATCCTGAAGTGGCCACCTAGGAGCTTTCATACAACCCCGAGTGTCATATGGCTCTTACTTTAACCTGTTAACTAGATTGTACTAGCTCGTTATAGCTTTCCATAAGGGCAAGAGGGGCACTAGTTGGTATGTTTTTTTTCCTGCTAGGGTGTGTACCGTGCCGCAACCATGAGTGCCACTCCAAGAGGAGGGCGACATACGGCTAGACGGCTAAAACCTTAGTAGCTATGACTTTTTAGTGCGACTAGCGAGGGGTTACATAGTGAAACCCTGCCACACTTCCTAGGTAGAGATGATATGGGCTTTGCAAACCCCGACATGGGGAATCATAGCTCGGTGGGTAAAGTTGTACAATTTCTACAGAAATATTTAACCTGTTATAATAGTCATGCTCACGGATACAAGCGATCTAGATCCTTCATGATTAGTGGTTACTATGGATGGTTAGGAAATGGATATAATCTTGATTGATCATTATTACCACTTGGGTTGGGTTTATTCACTAAAGTAGTGATTCAAGATGCTAAAACTTGACCAACTAAAATTGCTAATCGTAGTCAAACCGTGTCTAGCCTTTGAGCCTCATAGATCCCTTTGATATACTTGCTAAGCATGGTGAGTTTACACTTGTTTTACATTCAATGAAAATCTTGGATGGGTAACAGATAATACATATGAAGAGTTTCCAGAGGATGTCCAAGACTACCCAAGACTACTAGGAAGATGTCCCCTAGCTGGAGTCCCTGTGGCAAATTGGGCTTAATTATCTACTCGATGTAATAATATTGCCGACGAGCAAGACTTGTGACAATTATGTGATGAAATATGTCATGTAATAAAGTACTTTACTTTGATATTATTGTAATTTGAGATTATATGTATGTTTGGACATCCTGGGCGCACATATATGAGCACTTGGTTTTGTTATGTAAAATTGGGTGTGACAAATGGGTATCAGAGCTATAACTGACTGTAGGACGATCAACCTAGTTAGAAATGGATGATTTTAGGATCACATTATCTCTATTTTGCTACCTTTAATTTACTATAATTTTTTTGCTTATATTCTATCTATTATCTGTTGTAAAAATTATCTTATCCTAATACTCAACATTTTTAATTTTATAGATGGCCCGCACCAAGCTGACAGCCCGCAAGCGTACCATTGTGATGCCAACAAGGAGGACGAGGTTCATGCTTGGTAAGTGCATTCCTCCACACCTAGTTGAGGCTTTGAGGAACATGGCGGAGGAGCCCCGAGAGGAACTGCCTGTGGAGGTGCCCATGGAGGAACCTCTGGAGAACATAATGGAGGATGAACCAATGGATGAGGCGACTGAAGAGGGGCCCATGTATGAGGAGCCTATAGAGATAGAAGAATCTGAGGAGGAGCCCATAGAGGAAGCTAAATAGGGGGGGTCAGGATGGAGCTGGTGACCCTGATAATGGTGATGATTTCTACAACTCTAATTCTAATGATGGGGGTAATGATGGTGGTGATGGAGATGGTGGTTATGGTGGAGATGATGGTGGTGATGGTGGTGGTGATGGTGACGGAGATGGTGGTGATGGTGATGACTACTATGCTGCACTGTTGGCTAAGGGGTGGACCGTGGAGATCCACTATGATTTGTAGGGAGATGCCTACTGCCATCCAAAGCTTCTCTCCCTTGTACGCCGCTACCACACCAGGTGCACCGTGCAGTACAAGACAGAGCATTGGACCCATCCTGACTACACCAGCTTCTAGGAGATAGAGGTGTACATCCGCGAAGGGAGTCGGGTGCGCTACATCTATCGTGCTATCACTGCAAGGCTCACATGTGCAGCCGCCATTCGGGATGCTGCTCGATAGGCGTTGGTGGTCAATCGCGACCGCCACTTCGATGACATCAAATGGGAGGAGGATCGTTATCATCCCCGCTGTTGGAGTGGCCAATCCAACTGCAACATTGCCGCACCACTTGGGGAGGAGAACCATAGACTTAGGCCTACCCTAATGAGCTTGGCCGAGACCAACACTGACTTGGATCAAGCCTTGGATGAGCTAGATGTCATGGGGAAGGCGTACCTGCAGCTTGCCCTTGAGAATGCTATATTGAAGCAGCAGCAAGGTGGTCCCGATGAGGAAGCGCCAAGTATACCTGCTGAATCACCCCTAAGGAACAGAGGAGGCTTTGGAGGCCCCAACACCAGCACCAACATCGACCCATAGGAGGATTTCCCACAAATATGTAATAAACACGCATAGATGTGCGAGAGTGTGTTTAATTTCTTTTCTTTTTAATGGTTGAACAATTGTCACTTGAGTGGTTGGATGTTTGTCATGATTCTAATGATTTGTGGGCATGTCCACAGTTATTTAGTTTAAGATTAAGGCTTAAAGATGATATGAATAAATAGTTGGGTTTCTTTTTATCTTGCTATCCATTCTGTATCATTCTGAGCAGTCCACCTTTATTAGTTCATATATCATGTTCTAGATGTCCAATGGTCATAAAAATTTTATGGAGATAAGTAGACTTCTACATCTTTCTTTTGGCTCTGGAATCACCTCAATACCTATTACGAATTGTGAGATACAGCCATTGTAAGTTGAAGTTTTTGTGCTGTCAGAAATCTAGAGCAGTACTGCTTGTCGTCTATTTTTGCCTGATTAAACACCAGAATATGATAATGTGTTCTAAATGAAAGTTGTATAGAATTTCATAAGCTTTCTAGAAAGGTCAAATTCGCATTTATATGATAAACATAGAGGGTAGAGTTGTTGCCTACGCATCCAGACAACTGGGAAAACATGAGTTAAATTATCTGAATCATGATCTGGAGTTAGAAGCTGTGGTACATGCTCTCAAGATTTGGAGCCATTACCTGATTGGTCATAAGTGTGAGATTTATACCGATCATAAGAGTTTAAAGTATATATTCACTCAGTCAGATCTAAATTTGAGGCAGCGTAGATGGCTAGAGTTAATTAAGGATTATGATTTGGAGATACACTATCATCTGGAAAAAGCTAACATTGTAGCAGATGCTTTGAGTAGGAAGAGTTATGTTAACATGACCTATACAACTCAATTACCTAGAGAGTTGTGTGATGAGTTCGAACACCTGAATTTGGGTATTATGGCTAATACTATGGAGTTAGAGGTAGAACCTACTTTAGAACGAGAGATTCGTAAGGGACAGTTGAATGATGAGAAGATCAAAGATATTGTTGAACGTATAGTGATTGGAAAAGCCCTAGGTTTCCACATGGATGATCAAGGAATAGTATGGTTTGGTAAAAGGATTGTGTGCCAGAAGTGAAGTCTATTAGAGAGTCTATTTTGAGGGAAGCTCATGACTCGGCCTATTCAGTACACTCGGGGAGTACTAAAATGTATCTTAATCTTAAAGAGAGATATTGGTGGTATGACCTAAAAAAAGATGTAGCTGAACATGTGGCCATATGTGATACATGCCAAAGAGTAAAGGCAGAGCATCAAAGGCTAGCAGGTTTACTTCAACCTATGAAGATACCTGAATGGAAATGGGAAGAAGTTGGAATGGATTTCATAGTGGGATTACCCCATACACAGAGGGGATATGACTCTATCTGGGTAATTGTAGACCATCTGACAAAAGTAGTACATTTCATTCCTATCAAGACAACTTACTCTGGTGCGAAGTTGGCAGAGCTATACATGGAAAGGATTGTATGTTTACATAGAGTACCGAAGAAGATTGTTTCAGATAGGGGTACACAGTTCACATCTCATTTTTGGCAGAAGTTGCATGAGTCCATGGACACAAAGTTGAACTTTAGCTCAGCTTATCATCCTCAGACAGATGGGTAGACCAAGAGAACAAATCAAATTTTAGAGGATATGTTGAGAGCTTGTGCTTTACACTACAGGACAAGTTGGGATAAGAGTTTGCCCTATGCTAAATTCTCTTATAATAATAGCTACCAGAAAAGTCTTAAGATGGCACCATTTGAAGTGTTGTATGGCAGAAAGTGCAGGACACCACTGTTTTAGAATCAAATAGGGGAAGTCAAGTCTTTGGACCAGAAGTTTTGCAATAGGCAGAGAAATAGGTACAAACAATAAGGCAAAACTTGAAGGTCACAGAGTCCCGACAGAAAAGCTATGCTGACATGAGAAGAAGGGATTTGGTGTTTGAGATTGGAGATTTTGTTTATCTCAAAGTTTCACCTATGAGAGGAGTTAAGAGGTTCCATACTAAGGAAAAGTTGTCACCTAGGTATGTGGGACCCTTCAAGATCATCAACCAGAAAGAAGTTGATTACCAGCTAGAATTACCGGAACAGCTCTCAGGTATTCATGATGTTTCCCATGTATCACAGCTTAAGAAATGTTTGAGAGTACCTGAGGAATAGTAACCTTTGGATGAACTGGATATCCAAGAGGATCTCTCATACAAAGAATATCTAGTGAGAATTTTGGAAACAACTAAGAGAATCACAAGGAGCAGGATTATAAGAATGTGTAAGGTTCAGTGGAATAGGCATTCGGTGGATGAGGCAACCTGGGAAAGAGAGGATTATCTAAAATCCGACTATCCTAATCTTTTTGAATCATCCGAATCTCAAGGACGAGATTCATCTTAAGGGGGTAGGTTTGGAACACCCTAAAAATTCATTTATAATCTAGTTATTAAATTTGAGCATTTACTTAATTTTCGATGCATTATAACCTAGGTAAAATAATAATTTTTGGCTAATAAAAATTTACTATAAGGCTTAGAAACATGATTGATTGCATTGATGCTGAAGTACATGAGTTTGGTTGAGTGTAGGGCTAAGTTGTTTGGAGTTAAAAATTCAAACTCATTTGAATTTTGGCTTGGATTTGGAAACTAGAAATGGAAAAGGATTTTTCTTTGAAAAACTCTCTCCTTGTCCCTTTCCAGCCCAACCCCAAGCTAGCCCAGCCCCGTGCACCCTTTCTACCCCCTTCCTCCATGCATGTGGCCTCGCAGCGTGGCCTACTCGGTGGCCCACTCCAGTGCCTTCGCACGCACGCGCGCGCATGCCTGCAGCCCAGCAACGTGTCCTGCTCTGCAGCCGTTCACCACGCCCTTCCTCTGCGTGTGCGAACTCGCAGCCTAGCTCGGCACCGCTTAGCCTAGGTGGAAGCCTGCTCCGTGCCCATGCTCATGTGCTACCAAATCCCCTCTCCCTCCTCTTTCTCTGGCAACCGGGACCCGCACGTCAGACGTCTTCCTTCCCCTTCCTTTCTAGTCGCATCGAGAATCTGCGGTGATGGTAGGTGGGTGATGCTGCTTCCCATTTCTAATGCGCCCATCCAGTCTATCAAACATGCCGCCGAGCCCCTTCCTCCCCCTTTACTGCCATCGAGCTCACCTACACACCGCCGCCCCCTAATGCATCGCGCCGGTGCTCAAACGCCATCGACGACGCACCCAAGAGCTCCATCATGCCTCGCCGCACTCGTAGGTGTCTTATTCTTTTCATTTTGGTAACTAGTCACATGGAATCACACTCACCCACGATGGTTTCTCTCTAGCTCACTATCGCCATCGATCGGACCCCTCAGAGCCCTCTCGAACGCCGTGAACACCTTCCTCGGACTCACGATGAGCCACTCTACCTCCCTATGCCCTCCTTTTTGTGGATGTTGCTCTATAGCACCGTATCGGCAAGCTCCGGATCACGCCATCCAGGGTGCCGTAGTGGGGCCATCACCTCAACGTGCTCCCCATCTCTATTCTATACCCCACTGAGTTTGTGAGATCCCGTCCTTCACTTCCGTGCTTTTAGTTTCGAACAAGGTGGTTGGGAACGCCATTCCAGTGCTCGCCATGGTGTTCGGCTCACCGCCAGTCATGGTGGGCTCGCCGGCACCACTATGCAGGCAGTGGGGAACCTTTCCTTTATTTCCCGCCATCTGATCGGGGTTGAACGGTCATGATTAGAACGTACCCCTTTGGGGCATGACCGTTCCACCATGGGCCATGGACGCGGTGCACAACACCCACGTCAGCGTGTGCACGCACACCTAGTGCACCAGACCAACCAGAGCACGCCACGTGGTGCCCAGTCGCCGGCCACATGGGTCAACCCGCAATCAGCCGGGCGCTTTTGTAGTTTAGCCCTCGGGTTTTCAAGGAATCAACCCGCAGTCCAACCATAGTTCAAAAGTATTTCTTTTCAGTCCTATTTTCTTCTATTTTAGCACCTGTAGTTTTGAGAAATAGTGCGCATAGTCTAGATCATGCTAGAATTTAGTTTTTATTCAAATTTGAGTTTGGTTTATTTACATAAATGCCATTGGAACCTCATTTCATGCATAACTTTTGTGTTTTAAGTCCGATTAGAGTGATTCTTTTACTCATGTGTTCGTAGCAGTACGTAGATTAGTTTTATAAGCTTTTCAGTCTATGTTTCTACTATTTGGTGTACTATTCTAATAGAAGTTTATTTGTATGCATGTAATGACTGGAATGGATGCTTGATTGGTGAATTGGAATACGTTTAGAGGGTGATCAGTCCGAGGTTACTGAGGACCAGTTGGGAGAACAGCAGTACCAGGAGGGAGACTTTGAAGAAGGCAAGTGTTGCAAAGGCCCCTTGTACCTATGAACTCTACAATTCATATACATGCATTTGTCTAAATTTGAATTACCTTTAAGGACTTTACCTAGATTACTATTTGTACCACATATACTTGATACCTATCGTTTGGGATGCATTTTGGATAGATGCTGCAGCGTTCAACATAAAATAATTGTTAAACATGACTAAAGGTATTATGCAATATGTTAAAATAGAGCTTTTTAGCAACAATTAGGGGGCTAGAGTACTGGGTTGAGTGCTCTAGTGCCTCTCCATAAGGACATAATCTTGAAGCGGCCACACAAGAGCTTTCATATAACCCTAAGTGTCTTATGGCTCTGACTTTAACCTATTAAATAGATTGTACTAGCTCATCTATAGCTTTCCGTATGGGCAAGAGGAGGGCACTAGTTTGTATATTTATTTTCCTGCTAGGGTGTGTACCATGCCACGACTACGAGTGCCACTCCTAGAGGAGGGCCACATATGACTAGATGGCTGAAACCTTAGTAGCTACGACTTGTTAGTGTGACTAGCGAGGGGTTATGTAGTGAAACCCTGCCACACTTCCTAGGTAGAGGTTATGTGGGCTTTGCAAACCCTGGCATGGGGAATCATGGCTCGGTGGGTAAAGTTATACAATTTCTGCAGAAATATTTAACCTATTATTACAGTCGTGCTCATGGATACGAGCGATCTGGATCCTTCATGATTAGTGGTTACTATGGATGGTTGGGAAATGGATATAATCTTAATTGTTCATTATTACCACTTGGGTTGGATTTATTCACTAAAGTAGTGATTCAGGATGCTAAAATGTGACCAACTAAAATTGCTAACCGCAGTCAAACCGTGTCTAGCCTTTGAGCCTCATAGATCCCTTTGATATACTTGCTAAGCATGGTGAGCTTACACTTATTTTACATTCAATGAAAATCATGGATGGGTAACAGATAATACATATGAAGACTTTCTAGAGGATGTCCAGGACTACTAGGAAGATGTCCCCAGTTGGAGTCCATGTGGCTAATTGGGCTTAATTATCTACTCGATGTAATAATATTGTCGACGAGCAAGACTTGTGACAATTATGTGATGAAATATGCGATGTAATAAAGCACTTTACTTTGATATTATTGCAAGTTGAGATTATATGTGTGTTTGGACATCTTGGGCGCACATATATGAGCACTTGGTTTTGTTATGCAAAATTAGGTGTGATAGGGCACCGACATTTGCCTTACAGTATTGAAGGTGCCGACATTTACCAAACTAGGCAAACATGGTAAAACCTGCTGGACACGTCTAGGCATGAATAGTATTGTGGGTGCCGATAATCGTCTCATACCCAATGGTGTGAGCAACAAGACTAGGTAGCATACGTACACACACTCTCTCTCTTTCTCTCTCTAACTTGTAAGGCCATCTCCTTCACCTATAAAAGGGGATGTGCTCTCTCTCCCAATAGGGATGGTCGTTCAGACTCTCTCTCTAGCTGGCTCTAGATAATCTGAGCATTCAAACAGCTCCACAGCTCTAGAACTCTAAATCTACAGAGAGTACACGCTTCAATACTTAGCGCATGTTAGAGCCCATGTCACTCTCAGCCCTTCGGTTTAGAGTCTAGCCGGGCCTTTAACACCCCTCTTCTTATTCCTACTTGTTTGTAACCCCATAGCAAACTTTGAGCACCTAGGCTCAGGAATAAAGTCATCAACCAACTGAAACTAGATGTAGGGCATGTTGCCTGAACAAGTATAAATCCTGTGTCATTGAGTTCTAGACCACATCTGATCACAATGCATGGCAAAACTTCAAATATTTACTTGTTGGTCACTTTTTGCACCAACAGTTGGCATCGTTCGTGGGGAGGACGTCGTGTGTTCACGCTTTTGGTCATCGGATGGCCCACCTTTCCACCATCTTTGACATTGCAGGCTCGAGTGAAATGATTCGCTTTAGCTCAATGGAGTTTCATGTGCTCCCACCTATTGGGATGTGGGTTAATCCTGTCTTCCAACCGCTCTAGACTTTCCTCTTCGGAAGTCTAGACTTTGTCGCCGAGCAGCTCAGCGTGCTCTGCCTTCGCAAGGAGGCGCTCGTCCCAGCATCCACTAGAGGAGGAGTGCTCTCCACCGGCCCCAGGCCGCTCGACGACCTCAATGTCGAGACACTTGCACTTTGTCTCAAGCCCAGGCTAGGCTCGAACCCCACTCTGAGTGATGTACATATTATTTTTTTTCTCACTATTTGATACCCTCCGCCGACTCTCCTGAGGGGCCTCGTTGTCCTCACCACGACTGTCGTATGACTGGTTCCCCTATAGCTTCATGTCCCCTATGGACACATATGCGCGTGGGCTCCGAAGGATGCTGATGCCACCCCCTCTCACATCTAAGTTCGTGGGTATGGTGGGCTACGCTCCTACCTCTTTTCACGACCTCGTGGATGACGAGGTTGAAAGCGATGGCTCCAGCATTGGCGATGTCATGGCACCTGGCCACCCTCTGTCCTAGGAGTGCGCTATGGCGAACGCTCTGGGATAGCCACCGGTGGTAGCGGAGTCTCTATAGACTCACACCCCTCTAGACTCTCATGCGAAGGCTGTCGCACGTGCGTAGGAGCACGGCAAGGAGTTACAACAAAGGCGGTAGAGACAGCCACCACCCGTGCTGGCATGCTTAGCGCAGCACACTGCGCCACATGCATGTAACCCAGTGAGCAGCACCCAGGGTCATGCCTGTTAGGTCTAGCACAACATCCTAGATAAAGGGAATGACCCCCTCAGTTCGCTCGAGCTAGCCAGAACATCGCTGCTACAGCGATGCTTCTGCGTGGCTTCCCTTCGCTGGTTGACCCCTAGGAACAGGCAATCCATTGGCACCTCTGGGCATTGGTGGAAACCGTTGCCATTCAACAGGCAGAGAGCTCTGCATCGCGACATCGGCTCGTGGCCTCTTTCCCCATCAGGGGAATGGGGCCACACCAGTCGAATCCCTCCTCCTCTACATCATGGCAAGCAACCATGTTGTAAGTGCTACCCTCGTCGTCGAGAGGGAGGAGCCAGGACACCCCCTAAAGGTCCAACGACCGGTATACTTTATTGGTGAGGTACTCTCCGATGCCAAGGTTTGATACCCCTAGGTTCAGAAGCTTCTATACGCTGTGCTAATGGCAACCTAGAAGCTCCTGCATTACTTCACCGACAACAAAGTCATGGTCGCCACTTCGTACCCACTGAGAGACATCATCCACAACCGTGATGTCGTGGGATGGATCTCCAAGTGGGCACTCGAGCTCATGGGTCACGACATCAGGTATATCCCCTGCACTACTATTAAGTCTTAGGTTCTCACCGACTTTATCATCGAATGGACGAAGGTCTAGCTCCCAACCCCAGTCATCACCCATGAGTACTGGATGATGTAGTTCGATGGGTCGGTGATGGCGCCTGGCTCGGGGGCTAGAGTGGTTTTGATCTCCCCAGATGGGAGCAGGCTCTGCTACATGATCCATCTCTATTTTTTAGCCTCAAACAACACCATGGAATACGAGGCCATCATCAATGGATTGCGCATCGCCATCGAGCTCGACGCTACATGGCTATACGTCTGTGGTGACTCAGAGTTGGTCGTCGACCAACTCATGAAGGAGTCCTCTTACAAGAGCCCTCTCATGGCAGCATACTGCCAGGAGGTGCGCAAGCTCGAGGATAAGTTCCAAGGGATTGAACTACATCATGTCCCCCAAAAGGACAACGATGTCGTCAATTTCCTCGCAAAATTGGCTGCCAGGAGGGTCCCATCTCTAGATGGGGTCTTTATCAACGACCTCCACAAGCCATCTACCCGCATTCTAGAGGACTCGGTCTAGACACACTCCGACACCAATCTAGTGCTCGGGGGCTCTGACCTTGGTGCCTCCATGATGACATAGCCCATCGATGTCACCATGGTGGCACTTGATCAGGCTGACTAGAGAGCACTACTACTCGCCTACCTCCACGAGGAGGTTCTCCTACCAGAAATGACCGAAGCACAATGAATTGCTTGACGCTCCAAGATGTTCATCGCCCTCGATGACAAACTTTACAAGTGAAGTCCGTCAGGAGTACTCATGAACTACATCCAAACTGACCAAGGGAAACATCACATGGCCCCGAGGTCGCTGGTTGGAAAAGCCTTTCGCCAAGGTTTTTACTAGCCCATCGTGCTACGAGACACAGAAGCGGTCATCTGTAGGTGTGAGGGATGCTAGTTCTACGCTCGGCAAACTCATTTGTCAGCGCAGGAGCTTCAAACCATCATCATCATGTGGCCATTCACGGTTCGGGGCCTCAACATGGTCAAACCCCTCAAAAAGGCCCTGGACAGCTTCACTCACCTGCTCATAGCGGTGGACAAGTTTTCCAAGTGGATAGAGGTGAAGCCCATCACCAATATCTGCTCAAAAGAGGCGATCAAGTTCTTCCTCAACATCATCTATCAGTTTGGTGTTCCTAACTATATCATCACCGACCATGGGACAAACTTCACCGAAAAGAGGTTCCTAGACTTCTATGATGGATACAGCATCAAGATCGATTGAGCCTCAGTCAAACATCCCCGTACTAACAGTCAGGTCAAGCGGGCCAATGGCATGGTCCTCTAAGGACTCAAGCCCCGCATCTTTGACCAACTCAATAACTATGCTAGGTGATGGGTTGTAGAGGTCCTAGCAACCCTCTAGAGCTAGAGAAAGACCCTGAACCGATCCACAGGGTTCACACCTTTCTTCCTAGCCTTCGGGGCTGAAGCAGTGTTGCCCCCCAACCTCAACCATGGCGTTCCAAGAGTGAAGGCCTTCGACTGAGACTGGGCCATGGAGGCTCAGCAGGACATGGTCTACCTACTCAAGGAGGCTTGTGAGATGGCCATCATCCACAATGCTTGCTACCAGCAAACTCTTCGCAGGTACCATGAAAGAAAAATCAGGGGGAGGATCCTCGAGGTCAGTGATCTTGTGCTCTAGAGAACTCAGTCGACCAAGGAGAAACATAAACTCTCTCCACCATGGGAAGGACCCTACATGGTGACTGAGGTGATCCAACTAGACACCTATCGGCTGAAGGATGACAATGGTGACGTTCTCACCAACACATGGAACATCGAACAGTTGCATCGTTTCTTGCCCTAAAGCTCAATCTTACCGTTTTGTTTCCATTCAACGTTTGCTCCAACTGCACCCCAGCCCAAGCACTCTCGGCCTAGGTTGCTCAAGGGCTCCATGGGGGCACGATACCACCCTCCTTTTTTACTATCATATAGTAATATTTTTTGCCCAAACGAAAGGGTGTTGCCCAAACGAAAGGGCATTTTGTTCCTTTAATTACCCTATGTAACTTGTGTTTTAAACTCCTGACTGATCACACCCCACCATGACCTATGGTTATGAGCAGCTGAGCCTCATGGGCCACACCTAGGTTCTTAAGGTTATAGCCTATGGGTCAACAAGCAGGTGTAAAAAAGAAAGGACAAGAAACAAAGCTATGCTAGGGTAAAAACAAGGGCGGACGAGACAAGCTTCCCCTCACGAGTGATTTCATCACAAAAACAAACTCAAAATAGTCCCAAGTGTAAAACTGTTCACACGGGGGCTTCCCCATGAACTCGTTCATTTACATCTACTAACTATTTCTCAATGTATCCCTAAATGGTAAATGGTCTTTACATGGTCACCCTTCGTTTAGCGTTTAGGCTGTTGTTTACACCAAAATTTGGTAAGCTTATCCTAGAAAGGAAGAGATCGGCCAATGATGTCAAAAGCGAGAAAGTTTCCTAATTAAGGGATATTTATGAGCCAGCCAAGAAATATTATTTAATTAATTTGAGAGAGACATGACGTCCAGGTTCATATTAGGATGAAAGAAACAAGGACACGTATTAAACAAGGAAGCTTCATCAGCAAGGATTCTACATAAGGGAAATTAGAGTCCATGTATCTTGGTATTTCTTTTTGTTATCTAGTCGTGTTCGTTTAGGACTTTTATCAGCACAGGGTATAAATATAAAGCCCCGACTATTGTATTAGACACACAATCAATCAAACACCAGTTATTTACTTTTTCAGCTCTGGCCACGCCTTAGGAGTAGGAGTAGAGTAGATCTCAGTGAGTTCTTCAGCAAGTACGGCTACGTCGATCCGGTCGACCTCCATTGCTTGTCTATAAGTACCGTCATGGCTTATACCTCTGTTCGTACGGCTGCATCAATCTGGTCGACCTCCACTATGACTCTGGTATGAGTTAGTTATCGACTCTTGTCTAGTTCAAGTGCGGCTGCATCAATCTGGTCGACCTCCACTTCTCGAACTGGATTAAGGTCAAGTTATCGGCTCTATCTAAGGGTGACACTCCTTTGGATAGATTCATTAAGTTACCGATATTGCTTATTGCTTCCATTATTTATTTAATTATAGCAATATCACTTTGCCCGATTGGGATTGATCTAGATCGGCCTTATATCTTTTTTAACTCATCGTTTGTTAATCTAAACTGATCTAATCTGCACTTTAAATGATGAGTTATGTTTTATCGGCTGTTTTATACTAATCTTGATCATGCATAGCGTGCGATTAAGGCGTGTCTGATTTTGAGTAGATCTATTGGCTAGCGAAAATGGTTTCATGGCCTATTATCAAGGCCTGTGTGATTCTACCTCACACGCCATTGTTAGCACCGTAGAGTGGGAATCATTATTTGGTAGATCTGTTCCTAAGAGGGCATGACCTTAACTGTGCGCTATGCCTGAATTGGCTGTTTTAGCTGATATCGAGCGCTTTTACGAACATTTCACATCATGAGATCGTTGAAGTAGCGATAGGTTGAAAGATGTGTTAGCCCCATCATCTTATTATTGTATTATGACCTGCATAATTCTTCCTCATGCCCCACTGATATTAGTAATAAGTTAGGGTCATCAAGTCTATTGTTGTTTCTATGGCCTGCATGATAACGCCTCATGCCCCACTGGTCATAGCGATAGATGAGATCTAATATGTTCATTAGATTTACCTCTATTAAATGATTGAATGATGATGAACTATTTCTTTTACATAAAAAGGGGTTTAGTTACTCACAGTCATTGGCTTAGCATGAACTAATTGCTGTTGATATTCATCCTGAACGATAATTGATTCCTCTTACACAACCCCATGAGCTTTAATCGATTTATTCTTACAAATATGCTGGAATTGACTACTTAGTCGATCTCCTTTCATATTGGCTCTCAGAGTAATGGCGATGGAGATCCTGATCTTCCGTTAGGTAGAGGTAACTATCATTGTGGCGGAGAATGACACACCGATCCGGCTTCAGATTGAAAGATCGAACCCTACAATCTTAGCACCACAACTCCTCTAGTTATCAACCAAGACACGGATCTGGTTGACCTCGCCAAGAAGGCAAATCCTTGCCTATGCAACAAAGAACACAAGCAAGAACAAGAAAGAAAGCAACCAAATTGCTGATGAATGATTAATCTCACAAAGTTGGGGTCTCACAAACCGATAAACGGCGAAACTGTTCTTGACAAATTAATCTAAGCAAAACCCCAAAACCTAATGATGGTGGTGGCATATGATTATAAAAGTCTTAGGGTCATCGCCTACCCTGGACGCGCCCCCTAATGGGCCCAAACATGATACACGGTCCAACGGACCAAAAGACGGTGTCGCAGCACCCTGGCAGATTCTAGATGCTGACTTATTTCAACGATTCCTATTGATTCTGAAGGGCTTTTGACATGAGAACACTTGGATTAGCTTCCTTATCAAATTAGCTTTCCAACCATATGTGGATCGTCGAAAACGGAGTCCGGATGCATCCTGGGTGACCAGTTTAAGATAGACTGGTCCTAGAGGCCGAGGCAGACTCAAACTTGAGTTGCTTTGGGCCTCCACCTCGGGGACTCGAATGGAATTAGCCTCAGGTCTCCTTTTTGACTTGGACACCCTTGTTGGTCACCTACCCCTCCATACCATGTGTCAAACATGGTCATATGCATAGGTGTCATGTCCTCATCATCCTCCCCTTCTTGACGAAAAGCCATCCTCGACGTCGATTGTGCTTGAAACTGATCCTGCACAACATAAAGGAGAACGGGGTTGCAAAGACAAAGAGAACTAGAATAAGTGTGAGAAGGAATGTGACCATGTTTCCAAGAAATTTCAGCAAGCATGTAAACTCTATGATCTGAATGCACACGATGTATGTCAACACTATCCTGCAAAAGATTAGAACTAACCAAAGACAATGCAGGAATAGATGGTCTACCAGACATAGGTAGCCACCAATAATGCTCCCCATCTTGGAAGTGAACTTGTTTCTTTGAGAAACATGAGAAAATGTTTGTATTATTATGGCTGCCCTCTAAACGATCATAACCTTGTACAACAAAAGGAAAATTCATATTACTACAAATATATACTCGATGTATCATATATTGTCCCTTGTTGTTATATTTGCCAATAACATGATATGTGTGTTTAGAAAACCAAGGCAAATCAGCATATTTAAAAAGGCTCTCCTCCAAACAATCTAGGTTACACAAAACATCAAATTCAATGTAACCCAAAGTATGTAAAGAAGACAACAGTTTGAACTCATCAGTTTTATTATCAATATGAATAACATGTTTATTTTCAGCACAAGTGATTGGTTCCAAAACAAGTAAAACTGAAGCATCATCAACCAATTCATCTTTATCATAAGGAACTTTAAGCAGATTATCATGGGATAGAGATAAATCAAGAGAGGGTTCCACTAACAATTGCTCTATGATAGCATGGTTTATGGAAAAATTTAGTACATTAAAACATTTCTCACCTTCCGTGAGTGTAGCACTATGAGCATTACCTATGTTCTTAGTGGGAGTAATAGGTGCATTGTGAAGTGATGGTTCTGAATTTGCATATGAGGTTGTGAGCTCCTCATTTTCTTCTATGTCATCCTCTCGCTTATGGATATTATCCTACAGAAGGTTAGTCATAGCAAAAGGAATAACAACAGACTCTTCCTCTAAATGGTGCACCTCAGCATATGAAGTCAAAATAGGAGGTGGATTAACAAAGGTTTCTCGCATAAGGAGTTTCATATCATTCCAAGTTTGAGGTTTATTAGAAGGATCTAAAGACTCCCACCAAGATAAAGTAGAATGTCGCAAAATACTAGATGCATTTTTTACCTTCCTCCTTAGACACATAAAGCGAGTAGCAAATACATTATCTATGGCAATTTCCCAATCCATGTACTCATCAGCACCTATACCATCATAGGTCGGTGGATACGAACAACCTGTCATTGTTAGAAGACAGCAAAAGATAACACAAAAGTATTATCCCTATCAAATGATTATGTGGTTGCAGTGGTGTCACTTTTCACAGCAAGTGGAAGCGTCTTACCAAGCTCTTACAAAGTTCTTACCAACACAAGCAGTGAGCGGTACAACCGACGGCTGGTTTGTGATACCTGTGAGGCAGTGGTACTGAGATTGCAAGGCCCTTTTTCTATACTGATCTGAAGAGTTTGTGGAGCTTGGAAGGCACATAAAGAATAATATGTATATATGGCACACAAGTCAGCAACAAAAAGTAATGTTGAATTATAGTCCAAAGTACTTGTTCTCGTTGCTGGTCTAAAATGTTCCAAGTACTAGGTGTGTGGCAAACAAGTATGGTGTATAGCAAGATGATAGGTGGGTGAAAAACAAGTATGGTGGATGAAAACAGCAACACAAACAAGGAACCAGACAACACATGCTAACACAACTCACTTTGGTCTTCTCTATGTGCTCCTCTAGATATTGTTCCTCTTTTGCCCCTCTTTTTTTCTATTTTTTGGGTTGTCGTTGTTTTTTTTGGGAAATTTTGACTTTTTTATTTTATTTTTTTTATATTTTTCCTTCACTTAGGAGCACAAAAGAAGTAACCATAGAAAATATGAGCTTAAAAACGAAAGACGTGGCCTGTGAAAATTTTAGAAGACATGCTCAAAATCAACAAAAAGCTTGTGACCACGAAAAGAGGATCTTGTGACCAGTTTTTGACCAATTTAAAATTTTCCAATCCCAGCAAAGCTAGGGATGGATGGATCTCAAATTTTTTTTTGATTGATTTTGATATATGGAACGTTGAAATCAAAGTTCATATGCGAAAACTAGACCAGTTTTAAGAATTTGCTCCGAATTAGAGGACAAAACGGGAATAATGTGCCCAAAATTGATCACAATAGCAAAGATTTGATGGAAATGATGGGGGAAAATACACGAACTGGACTCTAACACGACCTAACTAGCAACAAGACCTCGACTAGGACACAAACTCAACACGATGGACTCTGAAACTGAAATATGTAAAGGCGCAGAAGGTTCTAGGATAGGAAAAAACAAGTATGGCACTGGACTATGGGACGAATGCGAAACACTCAAAACTAGGGGATAAATGTGAACCTTATGGTATACCTTAGCTCTGATACCGCTTAATGGGGATGAGGATCCTGATCTTCCATCAGGTAGAGGTAACTATCGTTGTGGTCGAGAACGACACACCAATCTGGCTTCAGATCGAAAGATCAAACCCTGCAATCTTAGCACCACAACTCCTCTAGTTATCAACCAAGACACAGATCTAGTTGACCTCACCAAGAAGGCTAATCCCTGCCTATGCAACAAAGAACACAAGCAAGATCAAATTGACTGGCATGTCTCGGGAGGATTGCGCAGGATCGACCATCCCTGCGCTGAAGCTAGGTGGATCTCTAGCTCCATCGAGCGGACCCTTCTGGCTTGCTCATGTGCCCTCGGCATGGGATGAAATTCCATGCCAACATACATTCTTGGCACGCCCGGTGGGACCACAATCATTTGATTAGAAGTCAGAGGCTGATGTTAACATTTATTTGGCCATCATCAAGACACTACGAGTTAAATCATCATCGTAAAATAAACAAGGGACAGGCTAGACGAGTAACACATACCATGGATTATTTGACTGGCTTGATCACAGAGGTGCAATGTTTAAGAAGAAGGAGAAGCTCTCTAAAGGGAAGCATATACATGTCTACAGCCAATCGGCTAAATAAAGCCGATGATGGAAGGGCTGAGGCAAGTACGGATGAAAATTTGCATGACACTGACAAGCATTTGGATGAAAAGCTACTACACTAGATTACTGTCTTTGGCTTCCCAACTGATCAGCATGAGAGAAGTTCAATTCTTGTCACATACGTGCCAACAAGTCCTGATGATGCATCACAAGTTGACACATTGCCAACACATGGTGGTTTATGTACTTCAGCTACTGCCACAATGCCACCAAGGACATCAGCAGATCAAGTGGTAGATGGACTTACTAAAGTACTGAGTATCCCCAATTGATCGGACTCATGAAAGAACTACAGGCCATGCCACCGTTGGCACACTGACGAAAACAAATACAGGACACCATCGGCTAAGTTTGACATATGCATCGAAGATACAAAGATACTCATTAGCTTAGAATGCGAAGATCAGGCTAATAGTTGATTGGGCATTTTAACAAGCAACATTGATTGGTGCAAGTTCTATAAGATAGCTTTAGAAAGATTCTTCAGTTCTTGGCCCTTGTCGAGGATCTCTTAACAGATAGCAACCAGTTACTTTGACAAGTTAGCATCTTCTACCAAGATGATGATAGATCAATACCTGCTCAAGAGCCGATGCACTAAACCTTCATCGGCTCCTAGTATAAGAACCAAAAAGAAATGAGTCACCAACCAGGAAATTGGAATATATATATACGGTATTGATGATTCAGTGATAAAAAAAGAATATAAAATATGTCGTGAAAGTTGTTGGGACATGGCATGCGAAACAATTGATATAGTCAGCTATGTAGGAAGGTACAAGACAAGATCAGGATGAATGAGTCCCATACAAGGCGAAAGCGGCCACCCCTGATGACTTCATCTCTAGCTTTGTCACCAAGCCTGATGTCACCAACAATACAATCAGCTCATCATAGGAGCCAACACCAAGAAGATCCTAGAGGTGAACACGCCTAGCGTCTCGATTCCCCGCATTGACTATGCATTGGGGGGCTATTAGGCCTGAACTCATGCACGTCGATCATGGTGGATGAAGAGTGCGGATAGCTCCAAGATCACACCAATAGTTCCTCGGGTTCTCTAGCAAACTTCCTATGGAATCAGATTGGAACAGGACCAGACTCTATTGACATGGTCATATACATCTAGAATCAGCTTCTGATAGAAGTAAATTCATCAACTATGGACACATCTAACTATAGGTGTTTCTGAAGGTTCATGTTACAAGGGTAAAACGGCTGATGATTATATTCTAGAATAATGATATTGGCTTGGAAGATCATGGATAAATTCTATCGACTCATCAGCTCACATGAAATCCTAAGTGGCCTCCAGGTTGCCTATCGGCTTGCATAAAATGAGTATAGCTCATCGACTGTAAAAACTAAATAGTCGATGGAGTATTAGCTGAATGGAGTTATTTTATTGAGAAGGTAATAGACGATGAAGCATGGTCATGTAACAATGTTTGAAAGGAGAATAATGTGGACCCTGAGCAGATCATCAGCCATGCCGGATGAACAAGAGTGCTAAGGAAAAGATCCACAGCTACATTGGATGGGAAAAGGAAAGCGCTTACGAACCAAGGCAGTTCATAAGCCTCCTGCCACTATTTGATCCACTACGACACTACATCACGAAGAACAAGGCCAGCGATGGATGGTCCAATCAACAAGATAGACGAATCCGCCGGGATCTTCCTAAAGTGCAATAACGAGATCATGAAGTGGCTAGACACATCTATGGTGTACCAGTGATGGTGTGAACAACACATCAGCGTTGAGGAAGATGGACATCAACATCGCAGTGAATGACACAAAGGATACGGCTCTGAGTGCATCGAACATCATACCGACGAATTTGGGTTGAGCATGATCTTGAGTACCATGATCGCCAACTACGGCGAGGATGAACGAGAAGTGCTGGCGTGGTACAAAGGATGTAGCATGGCCTCAACCAGGCTATGGCCCATCCGAACTCCTTCGGCGATGACAACCAAGATCACCATGAGCTGTCAGAGCTCGACAAGCAGGTCACAAAAGTACGTCGAGGTAGTCATGTCTAGGGAGCTGCACACGTTCAAGCTGATGCATCAGCTGATGAAGCCATTTAGCCTGGTAGACATGACGTGATTGACTCAAGTAGAGCTACCACCAGCAAAGGTACATCAACAGTGGATGACCATGTGCGACGTGAAGAGCTCAGATACAAAGATGGTGTTCTGAATGTACAATCGGCTATGTAGAGCCAATGCAGCCACAATCGACTAAATTTGCTGCTGAAACAAAAAAGGAAGGGATCAGAGTGCAAACTAGAATCTAGCAAGGACTATCACATATGCAAGTATTGATATGATGGCCGAGAATTAGGACTCCAAATATATTGTGACACGGGATGCATATATGAAGAAATAAATAAAAGGAAAATTTGCATGTGTGCGTCTACAAAAAGAAGTGGAGTCCAAACTTAGGTTTTTCGCAGGTCAGGTTTGCATGCTGTTATAAATGGCTGATAGGTTAAGGAAATATTTCTTCAAATTACCCCACCATCGGCCGAGTGATTTTGAGCAATAACCATTGGCCGAAAGTTATTATCAACATACAAAAAATTGGCTCCGAGTATTGAAAGGTTCTCAGAGTTTGTTTAAATATTGTGGTAGCCAAGAACAAAGGTATCAAGTCAATAGTCGATAAGATGCTCAGTGTATATTATTGTTATGCCAACCGATGCAAGCAAGAGAAGATCAAATTAATAATGATTATTCTAATATATGGAGATCGGCTATTTTTACATTGGCATACTATTCATGGATGCGTGCATAACATGGATTAATTGAGACCGGCTATTTTACATATGCATGAAGGCATTTTACTGTTAGTGGCCTTTATTGAAGAGCAGACCAAGAAGCAAGGAATTGGTGTTTCTTTAAGTTGCCATGCAAGGAAGGTCTTGTCTATGAAGCATTTACTCTCTAAGCTGACAAAGACCAATCACCTCTCTTGAGGTAGAATCTGCTATTGGTTCAAGACCTTACCCTTCAAACTGACAGAGTCTGTAGCCGATCAACAAGGGTGTAAGACTAGTGAGATATCAGCTTCTGGTATAGTAGTGGAATTTCAAGAATAATCACATAGAGCCAATAGCCGATGACCATCACTAGTTTGATTATCGAGGTCACATTGAGTTTTCCTCCATGGGTTATTATCATCGGCTATTCGACCAAGTATATTTTTTGATAAGAAGGAAAAGTCATCATGGGAGGTTGTATTAGAGATTCAAAAAAGGTTGACAACCTGACAGCCGATAGGAGACCATCGGTTGAAAATTATTATCGACATGCGGAAGACGGTGGAGATTAGCTATCAATAAGGATATCAGGATAAGGTCATCTAGCTTGATCACTTCATCGTCGTCGCCGAGGACACCATTGTCATTCAGGAGGTTAGATCACCAGAGCGAGGACTAGTGATGGCTGCCGATGCCCTATGTCCTGGACGCCATCTTCCAATGAAGTAGAATCGGCTACCCCCAAGCCTATGAACCATTTGTTCCCCAAGTGTTGATAAACAAGCATGAGGACCTGGTGTATCATGTCATGCTAGGCGCCGACAAGTTCTCACTAAAATTCTTGCTTGACATGCTCAACATCTCATCGGAGCATGACTTGCTAGCAATGGCCAACCGGGTAGAGACTGCTATGCACGTGTGGTGATGCAAGGTTTGTGGCAACAGCAACAAGTTACCGTGGAACAAGATCAAGGAACTCATGGCTGATGATGATGATAAGGAAGTGATGCTGGCAAACAAGGCTGTGGACCTCCTCCTCTACATTGACTATATTCTCTCGTGGATGCATAACTAATGGATGGGCAAAGGACGTGGAAGAGTCTGGACCATAACACGACAAATGCTATTCATTGTTGTCCACATGGAGTCTCATTGATATGATGAGTGACCTCAGCTATGCCATGTTCGACGCATCCACATCCTTCTCAGAGCAGTGCAGCAGCGTTGACATCAGCAGACTATTTGAGCTGACCACCACAGTGGCCAAGCTCCTCAGCCGATCCTCAGCATTTACCACCGCGCCCTTCAGATGACTCAGCATGAAGCCCCACGCCAACATGATTGACCGCCACTCCACGGGCGACAAGATAGGAGCTGGTGGAAGATAGGGTCTCTAAGCTCGTGCTTGGTGAGGACATGTCCGATGACAACAAAGGTGTCTGCACTACCATGATGTACCTACAGCGTGCTCAGTGGCCAATGCAGGAAGCCTCTTGGCTAGCCCTGACCTTTGTTGTAGTTTGTGGCTTCAGCAAGTAAATTTTTCATAGTGCTCTTTCTATGTTCTCAACTTGATCTGATTGCGGGACTTCTAAAACTGACAATTGCCTTATTAAAAGTCAGAAGCAATAAATGAAAGATTGCTCGCAATTGGCTTAGGATTGGAAGATCAAGACATCAAGCCGATAGAGCCCTTTATGTAGTGCATGCAAGTTAGATTTCCATGCATATTATACACAATGTATGTGGGCACAAAAAGGATGAGTCAGATCTTGGAAGTACGTGCGGTCATGCCATATCATATGTTTGATTGAGAACATGGAGATCATAAGGCCGACGAAGTCTAGCTGATATGTACATACTAGGAGAAAGTTTGAGCAAAGGCATTCATTGGTTCAAAGCGGAGGTACGCATATTCTTTATTTTAAGCTTTTCCTATCACTTGTGAACAATCTATCATAGGGAAAACATGCTATCTAAGTAGTTGATGAATGGATATGGTATGATGAAAGAAACCTTGCTTCTTTTTGCAAAGTACTTGGGAAATTTTCTTACAAAAATTCAAAATCAATAGCTTGTCTCCTCAATGATGTTGAATTTCCTACCAGACCTATATATTAGTCTCATTAAAAACCTTTCACATAAGCTGCTTGCTCTATGTTGAGTTTTGTCAAGTTTTGTTGACCCTTATTGAGAGATTTATCATGTTCTCAAGATTAAGATCACGTACACACCACATATATGTGCTGCTTCTATACTGGAAGTACGCAAAAACATGTTCTTCATCCACCTTAAAATGTTCTGCTCCTACACTGGGAGAAGACAAAAAATATGTTAGGTTTTATAAGAATAAATGCTCTAAGTTCTTGATAATATTTCTCTCAAAAATTTGTTATAAAGAGAGACATGGGTTATGCGAAAATATATAAAAGATGGATACAAAAGAAGTCCAAAATAAATAAATAAATAAGGGAAAAAGAAAAAGATGAGAAAAGATAGCCCATGTTCTCGCAAAAATATTCCATAAGAGAGGAATATATTTCAAAGAGCATAGTAGAATTAGGTTAGCCACCAAATATTCCACGCACATGCACATCTTGATCTAAGAATATGACATTTCTCTCCTTGAATCCAGGATTTGACCTTACAATATATGCAAGGTAAGCACGCTACATATTTTATCTCTACCTAAAACTCCACATAAGCTTTTTAGAAGTAGGATAAGAAGAGACAAAACAATGCTTTGATGAGGAACTATACACATTGAGCGATCTGATAGAATCATTTGAGGAGCAAAGCTAAGTTTTAATTTGAAAATCTTTTAAAAACCCAAGTTTTCTGAGCAGGGAAAGCGAGGATGACTGGATTCTAATCCGTTCCATTCCTCAACCACCCAAGATGGTATGGTAGACACTTCAAAGTTCACATGTGTAGGTGAGGCTTGAAATAAGGTAATATCGCTGCCAGTAAATTCCTCGGCTCCTTGAAATAAGACTATCGGCTACAATACCTAAACTTTTATGCAGCATATTTTCCGTACTGCCAATTAACTTGTATTGCTATGATCGAACTCGGGGGGGCCCACCCCTAATCGGCTAAAGCAGATGAACGAAGATGCAGAGAAAGATCAATTTTGAAGTTATCAAGATAAAAAAAAGATGGAGCCGATGCAGCTTTTAGTGATTGCGATCAAATGTCGTTGGCTGGGGAAAAGAAGACCATCAGATCAAAATAGTTTGAAGCTTGAAAACTCATACTTCGAACTAGGGGGCCTATGTTTACACCAAAATTTGGTAAGCTTATCCTAGAAAAGAAGAGATCGACCAATGATGTCAAAAGCGAGAAAGTTTCCTAATTAAGGGATATTTATGAGCCGTCCATGAAATATTATTTAATTAATTTGAGAGAGACATGACGTCCAGGTGCATATTAGGATGAAAGAAACAAGGACACGTATCAAACAAGGAAACTTCATCAGCAAGGATTCTACATAAGGGAAATTAGAGTCCATGTATCTTGGTATTTATTTTTGTTATCTAGTCATGTTCATTTAGGACTCTTATCAACCCAGGGTATAAATATAAAGCTCGGGCTATTATATCAGACACACAATCAATCAAATACCAGTTATTTACCTTTTTGGCTCCAGCCACCCCTTACGAGTAGGAGTATAGTAGATCTCGGTGAGTTCTTCAGCAAGTACGGCTACATCGATCTGGTCGACCTGTAATGCATGTCTGTAAGTATTGTCATGGCTTATACCTCTATTCGTACGGCTATATCGATCTAGTCGACCTCCACTGTGACTCTGGTATGAGTTAGTTATTGACTCTTGTCTAGTTCAAGTATGGTTGCATCGATTCGGTCGACCTCCACTGCTTGAACTAGATTAAGGTCAAGTTATCAGCTCTATCTAAGGGTGGCGCTCCTTTGGACAAATTCATTAAGTTACCGATATTGCTTATTGCTTCCATTATTTATTTAATTACAACAATATCACTTTGTCCGATTGGGATTGATCTAGATCGGCCATATATCTTTTTAACCCATCATTTGTTAATTTAAACTGATCTAATCTGCACTTTAAATGATGAGTTTTGTTTTATCGGTTGTTTTATATCAATCTTGATCATGCATAGCATGAGGTTAAGGCATGTCTGATTTTGAGTAGATCTATTGGCTAGCGAAAACCGTTTCATGGCCTATTATCACGGCTGTGTGATTCTGCCTCACACCCCACTATTAGAACCGTGGAGTGGGGATCGTTATTTGATGGATTTGTTCCTATGAGAGCATGACCTTAACTGTGCGCTATGCCTGAATCGGTTGTTTTAGCCGATATCGAGCGCTTTCACGAATAGTTCGCATCACGAGATTGTTGAAGTAGCGATAGGTTGAAAGATGTGTTAGCCCCAAGATCTTATTATTGTATTATGGCCTACATGATTCTGCCTCATGCCCCACTGATATTAATAATAAGTTAGGGTCATCGAGTCTATTATTGTTTCTACGGCCGACATGATTCTGCCTCATGCCCCACTGGTCATAACGATAGATAAGATCTAATATGTTCATTAGATTTACCTCTATTAAATGGTTGAATGATGATGAACTATTTCTTTTACATAAAAAGGGGTTCGGTTACTCGCAGTCATTGGCTTAGCATGAACTAATTACTGTTGATATCCTTTTGCCAGTGACCAATATTTGTTTAAAGAATGATATTCATCCTGAACGATAACTGATTCCTCTTACACAACCCCATGAGCTTTAATCAATTTATTCTTATGAATATGCTGGAATTGACAATTTAGTCGATCTCCTTTCATATCGGCTCTTAGAGCCACACATTCAGGATTGTCTGGCAACACCGATATGTTCTACGTTAAATTATTGATTAGCTTTCTTTCCTTGTCAATTGCAGAGTCAAATTGATTGGCATTTCTCAGAAGGAGTGCGCAGGATCAACCATCCCTACGCTAAAGCTAGGCGGATCTCTAGCTCCATCGAGCAGAGCCTTCTAGCTTGCTCGTGTGCCCTTAGCACGGAATGAAATTTCATGCCAACAGCTGTTTACATGGTGTTTAAACAATGTTAAACGGTCTAAATGGTTTTGTACTTTTGTAAAAAAAAATATAATTGTATATGTGCTTGTAAAAAATCAAGTATTCTAGCATTTATACATATTTATCCGAGTAAAAA
The DNA here is from genome assembly GCF_019320115.1 of Miscanthus floridulus. Taxonomy (NCBI): domain Eukaryota; kingdom Viridiplantae; phylum Streptophyta; class Magnoliopsida; order Poales; family Poaceae; genus Miscanthus; species Miscanthus floridulus. Next base: position 212,564,585 of record NC_089587.1, on the reverse strand, counting down.
TCAATTATTTTAGTATGTATATATATTTATGCATGTGAAAAGAACCAAATATAGATATTTATGCATGTAACATATCAAGTGTACATATTTATAAATATAATAAACTTAAATATACAAATTTATCCATACAAAACTGAACTAGATTTACCTCGTGTTCGCCTAAATAGCCGTTTAAATGACTGTTTAGCCCGTTTAATACAGTTTATCTCCGTTCCGTTTAGGCCGTTTATACTATTTTTTCCTGTTTTTTATCATTTAAACGGTCAACCATTTAATTTTTGTTTGCCCCCTAAACAAAATAGTTTACCACCGTTTACCGTTTAGTGGCCGTTTAATCAGCCGTTTAGGCAAACACTGCTATTTCTACTCTAAACTATATTATGGTCGTCCAGTGGCATCGACTGATGGCACGGTCAACGAGGATGAAGGCAGCTCGCTCTCAGTTGGGACGACGTTTGGCTCTATTGGGGGTGGGACAACGCTCACCCCCACCTAGTCTCCACTCCTTCCACAGGCTAGACGACATCTTCCTAGCGCACATCTTCAGCCACGCTCGAATGGTGAGCCTCCATCACCCACTGCATGGAGACTTGTTCAATAACCATCTGTGCATATGGCACTAAGCTCTCCCCTAGCGCATGGATTCTATCTATGCTCCACCCATTGGCGTACCCTCTGCAGATGGCGGCGAAGTCTAGATTGGGGTGATGGGTAGCCACCGAGGTCAACACTCCTGACATCCCATAGAACATGTCGTCGGAGATGAGCACCCGAACTTTGTTCGGGACCTCCGCCAGCTAGATGGTGGGCGTACTGGTGCTCAGTCTCGACCCGAACACCTTAGAGATGACCACCTATGCGACGTTGCGAATCTGGTCAAGCTCTCCCTTGAGAGTGCGTCGCTCCTCAAGGGACCAGGCTAGCACCTCCACGCCCCGACCGACCACCGCTTTGGCCGTCTACAGCTCTTGCTCCAGAGAGCCGATATTTCCACCTAGTTCTAGAAAAAGGCAACAAGTTCAGAAGCAAAGGAGAGAAAAAATCAAGGAATTTACCAAAGGCAGAATAGATACATACCAAGAAGGGTGCTATCAAGAATGGAGAGCCCTTTCCTCTTATCGGGTCACCTTCTCGAGCAGTCGAGCGTTCGACTCCTCTGTGTCGAGCACCTGCTCTCGAAGCACGACCACTACTTGTTCAGCATTGATTGGGCCTTTTGCACCACCTCCAGAGACTCCAAGGACTTCTAAATCACTGCCTCGATCTCCGCCAAGTGGACCTTCACCGTGTCAAGTTCTCGCTTAGCAGTAGTTGCCCACTCGACCACATGTAGTTCCATCGTCCGTGCTCCCATTGCCTCGGCCGCCTAGGCTTGGGACTCACGATGGCCAGAGTCCAGCTGGTGCCTAAGCTCGTTGACCCACCGTGACATCATTGCTTCCTGCTCCATCTGACCATGTTTCTCCCAAAGAAAATGACACTTACAAATCGACATCGTCTCTAGATCCTGTGAGACAAGAAGCAAGCATGTTGAAACAACCGGTGAAAGGCCAAGGAGCCAAGGACAAAACCAAAAACATAGGGAACTTACCTCTACAACACATGGCAGATCGATTGTCACAACCTGATGGATGAGCTCAACCCTCTCTAAGGCCTCCTTAAGCCTCGCCTTGGTAAGGGCGAGATCGGACTCCATCGATAGTCCTCTCTCCCTGAGCAAGTGTCAGAGATTCACCTCCTCCTCATAACAAAGAATGAAATGGGCCTTTCTCGACTCATCGGGGCAAGGCCACACTAGCTTGCAGGTCACCCTCAACCCGCTAGAAGATCTAGCCATCACAGTGTCATGCGACGACCGGATCATCACCAACTCCCACGATGGTAGGATAGGTGGTGGCTCCACCCTAGTGCCTGCCTCGCTGGAGCAGGGGATCTCCACCACTAGGTGTTAGGGACCGAATACTAGGGTACCCAAAGAGGATGAGCTAATAACCATCAAATGTTGACGCTTTCGAATAGACAAGAATGCAATTACACTTCTTGCCCAAACGACTAAAGGTTGGTTCTGCCTCGCCAACCCCCGAGGGCTAGACTCCGCCTTGCCCAACGTCTGAGGGTAGGCTCCGCCTCGCCCAACATCTAGGGCAAGCTCCGCCTTGCCTGATGTCCGAGGGCTGGCTCTGCCTCACCCGACGTCTAGGGGCAAACTACGCCTCGCTCGATGTTTAAGGGCAGACTCTGCCTCACTCGATGTCTGAGGGCAAACTCCACCTCGCTCGATGTCCGAGGGCTGGCTCTGCCTCACCCAATGTCTGAGGGCTGGGCTTCGCCTTGCCCGACGTCCAGGGCAGACTCCACCTCACCCAACATCCAAGGGTAGGCTCCGCCTCACCCGACATCCAAGGGCAGGCTCCGCCTCACCCAATGTTCAAGGGTAGACTCTTCCTCACCCGACGTCTGGGGGCAGACTCTGCCTTGCCCGACGTCTATGTGCTACTCCTTCATAACTGCACGTGCAGATAAGGCGAAGCACTTAAGTTAATCGTAATACCAAGGACCATACCCTGCATGCTTGTAGGGAAGTACCATCAGGATATGACCAGATAGGCGCTTTAAGCCCTTCCAGGCATGTTAGAGCCCAAATAGTGTCACGGGCGCCGACATTTATCCTACAGTGTTATGGGCGTTGGCATTTGCTCTCGAACACGAATCCTGACAGAAACAAACGACAACACTACGGTCCAAGAAAGAAACTCATGTCATCTATAGTAACAAACATGGGGCCACTACGTCGTCTGCTCCCCATAGGGTCATGGCTTGGCACCCTGGTGCATCATGCCGCCTGCCAAGGCGAGACAGGACATGACCACTTGTTGAATGAATCTAGACTATGGCCCTATTAGGATCAGTGGATGTGCTATCCCTAGCACCGTCTGTCGTGTCAGCGGGATAGGCTCAAAGGAAAAGGAAGACCCATCAGTGTCCTTTCAGTGCTAAGCAGCAACCGGCCTCTCAGTGCTCTTTCAATCTTTCCATCAGAGACTTGGGACCTATCCCTCTCATGACCATTTATACCCCCTACTATGAACCTTTCAGTGCTAATAACATGAGCAGCAGTAGCAAACTAGATGTAGGGACATTCTGCCCGAACCAGTATAAACCTTATGTCTTTTAGCACACCATCCGAGCCCAACGAGCAACAAATACAAATTTACTAGTTGGTGTTTACTCGAAACACCGATAGTTGGCATGCTAGGTAGGGGCCTTTGCATGTTCTAATGTTAACATCAGGCCACGGATGGCTTGCCATGGAATCAGTTGGGTCCTGGGTGCACACGTGCGCTTCAGTGACCTAGACTTCATCATCACAGTGGGAGGAGAGTTGGCATTGGCCCACGCCGCCATCCATTCTCTCCCCACCATCGGCCTTAACTATGATAGGCTTGAGCGCCAGCTCGATGTCTCCCTAGGACCCTAGTAGTCTAGGGAGAACCAGCGCTACCTCGCCTTTTCTGATGCCAACAACATGGTGTGGCTTGCCAGAGGAGAACCTCTCTCTGGAACACCACATATGGAACGCCCCGATAGCTCTTCCATTTGGTCTCCACAATGCTTTCGTTACATAAGTCTATAGGGAGCAGAACCTTTATTCTGCTATCTATGTATCGCTTGTGTTAATTCATCAGTTGACACGGTTGTTATGTTAGTGTTGATTGTTACTATAAAAAGTACTCTCCGTTGTGGACATGATGAATGGTGTGTACTGATTATATTTGTATGGTGTGTATTCAGTAAGTTATTAAGGCCCAGCTGAATTAGTAAATAAATTATAAAAACCAGAGGCCATCACCGCCACTATTCATCTAATGCGGTAGGGGTGAATAGTGTATTACCACCAAATTGTTTAATAATCGACATTGACAAAAGGATCATCATGGGCAGATCATACAGCAATGCCACGGTGACCATGCCCTATTACCATGTGGTTCATATGCTGAAGCGACGATGATGTTCACCTCGACACAGGAGGGTCCTGCTCCAATGCGATGAAAACAAGGACCTAATCAAGGACGGATCATAAGCTAATACAGTAGTGTTAGTGTATACCCACGCAGGCGAGTCAGGCCTCAATGTGATGGAATAAGGATCTGATCACAGACGGATCATAAGCCATGCGGTGGTGTTAGTGCATATCCACACAAGTGAGTCATGCTCCAATGCAACGAAAGTAAGGACCTTATTATACATGGATGATAAGCTAATACAGTGATGTAGTGTACACCCCAGTCAGTCTCAGATAGCGACGGTGAGGGCTATGACCATAACTACCGATAGCTTACTAATGAGGCTAAAATACGGCTACGATGGGGGTTACGACATGGCTATGAAAGCTCTAAGTGTAGTAGTGAATCCACATGTTTGAATCTTATTCTCATTCTTTCACCCCATTCTCGTAATGTTTAGGAGAAATCAGGCTTGAAATCAATTGTTTCGCAATTGCTTGCTTCTATGTTGGCCTTAACCAAAATCCTATACGGCCTAGAGGCTCTAAGCAATCTGACTACAAAATCACCTAGCAATGCAACCTATATTATTGTGGTTTTGTAAACCGACAGTGATAATGTATCATTGCCACCTATAATATGAACCAACTGTAGAAATTGAAATTAGGAGTGAAAATATAGTATCACTATTGGGTGGTAATAAGAACCAACAATGATACATTGATGGACCCGAATCCTCCCCCTCACCGACCAGATTTAAGAGCACATTGCATCACTGTCTTATCATCTCATGCCTTCCTATCCTTCTCTTTCTCTTATCCTCTTTGGCCTCCCTGTCCTCCTTTCTCTCTCAATCTCGATCCTAGGCCAGAGTGCCATAGCCTATTGAGGAGCAAATCTAGCGCTCAGCGATGGCATAGGTCTTGTGCGGTAGGGTCCCAAGGATGAGGTAGATGGGGGTCTATGGTGGCGATAGACAGAGAGGCAAAATGCAATCCAGTCATGGATAGGGGAGTTGCAGTGGCAGTGAACAGGAGGTAGAGGGTAGCTTGGCCATAAGAGGGAGACGGCGGTGATGATGGACGATAGCTTGTCCTATGCAAATGGTGGAGTCGTGGAGCTACGACGATGGCAGACAGTGAGGCGGTAGGCAGCTTGACCGCATATTTGAGGCCCACGATGGCCAAATGTCAAGTATCAGGGGGTGATCATGGTATAACAAAAGTGGCATCATGGTATGAGGGTCCATGGGGACAACATTTTTCTTTTTCCATTTTTAAGAAACAAACATCACCGTTAGGTGGGAGACTGGCTATGTATCTATAGGCATTACTATCGGTCATGCATTGTCAGCTCTAAAATCTAGCAATGAAGAATGTTTAGAACCGGCAGTGGTGGGCATTTTTGGTAGTTGAGGGTAGGTGAGACCAACATATAAGGATTTTTGAGTCCATACCCTCATCCTCAGGTAAATCCTTTTACATGAAGTGAGGACAAAAACAAAAAGTTAAAGTGCTGGTGGTAGTGTGTGTGGTTCATTCAGTGTACAAAGTGGATCTAAGCTGTTTGGATTCTGATACATTACAAAAGTGTGTGCATGAGTATGGTTTGCACTTTTTTATCTCAGGGAAAATTACTTTGAATAATTTATAATTTGATATCTCTTTGGTCCTTTCACTTTAGTAAAACAATGGGGCGATTGTGGTACACATGTTCCAACTTTTTCTAAGGATGGCTATAAGTATGAATATGTCTGTGAGAATAAACTGACGGAATACTATTGTTGCAATTGTTAGGAGCATGACTAAATATATGGGCACTGTGTATGGGTGTCAGTTTGTTGCAATCTCTAGTGTTCCTTTTATAGAAGTAGTACTAGTTCTAGTATTATGACTAATTATTTGGTTCATGTGCTTGAATCCTTGGCCTATTTAATTACGTTGAGATAGCAAGTATTCTATTTCAAAGAGAGAAAGGGGAGATCAAGATCAAGATCTTACAACCTTGAAGAGGGAGGGAGCATGTAAGGATGAAAATGGACCAAAACATTCATGTCCCATCCTACCTATTTTTCTACATTTGTCTTGCTTCGTTTCTATTTTGTTGGGTCTAACCCACGAGAAACAGGAGATACCTCTTCCCCTGTTGAATCTTGTTTTTAAGTGGGAGTTTTCTTTTTTAGCTACATGGAGAAGCTATGGGGGGTATGACCCCAGATACCCACGGCAGACTACATGGGCTGTATCGCCAGAAGTGGTCTAGCCCATAAGATGAAGCCTTGCGAAGCACGACGCTGCTCCACGCGCCCCGTAAGACATCGGAAAGATATCCTGAGGATACGGTGTAATCTGTTAGGATATGTTATGATCCCATGATCCCTATAATCTATTATTGCTTACTAGTTATCTTCTAGATCTAACTGACTTGTAGCCCTACCCCCCAGCTATATAAGGCGAGTATGGGACCCCTCAAAACACACGCAATGTCATACGATAGCCAATACAAACCAACAGACCACAGGAGTAGGGTATTACATCGTGTAGAATGCCCAATTCATGGCACATCGAGCAACTTATATGTTTTTATCCTTGGAACGCTCCAGATTTGTACTCTTCACTCCATAATGAATGAAGTTTTTGTCGCCATAATTTGTCTCCATTATTTCTCCACTCTAGTTTAATCTCTATTTATGATTACCAGCTCCAAGCTAGTCCTTAACAAACTCTGACAATTATACGTGATCTCCATAAATGCTTCGCCTTGTTTCTCCATACTAAAATATCTTTAAGATATTCCACCAACCATTGAGCAGCAAACGTTTAGCTCTGTGTTCTTTGGAGAAAACCCTATCTCCGATCTCTCCCTACACGTGCTACAGGCTCCAGTGCTCTATGTTATGGGTGGTTGGTTCTGGTTCCTCAGTCACGTCTATTCCTCCTACATGTGCATGGGCTCTAGCACTCGACGTTATGGAATACGGGCTAGCCAAGGCCAAGAGCCTAGTAATGAACTAACTACTCGGATGCTACTTATACCACATATAAATGCATTAGGGTTAACAAGACGTCTCTTTTTCACCACAAGCGCTAGCAAGCTGCCTAAACACGCACATGTCGTCTACTTACAACATTTATACAAATACACAAATGTTTGCTTAGGCCCTCATGCATTTAACTCCCCTTTCCAGTTGTCCCATATAGGTTCCTCTCCACTCAGGTTATTGAGCTTGGCCCTCACCGTCTACCTCGCCGAACAGATCAACATCACCGGCTAGCCTCTTCACCATGTCCTCCACCTCATCTTTTAGCTCCTCCTCCTTGGTCGCCCCTCCCTCTAGCGAATCCAGCCCCTATCACTTGAAGATTGATTACAGGGTAGTGAGACTGGACCACCGCTAGGGCATGTGTCACGATGGAAATAGCAGCATCTCGGTTGAAGCCTTTGAAGTTCTCCCATGCCGCCTTACACCTGTCAATGATGGTGTCTGGATGGGGTGGCCTATCATCAAGCTGAGGAGCTACCTCCATATCGAGCACTGGCCTAACTCCAGCCACCATGGTGTCAAGTTTTCCCCCCTAGATTTTTGCCTCTAGCTCCAGCACGTCGAACTGCGCCTTGGTTCTTCGATGGTCTGTAGACACCAAAGGAATTCGTCAAACAAATAAATCATTTCAGCAACAACTCTGACCACGAACTACTCACCTTCTAGATCCTCGGCCAGTTTCTCTGCTCGCCCAGATGCTTCCTCCTTCTCCTCTTGGAGTTGACCGATGACTTGACGCAACCGGTCGAGCTTCGCATCTTACTCTACAAACATAACAGTCGACATCAACATCAAGATTGTTTGGCAATGCAGAACAAATTCACCGATCCATAGTACCTTTCTTATGTTCGAAGACACTTTTTAGCTGCCCAGAGGTGCGCTCCAGCTGCTTGGAGCTGCTTAGAGGTGCACCCTAGCTGCTCGGAGATGATCTTCAACTGCTCGGATAAGATGCCCTTTTGGTACTCTAGGTCCTTGGTGTTTGATTCAGCAAGATCCCTTTCATGTTGGGCCCTTTGGACGTTCTTCTCCATCAGTTTCATCGCCTCCCTCAGTTTCTTGTTCTCCTCGATGAGGGGATCCATCCTTTTGATCAACTGCTGCCATTGTTCAATAGTCCATGCTATGCCCTATAAAGCAACAAGATTATAAAAGACCATAGTCTCCAATGCCAAAGACAGACACCGCTGACACAACACTAACCTCAATTTGCTTCATAGCTGTGCAAAGGGTGGACCGTAGCCCCTTCACCTCCCTTGTGGTGTCCTCCTCTTCTATGACCACAATTTCCTCCCCTCGCTTGTGGAAGATGCAGATGTTTGAGTTCATCATCCCTCACGCTCAATCTCCTCGACCTCGTCCTCTTCCTCCATAGCCAATGGTGCTCCCTGGGGGCTCGGTGGCCGCATAGAGTGACTAACCATGCCCTATGGCATCTCAAGGTGCGCTGCTTGCTCCTCTGATGCTGCTGCCCTCTGTGCCCCAAATTTTGGCATGACGTCGCTAGCTCCTGCTCCCGCCTCTGAAGACTCAGTGGCTCTCGTTGTTGCTCCTAGCACCTTCGTCGAATCGCCCGCCATTGTCACAGATCGCTCTCCACCTCAAACTCCATCAGCAACGGTGGTCAAATCCTCCACAAATCGACGAGCGCCCGGAGACTCTGGGAAGGAGTCTATCCACAATGTCTCCATGCTGTGAACAGCCCCTGGCTGCTTGCTAGTCTGGCTCAAAGGATTCTGATCCTCCACGCGCCCCATTCTACATTAGATTAGCTCATCGATCACCACAACTGTAGGAATCGGATAGCTATCGATCCCAAGACAAAGATACTTACACGTTGGCTTCCCAATAAACTATTCTGAACTAGCGCTGTCTCCCCGAGCAACTAGGCACTGCTCTACGATTAACCCATGTGCCCTAGGCTAGAGGTCTTGCGTCCCTCGCCATCGACGTCTTCTCCACCTATTTCTTGGGGACTCCTTCCCCTCCCTTCGATTGCACCTTGGCATGCGTGTTGCACGATGGCGCTTTAGTGCTCGGAGGGGGAGCTATTGGAGCCTCGTCGTCGTCCGACCACTCAGACATCACCGTACTCTACGTCCAAGCGGTCTGATCACCACCAAATGAGATGTCGATCGGCTTGCAGGGAGCTACATCCACTGTTCTTCTCTTCTTTCAGGCGAGCTCATCTTTTTCCGCCCTTTTCCCCCAAACTTTTTCTGATACTAGGGGGAACTCTGCTTTTGACCAGCACCTTCACCTTTGGATTCGGATGAGGTGCTGACGGCACCTTCCTCTGGCTGAGTGGTCGGCCTGGCGTCCACTACTTTTGGCCAATCGCTCCTTAGCACACCCTAGAAGTACGCCACTCATTCCTACCAATGGATCGTTCCACAAGCAAATCAGTCCACCGCTCAGCGCCTGCATGGGATAACAGCACCAGGAACAATAGTTGAGATTTTTACCTGAGGAGGTGGGTTCATGCAGTTGAAGGGTTTTGGCTACCTCGGCACGGTATATGACATGTTTGGAGCGAATAGTTTAGTGGCCCAATGTAGCACAGCCTCCTTCACCAGATTCTCCGTCCTCTCCCGGGTGCCATCAGTATCTCCTTTGAAGTCAAAGCCTGCATGAGCCCTCTCCTTGCAGGGCTAGATGTGGTGTAGTATGAAGTTCACCGCCACCACTACTCCGCTCATCTTCATGCCCCTCATTAGCTCAAGGAGCTCCTTCCCTATTCCATATCAGCACTGGTCGGTTTCTCCGACCAGCTCCTTTGATTCTCCAAAATCTGGTCGACATCGCATCGGATGGCAAGATCGCTTTGCTTCATATAGAACTACCTAGTATTCCATCCCTTCAGTGAGGTACTTAGTGGCACAGGAATGTATTCGCCCACCATCCCATCACAGAGCTATAGATACACACTACTAACAACTTTGGAACCGCCCCCTCCTTTCTTCTTCAACCAGAAAAAGTGTCGGAAGAGATTGAAATGGGGAAGAATGCCAAGATAAACCTCACAGAAGTGGATAAACACATAAATGTTCAAAATAGTGTTTAGATGAAGATTACACAAGCTCACTCCCAAATACTCCAGCAGATCCTACAAGAAAGGATGTACCGGAAGCCCTAATCTGATGTAGACTAGGCCTGATCTTCCGATAGGTATGATAGCGTCGATTGGTGGAGACTCAACATTCACGATCTATGCTTCGAACCAAGACTGATTCGGACCTCCGCAACCATTACACCACTGCTCCGTTGGTTATCAACCACGCGAACGCGATTGACATCACCGAGAAGGCTTTCCTACAAGCGAATCGAGAACACAAGCAAGAACAAGATAAATGCAATCTAAAATTACAAATAAATATGAGGTTTATGATAACGAGAAGTAGTTCAAGTCTTTATTCAAAAGGACTAATCGCCATAGGCGAACAAGATAAGAACTGGGGCCCTGGTTCACAGCAAGCGGCCTTGGCGGTGACAATTGTAGCAAAATCACATCTATTTCATGAGGAAATCAAGAACTAAACAAAACCCAAACTTTAAGGAGAGCGATGGCTACTATGTATAGAGTCTTGGGCGCCACCCCCTGGATGTGCCCCCTAATGGGCCCAAACACGATACACGGTCCAACGGACCAAAAGATGGTGTCGCAACACCCTAGTAGATTCTGGATGCTGACTTGTTTTGATGATTCAAGTTGATTCTGAAGGTCTTTTGATGTGAGACCACTTGGATTGGCTTCCTTATCAAATTAGCTTTCTAACCATATGTGGATTGTCGAAAACAGAGTCCGGATGCATCCTAGGTAACCAGTTTAAGGCAGACTGGTCTTGGAACCTGAGATGGGCTCCAACTTCAGTTAGACTGGGCTTCCACCATAAAAAAGATGAATTGGACACCCATACTGGTCCTCCTCCTCTCCTTGGCTTGTATACGACAAAGTAGTGATGTCCTCATCATCCTCCCTTTCTTGAATTGAAGTCGTCCTCGACTGAAGTAGATCATCTCCTCCATTAGATGACAGCAACGATGGTTCTAGAAGAAGATGTTCATCTTGGTGCCCCATCCTTCGCAAAGGTGGCTGCCATGGTGGCTTCCCTATTGGGAATTCATCCTCCTCCTGCAAAAGGTTAGTACCAACAAGAGGCATAGCACTAGGAGTAGGACCAAGTGGACATATAGGCGATGTACAAGTTAGAGCATAACATGGTTCATCATGAACAGCAAGAACAGATTTTAGAGCAAATAAAACTTCTTTCATGTTACTTGAAGGTTCATTTAATGGTTTGCTAGAGTCGTTATCAAGGCCTTTCTTTTTCTTTTCAGCAAGTTCCTTTTCATATTGCATAATTTCAGCAGGTGTTAAAGGAAGTAAAGCAATGGTCTTTCCTTTAAACATAAAAGTATATCTATTTTGCCTACCATGATGTACAACATTATTATCATATTGCCAAGGGTGGCCTAACAAAAGTGAATAAGCTTGCATAGGCATGACATCAAAATTAGCATAATCATGGTATGACCTGATAGAAAAATGCACATGAGCAGATTATGTTACCTTTGCCTTACCACTATTGTTGAACCATTGAACATGGTATGAATGTAGAAGAGCACGTGTAGATAAACCAAGAGTCTTGACAAGCTTAGAACTTACCAAGTTATTATTGCTCCCTCCATCAATTATAGCACGAACACGGAAATTATTGACAATGAGGAACATTTGAAACAAATTATGGCGTTGTAGCTTGTCTACTGGCTCAACTTATATACTCAAAACACACTGAACAAGGATTAATTTGTAGTCTATAGTGCAGGCCACACTATCGATTACCTCATCAGGATCTTCAGCACTATCTGCAAATTTATCTGCATAAAGATCAGTTGCAAGTGCAAATTTATTCTCTTCATCACTAGCACTAGCATACCCACCATCATCAGTAGCAATATATGCGTATTTGTTGGGGCATTCTTTAGCAATATGACCCATGCCCTTGCAGCGGTGGCACACAACTTTAGAAGAGCTGCTAGAGAAAGGTGTAGCAGATCCATTGGAAGAAGGTGTGATAGGAGAACTCTTATTTGCAGGCGCTGGTGGTGTCTGCACATTAGAAAATTTACTCGCCTTAGTTGGACGTGAAGGAATGGATGGAGACGTGGATGGAGTCATGGATCGCCTAGGTTGTCGTCTCTGTACTTCCCTTTCAGCTTTAATAGCATAATGATATAATTGGGAAAATCTAGTCCATTCTTTATAGTCAAGAACATCCTGTATTTCACGACGCAAACCTCCAAAAAATCTAGAACACTTATTCATTTCATCCTCTTATATGTTACTACGTGCAAGACCAATTAAAAGCTTCTGATAATATTCCTCAACAATTTTACTACCTTGATTTAAATGTTGTAGTTTTAATCATAGTTCATGCTGATAGTATGGAGGAACAAATCTCGATTTCATTCGTCATTTAAGTACAGTCTAGGTTTCAGATATTTGAGCATTAGCATTAGCATTATTGCAAATATCATTCCACCAGAAAAGAGCAAAACTAGTAAACTCACTAGTAGCAAGTCTAACTCTATATTCTTCAGGTACTTGATGGGAGCTAAATTTTTTATCTACAGCCATCTCCCAATCTAAATATGCTTCAGGATCAGCAGAATCAGAAAAGGAGGTATCTTAAACTTGGTTTTAGAGAAAGCATCATTATTACCTTAGTTGTTACCTCCCATACCGCTTCCGTTAAAGTTCAACCGATTACGGTTACGTGCATCCTCAGCACATCGTTGAGCTTCGGCTTTAGCCTCCACGTCGCCATCATCCTCCTCAGAGAGATCACCATCATCATCTTCAGGACATGGTTCAGGATGTCGTTGTTCAACATCTTCAATCCTCTTGGTCAAATTGGTGATTTGTTGAAGGATCTCATTGAACTTGTCATCAAGAACGGCATGAAGCTCATTCTTAGAAACACAGTCATTGAAATTTGTAGGTGCGTCCTTGTTTCCTTGGCCGTTGCCTCTGGCTTTTCCTGACATGGTTAGTAGAAAGGAAAAGACAACACAAATAGTATTATCCCTACCAACTACTTAGGTTGTGGATAAGAAAAACTAAGGCACTCAACTTTCAAGCGTCTTACCATGGTCTTACAAGTGTTCTTACCAAAGCAACAGGCGGTGCAATCGGTCGGTGACTGTGATACCGTTGTAGCTTGAGTGTAATAGTTGCAAGGCGAACCTGTACTTGGTTAGAAGAAAGTAGAGCTTGGACAGGCACAATATAGTAGCAAGGAATAGCAAAATTCACAACTGAATAGCAAAGCTGAATAAGTATTCCAAGTACTTGTATTAGTTGCTGGTCTACTCACATTCCAAGTACCAGATGTATCAAGTGATTTGAACAGCAAGAATATGATTAGGAACAAGGTAGAAATAAGTAACGCAAACACAGCTCAAATGGCGCTCTCTATATGCTCCTCTAAATATTGTTCCTCTTTTACCAATCTCTTTTTTCTATTTTTTTTGGGCTGTCGTTGTTTTTTTTTTTGAGAAATTTTGACTTTTTCTTTTTCTTTTTCTTGATATTTTTTCTTCACTTAGGAGCACAAAAGAAGTAACCACAGAAAATAAGAGCTTAAACAAGTGAAAGACGTGGCCTGTGGAATTTTCAGAAGACGTGCTCGAAATCGATAAAAACCTTGTAACCACGAAAAGAGGATCTTGTGACTACTTTTTGACCAAAATAAAAATCTCCGACCCCAACAACATGGGGGATGGACGGATCCAAAAAAAATCTGATCGATTTTGATATATGGAACGTCGAAATCCGAGTTCGTATGCAAAAACTAGACCAGTTTTATGAACACACTCCGAATTAGAGGATAAAACGGGAATAATATGCGCAAAATTGGTCACGGCAGCAAGGATTTGATGGAAACAGTGAAGACAAGTATAACAAATAAGATGGCGTGGACTAGGGTTTGATGAATACAAAGGAATCACAGCAAGACTTGAAGGTGTTCACGGATTATGATGAAAAACAAAGGAAAAAATACAAATTGCACTAAAAACGATCTAAAACCAGCAACAAGAACTTGACCTAGGGCACAAACTCAACAACGCGAAACAGAGACAAAATTGCACGGCACAATGAGGCTATAGGACAGGAAATATGTGGCGGTGTATTTTTTTTTTTTTGCTTTTTGTGGACTATAGGTAATGCAAAAACAGTAACAATCTAAAGGGAAAAACAAAGTTATACCTAACGGGTAACGAGGTCTCTGATACCATTTGATGTAGACTAGGCCCGATCTTTCGATAGGTATGATAGCATCGATTGGTGGAGACTCTACGTTCATGATCTAGGCTTCGAACCAAGACTGATTCGGACCTCCGCAACCGTTACACCACTGCTCCATTGGTTATCAACCACGCGAACGCGATTGACCTCGCCGAGAAGGCTTTCCTGCAAGTGAATCGAGAACACAAGCAAGAACGGGATGAACGCAATCTGAAATTGCAAATAAATATGAGGCTTATGATAATGGGAAGGAGTTTAAGTCTTTATTCCAAAGGACTAATCGCCACAGGCGAACAAGATCAAAACTGGGGCCCTGGTTCACAGCAAGCGGCCTTGGCGGCGATAGTTGTAGCAAAACAATGTCTGTTTCATGAGGAAATCAAGAACTAAGCAAAATTCAAACCCTAAGGAGAGCGACGTCTGCTATTTATAGAGTCTTGGGCGTCACCCCCCTGGACGCGCCCCCTAATGGGCTCAAACACGATACACGGTCCAACGGACCAAAAGATGGTGTCGCAACACCCTAGCAGATTCTAGATGCTGACTTGTTTCGATGATTTCCATTGATTTCGAAGGTCTTTTAATGTGAGACCACTTGGATTGGCTTCCTTATCAAATTAGCTTTCCAACCATATGTGGATCGTCAAAAACGGAGTTTGGATGCGTCCTGGGTGACCAGTTTAAGGCAGACTGGTCCTGGAACCCGAGATGGGCTCCAACTTCAGTTAGACTGGGCTTCCACCATAAAAAAGATGAATTGGACGCCCATGCTGGACCTTCTCCTCTCCTTGGCTTGTATGCGATGAAGTAGTGATGTCCTCCTCATAATCCACGCTAGAAATAATCCTCGAAGACAACGAGTTCGTCGGTGTGTGGCATCGGATAGGGCTCACCGTCGGCCGGACGCCATCCGGTGGTGACACGGTCAGGAAGAACGCCCACCTCCACCATCTCGTTGAACTCCGTCTCCCCCATGAGTGACGGTACCCATTCCTTGTCACGGCTCGCCCCGGCGGCCGCCTTCTTCGTGTTACCACCTCCCCCCTTCAGCGCCATCCTTTAGATCTAGAGTGCGTGTGAATGCGAATGGAGGAGCGTGAGGGCAAGGAGGAAGATAAAGTGATGGAGTGACAAAGGTGGGAGCGCGGAGTGCGACGACGCAGTTATAAAGACACCCTCCCCACTTTTCGCCTTTAAGGGTTTTGGGAAAACTGCACCATGCTGATTTGCGCCCATCTGAATTCCCCAAAGCAACGTGCTGGGCCGTTATCCGGGCTTCCGCGCAACTGTGGCCCATATCGCCCATCTTTCGACGCAACTTGGTACTGCATAACTAATATTCGCCGACCACTCCACAATACCATCAAGGCTCAGTAATTTCTACTGTATAGTCATTACTCCAGCTTTTTCTCCATGATTTGAGTAATCGGCACTTCCTGATTTATCCGAGATTTTCACTTGTGGCTCGGGGACTACGTCATCATTATGATCCAGTTTCTCACCATATTGGGGACTTTTTTGTTACTATTGTTTCTGACCCTAGCATCACGTGACCACATCACCTACTGTCAGACTCGGAGACTAAGTGGGCATATTTTACCTTGCGGTGAATGTGCGCTTTTCATTTCAGGGCTCAGCCCATGGACTGGTTGTCTGCTCGGCTGGTCTTCTACCTTTCTTTTACTTTTTGGACCCTGGCACCACGTGACCACATCACCTACTGTCAGGCTCAGGGACTAAGTGAGCACACTTCACCTTGCGGTGAGTGTGTTTTCTTTAATCTGGAAGACTCCGTGAAGTTGAAGAAGATTATTTCCCTTTCTCGTGGTCGGCCTCTAAGTGGGCACACTTGGTTAACAACGAGGAAATTTTCGATTTTGAACTTGAGCTCCTTACATCCTTCTGGCAAGCCTTACTTGGATAAGTCCATGCTCGGCCAGAAAGTTAAGCTGGTCGGTTACGGTCCACAACTGCTCGACGACTCATTAGGGTGGTCGGACTATGAGTCTGACTGCTCGGCTTTGTTTACACCTGCTCGGACATGCTCAAGACGGCGTTGCATAGCGGATACAAGGTGCTCGGGGACTAGCTGTGGGGGGTACTACCCCGGATACCTATGATAGACTACATGGGTTGCGTCGCCAGGGGTGGTCCAGCCTACAAGACGAAGCCTTGCGGAGCACGACGCTGCTCCGCGTGCCCCGCAAGACACCAGAAAAATATCATGAGGATACGGCGTAATCTGTTAGGATATGTTACCATCCTGTTATCCCTATAATCTGTCATTACTTACCGGCACTGTTCGCCTAAACGGTCGTTTAGCCCATTTAAACACCGTGTAAACGCTACACGGTGGTGCGCCGTTTCCGTTTAATCACCCGTTTACCCCGTTTAATTGGCCGTTTAGCCCGTTTAATGGGACGTTTTGCCCGAATAATGGCTAAACGGTAGGTGACCGACTGTTTACCGTTTAGCGTTTAGGAAAACACTGCTTACTGGTTATGTCCTAGATCTAATCGACTTGTAACCCTACCCCCGACTATATAAAGCGGGTAGGGGACCCCCTCAAAACACACGCAATATCATACGATAGCCAATACAAACCAACAGACCACAGGAGTAGGGTATTACGTCGTGTAGACGGACCAAACCTGTCTAACTCTTGTATATTTGTTGCATTCTTATTCTTGATTACGCGCAACACTATCGATCAATCTACCTTCGTGAAATACCTCTCGGAGGACTGCTGACGATGTTCCGTCCATAAAAGCCCAATAGAATACTCATATGTTCTTGCCAAGCCGCTAGCGGCTTTTTCCGTCTGATTTATTTTATATGTAATCTATTCCGTCAGTATGTTTGAAGAAGTAGCTAGTTTTGGTCGCATGTCGACGGAGGCAGGCAGCTCGGTGCTCCCAGCCCGCCATCCTTGTAGCCATGTAGGTGCAGCAAAGCAGTTGAATATAACTAGCACTCGGGATTCAGCGATGTCTCTTTTCTCTGCTTCATTGCATATGCATAGTTGTACATAGGGATGAAAACGGATCATATACGAACGGATATCACCGATATTATATTTGTTTTCATATTTCTGTTCGGATTCGAATTCGAATACGGATAGTATTAACTATGTCGGATAGGATACGATTGGATATCGACATCATAAATATGCAATTTGAGTATTCGGATACGGATACGGATACGGTATCGGATGTTGGATATCCGGACTCGGATACGGACAGATCTCAACCCCTCTAAACGGATTCGGTTTCGAATACGGTCGAAAAATATCCGTACCGTTTTCATCCCTAGTTGTACAGGATGCATTGACTATTGATCATTGGATTGTATATTTAAACGTGTGGTCTTGACTTATATTTCATCTCTCGCCTATTTTCATAGACCTGCTTGTCTCATAACCATTTACGACGATAGAATGCGATAACAGAAATGTATAACATGTTTTATCGTCCGCTTTCGACATGCCAGCCTGCATTGAGTCCAAATCTTACACCCACACCAGGCCTGAGTGATCATCCAAATCTCGTACCCAAGCCCCGGGAGCTAACCATCGTCGCCGCTTAGGTCAGGGCCTAGGGATAGGGAGAGGAAGGGAAGGGATAGGGACGACCTTGGTTCGGAGAGAGAGAGAGAGGAGCGAGGAGGAGGAATGGAGGGGCACTAGCCCTAGTGGCATGCCTGATGGAGAGGAATGAGAGGGATAGAGGGGGCATGGAGAAAGAGGAATCACCAAACAAAACAAGAGAGAGGGAGAAAGAGTCGATGAGGGGCTTGGTTGTGCGAAGGATGAGTCCTTTTGCTAGTGCGACAGAGGAATTCGAGTCTGAGCGACGGGATGAAAGAGATAGGAGAATTACTCAGGTACTTTATTAGTAGGAGAAAAGTAAATTTCAAATATGTCTATTATGGTTGATATGAAGTCATTGGTTTTGCCTTCATCGAGTTAGCCTACGTGAGTGGATTTTTTCTTTACAAAATCATCAAAACACCTACTTGAACATTGCTACTAACCTTGGGTATGGCACTAGAAATTAGGTCCTATTTGGATCTCATGGTCTAAAGTTTAACCATTGAACTTTACTACTTTAGCTCTTGAGGCTCCAAAGAGATAGTCCAAGGTGTTTGGTCAATCTCAAAAAACCATTAGTTCATTATTAGACTACACAAGTGTGCAAAGTAGAAAAGTTTAGTAGCCAACTAAACTCCAGACCATGAGATCCAAATAGGGTCTTAGTCTGATATAAGTCTTAGATATTGGCGTATATCATTACCCTCATAACTAATCTTGTCATTAGGCAAACCGATATACTTCCGTATATGATATCTATTCAGTTGAAAAAAGAACATAAGAGAATGATGCATACAACTATACAAGGATTTCTATCTAAATCATTCTCAATTTTACGTTGTATAGCAATTACATGCATTTAATAATTTACTAATGCTTCTTTTAAAAACATTATTTTTTTCCAAAAAACACTACACACGGTGTTATTTTAAACGTTAAACGGTAAGCAATCGGTCATTTGTCGTTTAGCCATTATTCATGTAAAATGACCGTTTAAACGGTATAAAATGGATGATTATACGAAAAAAAAACATACTACCATGTAGTGTTTAAACGACGTGTAAACAGGCTAAACGACTGCTTCGGAGAATATGGACTATAGAGCGTCTTACCCATAAGTTATACTAATGAAAACAAGAATCAGTACATGAAAGTTTATTCAAACAAGCAAGAAAGTTACAATCAAATTTGATGAAGGCTTTACCTTTGTCGTGTTATCATAACCATGGCAACACTATGTTTTCCTTCATCAATGTCGACCATGTCGCTGTCGCGTTTCGTTATCGTAATGACAACACTATGTTTTCCTCCATCATGTCGCCGGTACAAATGAGTACAAACAATTAGCCAAGTAAGATCTAAACAAACTCCGCTGGTTTTTGGAGTTCACAACAGTCACTCTCGGGATCGTAACCATATTAACCGCGCTACATGTCCAAACTTGATCCGCTCATGTGCCGCCATCCGTTGAGACAACCACAAATCACACACTAGTGCCAAGTGGACCACGCTACTGGCGAGATGAAGGCATGAAGCGAGCTAGAGGATTGTTACTCCAAAGAAACTTCGCTAACAACTCCTTTTAGATAACAACACAATCAGTAGCGAAATCGAGTAGAGACGAAATTGGACCCCACCCCCTTGCCCTGATAGATATTTTCAAGGCCCCAATGACTACCGAGCTCCAGCCTATAGAGTTATTAGTTCTCAAAAGAGGCCGAGCAACCAGCCTACAACCACCAGCTAGCAGCAGTCCACTCACGTTGTCACGCACGCACAGGCGAAGAAAAGAGATGTTGGGAGAGACGAAGGAAAAGAAAAAAATATTTGAAATGTTCTTTCTTTTAATTATAGCTGACCTATTATTATTCTTTTAATTATACGCTTGGGTTCGCCAATGTTAAGTGAGGAGTTCGCCAAAACAAAACGGCTGCTGACGGCGCTGGCAAGCGGTGGCAGCCGCAGGATCACGAGTCACGCACGACCCCAAGAAGCGTCCGCCGCTCTGAGCCGTTATAAAGGTTAAACGTTCCCAGTCGCCCGCGAGGCCTCGACACGCCTCGAGATAAGCTTTCCGTTCCCCCTCCCGCGGTCTCGCCCCTGTAGAACGTTCCAGTCCGTCCGCCGTCAGGCCCGTCATGACACCCAACGGCGCAGATCGACCTCGCGAACCGGAAGCCGCATCCGCACCGTGCGCGGTGCGCGCCGTCACGAGCCACTCCGTCGTGTGGGGCCTCCGGGGCAGCCCCATGGCACGGGCCGCCAGCCGCTCGTCTCTTCCCCACAGGCTGGCACGCATCACGAGGGGCGTCGTGCACGAAGCAAACGGCCCCCCTCAATTAGCTCACGCTTAATCACCCGGTTAACGTCAGGAAACAAATTATAAACACCCCTTAATTACCTATTGCCTTACGTCCTCACCAGTAGCCCCAGTGTGCAGTTGCGCCCAGCTATCCCAGATTGTGCTCTGCTGCGGCGATTAGATAAATCCGGCGGAGCAAGAGGGGAAAATTATCCTGCGATTTTTTCGTTTTGCCCGAGAAAATTTTCGTTGTTTCCCGCATCACTCTTCACTAAGCCGCCGCCTCCCCGCTGGTGCTCGTCGCTTCCTGCCCAATTCGGCGCCATTCGCGCGGCCCCCTATTAATTCCCTGCCTCGGTAGTCACCGGCCGATTGCCTCGTGAAATTTCCTGTTTCGTTGCCTCTCGGGTGTTAAATACCCACGCTGCTAGGGTTCAATCGTCGTCAGGACGCTTTACCTCTCAATCACTGCGGGCTGCGGCGGCGGCGGCGGCGGCGGGTCGAGGTACTGGTTTTCCACTGCTTCCTTGGTTTCTCCGATTCTGGATGGGTTATAGGCGACTTTGTGGTTTGTTGTTCCTTCTTCGGATGAATCTAACTATGTGTTTTTTATTGTAATATAATGTTTTCCATCCCCTTTGTTGCAGAGTTTGTGGATAGTTTGCGAAGAGATAGTTAGGGTTCTGGGATTTTTTTTTTTTTGTCTCCCCTGTCCGATGGAGGAATCGGACGTAGGAGTTAATCCTGGGAAGCAAATGGAAGAGGATAAGGCTGCGGGAGAATCGGGAGACGAGAGGAGCCACTCTATCAATCTGAATAGGGTGCCAGCAGTTGCTGTGGAGGCGAGGAGCACCCAGGGGAATGGTGAGACGCACGGCGCAGCGGTGTCAGGAACTAAGGATGGACGCACTGGAAAGGCAGAGAAATCCAGTGGTGATGGTCAGGACTCTCAGGAGAAGTTACCCAAGTGTGAGCAGGTCGACTATGAAAGTGAAATTGAAGGCTGTGCAGATGATGAGAACCCTGTCAAGAAGGTTGCTCTAGTTACTTTGGTTGGAAATGAATATTGTGGTGATGATGATGAGAGAGTTCAAGTGCTCACCATTGTCAAGAAGGACGAGCCTGCAGATGACATTGGCGACTGTATTAATTCTGGGACAGTTGCAGGGTACAGTGAAGTGAAGGGTGCTGTAGGTGCTTCTGCCGCCACTTCTGCGGTGCGACCTGCTGGCTCCCGATCATCAAGTTTCCATGGTGTGACCAGGTGAGTGTGGTGTGTGTCCTTGTAATTTGTAATAGTTGCTAAGGGGAGACGAACAATGCAATTGATTTATCACTTTGGTATCTTAATTAAATACGCCTTGTCTGTTGAAGTGATGAGCATACTGGGACAATTTGCCAAAGTATCATCAATTTGTGCAGGCATAGATGGAGTGGGAAATATGAAGCTCATTTGTGGGACAGTTCTTGCAGAGTAGAGGGACGTAGAAGGAAAGGGAAACAAGGTATCCATTTATTTTTAACCATCTAACCAGCAGTATGAGACCTTTAATCTAAAGGAGATTTACTGTTTATATACTGAACCATTACCTTTTGTTAGTAAATATTGATTCCATGGCATTACCAGATATAGAAATCTGGCCATGTAAAGAAAATAGGTTTCCTTGTGAGCTAATATTGTGCATTTATTTCTCTGTCATCTTCTCATTTATCGATCATTGAGTGAGAATCTTGGGCAATATTTTCTGTAGCAGTGAGAGAACAGAACTAGGTTCTTGTCCAATTATAGAAGAGCTACAAATTTGATAGCTCTGTCCAGGCCACCTTTCATTTAGTACAAACTATGCCTTTCTGAACCAGTACTAAAAATTGTATGTAATTATGTATGCCATATCATTCTTCAGTCAGTGTCATGTTTCTTTTGTTGTCAGTCAGTATTGAAGTTAGTTTTTTTTTTTTTGAACTTTATTATCTGTCCTAGTTCCACACATGCGTGTTAAGATATTTATGTGCCCTATATTTCTGGCACTGCACACTTGAGCTGCGATTATTGGATTAGCAAGCTCCTGCAAAAGTAGGTCAGCTTACATTTAGATGCAATAGGCGAAAAGTATGTGATGTGCCTAATTGATCTCACGTTTTGTCACCTTCTAAACATCAATTAACTTGTACTGTTAATAGACATTGTCTTTTAGTGGAAGCAGCCAAGTATAGCTACAAAAATGGTTGCATCCTTTATTAAATTCCTATAAACATTAATTAACTTGTACTCTTAATAGACATTGTCCTGTAGTGGATCAGAATCATTTTGTTGTTAGTTATTTAAGTTGTTTTTACCTAGTATGCCATATCAACTGTTTCTAGTATATATAGCTTTTTTTCCCCTGGATTGTATATATACATTAAGAAACATCAGTGATGGTCCCTACTGTTTTTTTTTCTATATAGTGGTTACCATGCACGTGCTGTATATTGATTCAGTAGCAATGGAAAAAATGATATAATGGAGCAATTTATCAATAACTGTGAATAAAAATAAACAAGTAAAGCCTTTTAGATTTTGAAAATAGCTCAGAAATTGACATCCAAATCCTATGCGCAATAAAACCTAAGCAATCCACATATCTAAACCGATAAGATGATAAGATACATATTCTTATTTGTTTGCATCCATTCATCGCACGTTTTATCATGAGAACATAAAAGTATTTAGAAATTATTCAGCCCTGTTCTAAGAGCGCACTCTTCAATGAAATAGCCCTATGAACTAGTAAAGCACTAAAGCTAGTACTTCCCTGAAAGACTTTTTTGCATCGCTGGAGAGATAAAGTACCACCATCAAAGATGATACTGTTTCTATGACAATCTATTATTTTATTTCTTTCCATATGATGTGTATTTAATTATCTGTGACTTGTACTAACGGTTTCTTGCAATGGTGTTCTGATGTGGCGGCGCTTCAGTTTATCTAGGTAACTATTGTTAATTCATTTATCTTCATCTTGGTTCTTGTGTTTAAGGTTTGACTATTTCCCCCTAAATTCTGTACCTTGCAGGAAGTTATGATACCGAGGAAAAAGCTGCCAGGGCTTATGATGTTGCTGCTATTAAATACTGGGGCCAAAATACCAGACTAAACTTTCCGGCAAGTTCTTTTCCTTTGGCTTCAGTGATATTTTTTCAGTTACATGGTCTTATACATGTCAGAATTGTTCCAGATTGAACAATATGGAAAGGAATCGGAGGACATAAGGGATTTGTCTCGAGAGGAATGTGTGACATACTTGAGAAGGTATGTTATCAATCTTCCCCATTTATAACACTGTAGAGAAACGGCTACCACAGTAATTTGTCTCATCCTACAGGAGGAGCAGCTGCTTTTCAAGAGGAGCTTCTATTTACAGAGGAGTGACAAGGTTACCTTTCTTTTATTAGTTTTGTTGAGCTTGCTGAGACTTCAAAGCATTACCTTTTTGTTCTGTATGTTATACTGAAACTAAACTACAATCTTGTCATATGGCAGAAGGCAGAAAGATGGGAGATGGCAAGCACGCATAGGACTGGTTGCTGGAACTAGAGACATTTACCTGGGAACATTCAGTATGCAACACATGAACTGTGATTTACACATGCTGTTGAAAAGTAACTGATTTGAGTTTACTGATGATTTTTATTTTGTTTCAGAAACGGAGGAAGAAGCCGCAGAGGCTTATGATATTGCTGCCATTGAGATAC
This sequence comes from Miscanthus floridulus, assembly GCF_019320115.1. Lineage (NCBI taxonomy): Eukaryota > Viridiplantae > Streptophyta > Magnoliopsida > Poales > Poaceae > Miscanthus > Miscanthus floridulus. The sequence goes on along the minus strand of NC_089587.1, from coordinate 212,540,603 downwards.
GTGGCAAAAATGCCGTGACTAATTTTGACCGAAGCAACTATGTTGACAAGGGTATGCACTGTATAGAAGGAGAAGGTTTGAGGCTGCTCGCATCCAAGCCAGAAGAATGACTTCAAGTTCAATGCAGTGATTGTTGATCGAGCAGATTTGGCCAGACATATATGGAGCTTAGTTGGTACATACAGATAGAAGAACTAGTTGCAGTTTGTCAATATTCCTGCTTTACAAGGCTTAAGATTACAGTAAATCGACCCACTAGCAAAAATTGTGCCAGGAAGATTTTGAGCTTGTGTATCATAAGGCTTTGTAGGATAGATCTTTCTGAAAATGTTAGCAAGTCCATGTTTACTGTTTGATAGCTTCGTGTTATCAGATTGCACTTTCCTCAAATCTTTATAAAGAATGCTCCTTGTGTATGATCTTGAGGCAATGCGTTCTACCTGGGCGTTTGCCACTTTTAAAAAACCTTTGGTATCCATGCCTTCTGCTTGCACTTTCCTCACAAAAAATGCCCCACAAGCCGCATTTACGTTTGTCTTGTATTCACGTTTACTTTTCCTTCAGCGGTTGTTTGCACACACACCCTTAACTAACTGGTGGTCGCTTGTCGTATTTTGCTGGCAGTCTGGCACGGGGTTGGTTGGTTGGCGGCCAGTGCGTGAGCGTTTTTGTGAAAACAGCCGAAGCGGACATCAGGCAGGATGGGATCAGGAGGAGCGCGGTCCGCGTGAGGAGCCAGGGCCCAGGAGAGCCTGTGGTGCTGGTCGCGGACCCACGATATGGAGTGCAGCGACGCCGTGACCTCGAGCTGAATTTCATGAGCGATGATTTGTTGGATAAACAGAATGCTGGCCTGGCCACGACGTCGGAACAGACCGAGATTTTCCATGGCATGAGAGAGAGAGTGAGTGAATTAGACTCATTCTATTTTTTTAATAATTAAAACCTACACTTAGCCCATTTCTACTATTGTGTCTAGAATGTGTTTCTATTATTCTGCCGTATAAAAGTTTTGCATCCTAGGTTCCAATCCTATTCTAGCATGACAATTCTAAGAATATAAAGACATGAAATGAATTGCTCAAATGTAAATGCTCAAAATAAAGAGAGGAAAATGAACGCGGCGATGTTTTCCGATGTATCGGAGAGTCACCACTCCCCACTAGTCCTCGTTGGAGCACCCACGCCAGAGTGTAGCTCCCCCCTTGATCCACGCAAGGATCAAGTGCCCTCTACGGGCTGATTCTTTGATACTCCGTCACGGTGAATCGCCCACAATCGCTCACAACATGACTTGGGTCATCCACAAGCTCCGTCAGATAATCACCAAGCTCCCAACCACCACTGAGCCGTCTAGGTGATGGCAATCACCAAGAGTAACAAGCATAAACTCCCACTTAACCATGACAAGCCTAATGAGAAAGATGGATGCACACTTACTACTCCCTATGCACTAGTGATGTCCTTAATCTTGGATTATCAACTCTCAATCATCAACTCTCAATCACCACACTAGGCTCTTGCTATCCCTTGCACTCCAAAGGCATTTCACAGCAGAACAATTGGGCAAGAGACTTCCCATGAACAAGTGGGATACGTATTTATACCCTCTCATTCAAAACATAACGGTTGGAGGCCAACTCAGTAAGTTTTGGAGTGACCGGAAGTGCCGGTAAGGGTGACCGGACGCGTCTGGTCAGCAAAATGCCCCTATGGATACTCTTTGATGTTAATCGGACGTAGGCACTCTAGCGTCTGGTCATGTACTGTTTAGCGTCCGGTCAGTACATGACTGTAGCTGCTGATCAAATGAACTGAACGGACTCTTCACGCTGCGTCTGGTCACAACCAAACCAGCGTCCGGTCAGTTATTTGACCCTCCATTCATTTCCAATTCGAAATCCTTCGAGAATGAAGTTGACTTCTATCAATCTTAGGGCTATTCCTGAGTTACCTAGTGCTAAGTTTAACATGTATGCACCACACCTAATCCATTAGACTCACCTAGGTCTAGCTACTAGTCCATACCCCCTTAATTGTACGGCCAAAGAAAAAACAAAGTCCTAAACTATTCTAAGTGTCTCTCTAATGTCAAATGACGCTTAGAACTAGTCTGTCCTTAACCTTATCGTCCATCATTTGAAAACCGAAACGATTTTCATCGATAGGGGCATGACAATCATGATTTCTCAATCAATTTCCATTACCATGACCTAACTCAAATTGCCTCTGCAGTCCCGTTTGCTTGGAGGAATTCTGGAGAAATCTGGATGAATTCGGAGGAATTTGTGAGAGGAAAATACTATTCCGGATAAAAAAAGAAGTGGATCAAGCCAGGTTTAAAGACACATGAATAGGGCCAATAATCTCGTGTCATCATCAATCACCAAAACCCAACTAGGAGCCTAGATGCTTTCACCCTCGTCAATTCACCGCCACTTCCAACCAGAACTACTGAACCGCCACTTCCAACCAGAACTACTGAACTAGCGATTTCTCACAATGCACAAATCGGTTGAACCAAAGCCTGCATTGGTTGATCTCTCCAGCTGCCCTGTGGATCTCTTTACGACTTCGGGAGTTTCTGCCACCTACTCCCAGTGGAAAGTTCAGGTGCTCCCGTGCTCCCACACCACAAAAAACACATCAAGAATCACACACAAAATTACAACCAAAATATGCATGGATAGATCTTGCAACGGAGTACCAAACCTACTGGGAGTACAGGACACGCTCTACATAATCCAATCTATTGAGAGCCTTGTCTCAGAACTGAGATGGTCGTTGCTTCAATGCCCTCACTTGTGACCTCTCGAACAATTCGGACAGTGAACAGCTCGTAGCTCGGTGGTAGCTCTGGCAGTGGCTAGGCTGCCAACCTAAGAATTAAGATCGACACTTGGATGTCGCACCAAGGGGATCGACTACTGGGCGTGAGGCTCGGTAGGCAGACTGCTCGGACAGCCTCATCCACATTTGAGTGCATAAACATCCGGATAGTCAACCTCCCATGGCAGTGCCACATGGTTTACACCTATATCAGATTAAGACACGAAGAAATACCTAGATCAACAACTACTGCATGAAACCAGCGAGGCACATAACTAGAGTCCAGTGTCACGAATACATAATTTTCAGCAACATGAAATATTCATGACATGACCATTATATGAAGGAGTTCCATCGCTACAACATATTTAGAACAATCATGCATGGTTGTCCAGCTACACAATATTATCGACTCGGTAGGTGCAAAATGCAGTGCTAATATCCAGACATCTTCCTCCAAACTGATCCTAGCACATTCCTGCATTGAGTATAAATTATCAAAGCACAAATACTTAGAAAAGTTACCTTGCAAAGGTCTGAACGAACACATATTTTTTTCAAGAAAATGGGACATATAAGACTTAGAAACATTGATGGGGGCAGGAGGGCATAAATGATGCAGCTAAGCTCACCTGGCGTGTGAAAGAAAAAGGGTTGCCTAGTATTGATATTCTGGATTGAAGAAAGGGTTCACTTCCCTCGCTTCAGATTCTCGTTGAATCCTGGCTCTCCTTTCAACCTCTACCTCCTCCAGAATTGAGCGCTTTGGGTTTGAACTCTTAAACTGCACATGTGAAACGTGAATATTTATGTTCCTAAGATCCTTTTTTTTTTTCAGATGCACTCTAAGATCTCCTTTTTTTAGATGAAGATCCCTTGATTTAAGGAAAATATTCGAGGAAGTAAACCAAAGATAAATATTAGCTACAAAACATAAAAGAATTAAGGTAATGTGCCATATGCCATACAGTTTTTTTCAATAAAAATTGGACTAGGTCACTGGATAGCCGAAAGCCTTGTCATTCTATAAACAGTAAAATGATGTTTCCACATTTTGGGCAATGGCCAATGGGATAAAAGAACGCCTGCTAACTGCTAAGGGATTGTCCCTTTGATTTTCATAAACTAACTTAATTCAGTTTTGATGCCAAGGCTGGAAGTTAAGACTTCCTTCATCTTAAAAAAACACTTTATTCAGTTTTGTGTTAAACTCACCAAGCCAACTTTTGTTCAGTTTTGTGTTAAGCTCAACAAGCAAACTTAATGAATAATGCCTAAAAGCTGCAAAAGTGAACCTAGCTGATAAGAGCACCACAAGCTGTCAAACTCTATGTCACCCTCATTTGCCCTCAGCTTTGTCATAGAGAGTCCTTACACAATTTCTGCAAGATAAAGCCCAGCTATTTCATCCCGATTTAAAGCTCATTCTGGTAATAAGCCTTTCAGTAAGGTATAAAGGCCTAAGAATGTGGAAAATGTGCAAAACCATGGAGGCAGTCTCTCTCCAGCAGTCAAGTTTTTTTTAGAATGTAGGAAATCACTAAAACAATATTTGATACTCCCTCCGTTCCTTAATACAAGCCATATAGTTTTTAGCACCAATATTAACACACGGCTTGGGGAAGGATATGAGACCGAGGAAAAAAAGGAAAATCAGACCATCTTCTCTCTCCCAATCAGATTGCTTCCTAAATCTAAATGATTGGTTGGGGCATGTGTTATGTACGGTGGGAAGGTTTCCAAACTAATCGGCGTGGGAGCTGATACGTACCTATATTTTGGAATTTTCTTTAGAAATCTATATGGCTTATATTAAGGAACGGAGGGAGTAGAAGATAACGACAGTTGTTAACTGAAATTCCGTAGTATGCATAACAAAAACCACACTGCAATATCATCAATCATTAGAGCAGCAGCATCACTGTAGACTTGTAGAGTCACTTTGCTGTGCTTCTCACAGCACAAACAAACTAACTGGTGCCAAGTGGCCACCATTTTCACAAATGAGAATGGTAAAATTTAACAGGAAACAGATAATACCTTGTTAACAAGATTCTCAAACGCTTTTGATCCATTTTGCTCAATGTATCTCTGTGCAGCTGAAATTACATCATCAGGCCTGCCTGATTCATCCTTCTTTGGAATATACCAGATGTTTATGACTTGCTGATTTACAATCATTGGCCTCACAAAATGTTCATATACATGTGCAGCTCCATTGAACTGTGGCAATACTAACCAGCAATTGAAAAACAGTTTCGCATAAGACCAGAAAGGGAGCCTGCAAAGTGCAAAGTTATGCCTGCGATGAGCATTTCCATTCATCTCATGATGTATCCAAATCCAAGAATCTTATCAACCAAATCATGAGATAGCGGTGAATCATGAAGTGCAGTACTAAACCAAAGAAGGTCAATAGCAAGGAAATCAAGGTACTATTGTTTATAGCCCTAAAAAATATTCCACATATGACCATCGCGGTAAGTTCGAAGATGCACACCAAACTAAAGCTAAGATGAAATGTGCATTTGTGCAGAAAGTTTGTTGTTTTTACCATTCGAGTACTGGAGCAAAGGTGAGCTCGAATAGAGTGATAAATGAGTACAGCACCCAGTATGTGAGCCATTGCTGATCATCTACGGCAGATTTTGTTTCAATTGCTCTAACAGAGGCATACCTGTGGAAAACGTCCAATGAGGTAAGAGAGAAACAATAACCATCAAATGGAAGACAGTTAGCGTCTATATGTTTATCTAAAAGGTTAATGGATTAACTTACAGAGGATATGCAAGTGAAACTACAGGCCTGCAAAGACAAACAAATAGAGGATTAAAAATTCTTCAAATTGCAGCTGAACATTCAGTGATATTCAAAAACCATAACTGCACCTAATTTTTACTTGACTGACAGAAAGCAAACACACAGGTAAAAGCTATCACATTTAGCAACCACCAGTTAGGCAGTTTGGCATATTCTCTGGATATCACGTGCTTATGTATTATCATGTTCTATAAGGAGAAGCTATCCTGATTATGATACTGATATGCAATCGAAGATACTAGTAATTCTGCAGAAGTTGTAAAATCATAAGAAGCTAATAGCTTAAAATTCCATCCTTATGGGGTCGGTCCATCAACAAAGATCCACTAATCTAAAAAGAAAGAACACCAGCATCACTAACAGAATGTCAGCATCATAAGGTCCATCATTTGGTCAAATCTTATTTGCTAACCAATTTTTTCACAAAATCTTGGTCGTGGATGGACATAATAATTTTTTTTCCTTCTCCGCTCCTTTTTGGAAATTTAACACGCTCCTTCCAGGACCAAAATGCCGAAGCCTAATCTGGAAGGTTACATGACATTTCACGATTTCATTAATCATGCTCAGCTCCACATCGGGTAGGCTCGCAATCACTCGCCCTTTGTTTGCTGATACTACTGGTACGAACAACCTCTGCTGAACGAAAAAAACCCTGAACCCAGCCATAATATACGCACTGCAACCGCAAATTCCCAGCACCGCTGTCCACAAATCACGCAATGATTCGAGCACGTTCCGTCTAGGTGACTTGAGAGAACAGGATAACGCTGCATCTCGAGTGAAATAGCAACACCGCTCAGGAATCGTACGGGAAACGCAGAGACGAGCATGAAGCAGCTCAAGAGCTAAGCATCTGAAGGGGGAATCAGATCAGGAATGCGTACCCCGCGAGAACATCCATGTTGTTGACCAAGACCTTGAGGAAAGATCCGGATCCGCCCCCCATTCCGCAGTCCGCCCAGCAAAACTGCAAATCTGTGAGGAATGCGAGAGCCGACCTGAGATGAGCGGAGCCGCTGGGTTTGGTGGTCTAGAACCTGCGACTGCGAGTGAGAGGCCGCCTTTCGTTTTCTTCGCTCCTTCACCAACCTTTCCGTGTCTTCGTCGTCGACCTGACGTGACTGAAGAGAGTGTTTCCCGCTCCTCTCTCTCATCCAGTCCTGCGACATTTAACTTTTTGTCATCTTAAGGATGCCACTGCTTCGTCGTAATTTTTACATAGACACCGATATATTTGCCATCAATAAATAGTAATTCTCCGATTTTTTTTCTATTTTTACTTATGCGGCATGTCACGCAGTCGGCCAGCGTGGCAACGCCTCTCCTCTCGCTGTTGTTTCTCTCTCCCTCCACTCACGGACATGTGGACCCCACGAGTCAGGTTCATCTTCAACCTCCTCACAGTGCAGAGGTCTTTATGTAATAAATGTGAATATTTTTCATTGTCTCTCTCTTATCCCTCCGATGCCCTCTCCTATGTTCTCTCCCAACCGAACCAAAGCGTGGCGGACGCGGCTGATGCGGGCTGGGCTGGGGCGCGGCGGTGCGGCCGCCGTGGGCAAGCGGGGTCGGCTCGGACGATCGGTGTCGGTGCAAGCGGATGGGCGCGATGGCGCGGCCGACGTGGGCGGGCGCGGCAGCGCGGTCGAGCGGGCTGACGTGGCCGAGTGCAGTTGTGGCGACGCTTCCGCGGTGGGCGAGCGGGGATGGCTCGGGAGAGCGGTGCCGGTGCGGGCGGGCGAGCGCGGGCAAGCAGGGCTGCCGCGACCGTGGTGGCGCGGCCGACGTGAGCTGGCGCGAGCGCGGCGGCGCGGCGAGCGGAGCCGGTGTGGGCGTGCACGATGTGGGCGAGCGGGGCCGGTGCGGGCGTGCACGATGTGGGTGAGAGAAGAAGCAGCAGCAAGAGGAGAGGCGCTACCATGCTGGCTGACTACGTAGTATGTCATATCAGAAAAAAAAATAGTAAAAAATTAGAAATGTTATTATTTACGATGACAAACATATAGATATCCGTATAAAAATGTAAAACGACCCGAGGATGCCAAAAGTTAAATGCCCCCCGGTCATCCTTCATTCATCCGATTACGACGCGTGGACCAAGGTCGTGTCACGTGATAGCAGAGACCCATGAAGTATACCGGATTGGGCCGGATCCAATGGCCTGTAGGATACAGGAGCCACGACAAGTCACCATCATCCTTTCATTTCTTCTTCCTTTCTAAACCTCATCCAAGCTCGAGCACGTCATTGGGCCACGTCGCTCTTCTTTTTCGTTCGCCCGATTTAGATCGAACGTCAGGAACGGGCACAGCAACCGGCGTTTCCAGATCTTTCCCCCAAGCTCGCGGCTAGGCCACGCCTCACGGCGGCGCTCACTTTCCTCGCCACCTCATCGCAGAGCCGCGCCGTGAGACGCTGGCTTGTAGGCTTGGAGCCCGGCCGTGGCCGTGCCGGGGCGCCTAGGGGCCGCCCACGAACGCCGGGCTTGCGTCTCGAGGCCCGTGCTCCGCCGACCTCCGCGCGCCGGCGCTCGTCCCCTCTGCTCCTCCGCCTGTTCCGCTGTCCATCAACCTCGGGCCTCGGTCCTCCGCTTTTTTGCGCAACCGGTGCTTCTTTCCGCATACCGCCCTCACCAGAGACGCATCGCCTGGTTCTCCTCCCCCCACTAGTCCCCGACGGCCGCTAACAGCTCGCGATGGAGGCGTCAGGCGTGCTGTTCCCGTGGAGCCATACAAGCCATTCGCAACCGAAGCAGGCAAGCAGAGTCAGTACCTGCACCACCCCGGCCAGCACTTCAACGTCCAGAGCAACGATCAAGGTACACAATGCCCAGTAGCTGCTCGACGAAATGCCTTGAAGGCAAGCAGTCCACTGCAGCAATGCTGTTAGATGAAGACTGTTCCTGCTACAAGTCATCTTCTCTGTAAGTAGTGTGTCCATTTGATGTAATTCTCTGGGGTTTTTTTTGCCTAATGCAGATGCATGCAACCTATGTGGAACATTTGCTATTCATTAAAAATCCTTCTAAGGAGTGCCAAGTCCATTAATACTCTTAAGCTCTTGGCTGTTCGCTAAGCAACAATTTGAGTTCACTCTCACTCGCTTTAGATTAGCAGTGAGATTTATTTGCTTGCCCAGTAATCTTATGAATTGGTGAACTGAAAAAACATATGAATTATCAATTACTCACCTGCGAATGTATTAATATTCAAAACAATTTGTTATTTCGTTGGTTAGTTCTCAAGTTTTCAGACTCGTAACCTTCATCTGAATGGTTTATTTCCTGTTAATCTTCTTACACTATTTTTTCCCATAATCCCAGGATTATATTGTCGGTCGCTATCAAGTCCACATCAAGCTCCAACTTACTGTACAGTGAGATAATACTACGAATGGCAACATAAATCCAGTATCAATGTTCATTCTATAGATCTATGCTGTAACACGAGAGGTTTTTGCCTCCGCTATTATAAGGTTGAGGATTTCGCTACAGCAGTCCACCCGCATTATTGTCATATTGAGGTTGTGCCAGTAGTTGAATGACTCGTCTTCTTCAAAACAATTCAAAAGTAGCTGTACACACAGTAATCCAATGATAGTGACAATAAGAAACATCAGATTAAGTAACAGATCATGCTCAACCACTCATTCAAGTAAAAAAAAAAAAGGACGTATCCAGTGCAGAGGGCAGAGCTCCCGCTCTGTGCGGGGTCTGAAAAAGGATGTCAGTGGCAAGCCTTACCCTCGTCGGTGCAATGCGAGGAGACCATGACTCAAACCTAGGACCTTCCGGTCATAGATGGTAAGACTCTACCGCTTGCACTAGGCTCGTCCTTCTTAACCACTCATTCAAGTACAGAAACTATTAACAAATGACATCGATTTGTTACTGCTTTCTTGATCACTTCCTGTGTCTCTTGAGAATCTATGAGCACAATATCTTTTTAGTTTACTGCTTTCTTAATCACTTCCTTGCGTCTCCTGAGGAACATGCTGCTGCTTGTGGATCATCATAGCAGTATATTCTTTTCCACCTCAAGAATTAAAAGCTCTCCTCCTCCCTACCCTCAATGCTAAAACTAACTACTGTCCTTTGTATATTTTTTGAACACAATACTCCTCCGTATATCTCCGTGCAAATAAAGTCATCCTTTCTTTATCGATGTCAACCTGGACTCCGCACACAATGTATTCAATGATATATACCCGTGAGGTATATCCTGGTGAATGCTAACAGGTCATTATTCTTCTTCTGTTCATGTTTTATGAAATGCAAGTGAACAAGATGTGTTCATATGTACTGGGCTCTAAATATTGATAGATTGATTCGACATTGATGTATCTTGAGATCAGTAGTTACAAGTGCGATTTGTTCTAACTTCTGAGTGACTCTGCAGCTGCAATGCTGGCAAGTTGTAGTAGTGGCTCACTACCATGTGACCCAATAGTGTTACAAAATATAGCTAAAGAAAAACTGATTTTATTGGTGTGACTTGCAGCATGTTCGTTTCGGCTAAAATGATCGTGGATTATTACTGCTGGCTGGTTTGGTGTGAGAGAAAAATAATGTTCTGGCTTATAATCCACGATCGTTTACGACCACACGAACAAGTTGTTGATCATAGGCATAGCACCTAAACCATCTTTACGCAGTATAATCTATCTTCGTATTTGTGTAAAGTGGTTTTCAGTTATATTTGTCATTTTTTGGTCTACGACTACACCTATGCTTTCCATGAAAAAATGTTAACGTTCATATCTTCTCCATACTGTGCATCCATTGTAGTCACTTGTTTTTGAAGTTAAACTGATAGAATATAATGAGTGACTTCTCTTCACCACTTTTCACTAATATATGAGCAAACTACATAGGTTGATTTCGTTGCAATTTGCTTGGGAGCTAGCAGCATACGCCGCAGCATACAGTGTTCCCACCTTACAGGTTACAGCTGCAGATCTTTGGAAATAACACTAAATTGCAGCATGGGGGATGAGAACTTTTGAATACTCGAATGCCAGTAAATTGGTATATCTGATTACTTAAAAGTTCTTACAAAATGTAAGGTACGATTGCTTCTTTCTGTCATATTTGTTCTTCTATTTTCAGAATTCACGCATTGCTCAGCACAATGGCTATTACCCAAAAAATATCTATATCGATGTCAGCTGGAAATTTAGAGTGTGTTTGGTTCGAGAAATGAGATGGTCCATCATCTTTTCACTCAAATCACTTTTTGTATTTGGTTTATGGAATGGAATGAATTGATTCATCACCATCTTATTCCTCATAAGCTGTTAATTAGTATATATGCATGAGAAATGGGTTGATTCTACTAAAGTTCGTGGGATGGACTCATGATGCACCACCTCATAAAGCATGAGGTGATTCCACCAACCAAACACACCATTAATGGTTTAAGCAATCTGTCGGTGCGAAAAGTGACCAACAAGTAAATATTTGTTGTTTTGCCGTACGTTGTGATCGGATGTGACCTAGCGCTCAATGACACATGGTTTATACTGGTTCAGGCAACGTGTCCTACGTCCAGTTTAAGTCGGTTGGTGACTTTATTCCTGAGGTGCTCGAAGTTTGCTTGGGGTTACAAACGAGTGGGAATAAGATGGGGGTGTTAGAGGTCCGATCGGACTCTGGACTGAAGGGCCGAGAGTGACAGGAGCTCCTACGTGCGCTAAGTATTGGAACGCATGCTCTATGTAGCTTTAGAGTTATAGAGCAGTGAAGTTGTTCTAGTGCTCCGAATGTCTAAAGCTAGTAGAGAGAGATAGTCGAAATGACCGTCTGTCGTCCGTTTTAGGAGAGAGCGCATCCCCTTTTATAGGTGAAGGGGATGGCTATAAGGAAAATGGATCCTAGGTCCATTTACTTTGAATTTTGGTGTTTGATGACCAACACAACCAAATTGGACTAATAAATTTACAAGTGTTTGTTTTGTAGTTCAATAGGGTGCAAGAAGTGACTTGGACGGAGACGACGTGATGATCCGGTGATCAACACCTCAAGTAAGACCTTAGGAGCATAAGAGAAGACCCAAGATATCAAGCAAAGTCCAAGCATAAAGATAGGAACCAAGCCACATGCAAGATCGCGAAGAAACAAGCTCACAGAAGTGATCCGACGCTGGACCAGACGCTGGAAGAAAGTGACCGGACGCTCCGATCAGTGGCTCGACCGGACGCTGAACAAGTGAATCGACCAGACGCACCGATGGCACTGTTCATCAAGACCGACAACACACTCAGCAAGTGACAGGACGCTGGCGGCAAACCGACCGGATGCAGGACAGTAGTGTTTGATCGAGTACAGAGAGGTTCCAGAGCGGCGAACTTGCGACCGGACGCGTCCGGTGCCAAGTGACCGGACGCTGGCAGCGTCCGATCAGTTGTTCGTAGCTCCAACGGTCGGGACGACCGGACGCGTCCGATCAGGACGACTCCAGCGTCCGGTCAGTAGCAGAAAAGCGGGACTTCGTCCCCAACAACTACTTTCTCAGTGGGGCTTATAAATACAACCCCAACCGACTATTTGAGATGGGTGGAGCTGAGGAAACATATCAAGGGTGTTGATACACTATTTTAGTGATCTCCACTTACATAGTGCTTAGTGTTTATTAGGTGATTAGCGTAGGTGCTTTTACGAAGTGCTTAGGTTGATTAGACAACCGCTTATGTGCTTGCTCTGTTTAGTGAGGTTTGCATACCTCTTGCCACTCGGTGCTTGCGTGCACCATTGTTGTACATCGGAGGGGTTTGTAGTATTACGAGATCACACCAACTGAGTTTGTGGTGTGGCCGCCACCGTGTACCGGAGGAAACAAGGCCCACGGCGTTTCGGCTGGAAGCTTGATAGTGAAGACGGCAGGGAGCATCCAGGAGAGGCTTGCCGGAAGGCACATCAGAGACCCACTTGCGCATGGGGAAGGCCTGAGGCTATCCACCGAGTTACCCGACCGGGAGCTTGGCCCTTATGAGGGATTCCTTGCGAGGGGCTCCAACGGGGACTAGGGGGAAGCTTGCGCACTTCTCGATACCTCGGTAAAAATACCGGAGTCATCGACGGGAGTTTGCATATCTCTACTTTGCTCTTTAGCTTCCATATTTACATTGATTGTATTACTCCTTTTGCGGTAGAGATAGCAATACACTAGCAAAACCATAGTTGCACATTTAGATAGTTTATCCTTTGTATAGATTTTGCTAGGGTTAGAAAAAAGAGGTCATAGTTTAGAGTTAGAATTTTAAGTTGCCTAATTCACCCCCCACCTTAGGTGTCATGGTCCCCTTCAATGGCCTTACAAGTGAGAGAAAGAGAGTGTGTGTGCTACCTAGTCTTGTTGCCCACGCCATTGGGTACAAGACGGTTTGTCGGCGCCCACAATACTGTTGATGCCAAGATGTATATGGTAGGCTCCATCGTGTTCTTCTGGTATGGCAAATGTCGGCGCCTACCATACTGTAGGACAAATGTCGACGCCTACAACATTGTTTGTGTTCTAACATGTCTGAAAGGTCGCAGAGCACCCTTCTGGCATGGCATGTCAGTACTGTTCTGTAGGTGTGTAGGGTACGTTCCTCGATATTGCGGTTGACTTGAGCGTCTCACCTTATCTGCTCCTCCTGATTTCTTGGGTCCTCATCGAGTGGGCATTCCCGGCCGGTCGTTCCTAGTTGGCTCCGATCGTGTCGATCAGAGAAGGGCCATAAGTAGTGGTTTGGTGTATTCCCGATCAGAGAAGCGGGTTGGAGTCGAAAGCGAGCGTCGCCCCTCTTTGGCCAGGCCTTTTGGTTGGAGAAGGGGGTCAGAGTCGGAAGCGAGTGTCGCCCCTCCTTGGCTAGGCCTTCCGGACGGAGACTGGATCGCTCTTTCGGCCTGTCATTTAGGTATCTAGGCCGACCCAGGAGTTGCACGTCGTTCACAACGTTGTCTGCTGGGCTAAGCTTTTTGCTGGGAAGTGAGCCCATTAGGGACCCTGGGATTATGAACCTGATAGGAGCCCTCGAGCCCCCGAGCGATTCGGGTAGAATTGTTTGGGGGATTTTTCATTTTGCTAGTGGGTGCGCGCGAGCGCACCTGGTGGGTGTAGCCCCTGAGCCTGCGTCCGACTGATGAGTCGGTTGGAGGCTGAGTATCTTGGTACTCTTTTCTAGGGCCACAGATTCCTATGTTTCTGTCATTTGAGGTGTTCACCCATGTTTGTCCCGCCCACAACTTGTGCGGTCGGTTGATTTCCTGAGTCGGCGTCGGGCGACCTGAGCCCCTGAGCCCTGTTGGGTTCAATAGAGGTTGGTCTAGTTTCGTACATTATCTCATCCATGGTTTTCACAACTGGAGGGGCTGAGTTAACATCGCTTGCCTTGATGGCTTCAGTGACGCACTCAGTGAGCTCGCTAATGAGTGTGTTCGAGCAGAATCCGAGTCCGTCGTTCGTAACAGGGTCAGCATAGCCCTCATGTGGCATTCCACTGCTCCTTAACCCACCTCCTAGTAGATGCCCGAGTCATTCTGGAGACCGACTCAGGTGGCCCGTTGGCCTCCCCTCGATGGAGACTCTGTGGGCATGGCTCGAGGTTAGGATCGAATGAGAAGGTCGAGATGACCACGTCAACTTCTGAGCATACCGAGCGAGGGCCACTGGGGCTCATCTAGATCTTCTCCTCTAGCTCTGTTTGACACGAGGCGGCCTCGAGCCCTTCGCAGGTCAGCCTTCGAACCCCGGTCAGTCGTTGCTCATGTTGAATGAGGCAACTATCGCTTCGTGACACAACACGAAGCGTTGTGATGCATTTAATTGCATATGCAATGCTTTGGATGTATGTGATGAATGAATGATTGCATGAATGAATGTATGAATGCGTGTATGAGAAAGGATGAATGAATGATCATTCATTAGAAAATAAAGCAAGAAGGTTTGGTAAAGTTACCTTGATGACTCGAGTGACGGGTTTGAGGAGCTCTTATCGGATATGTCTGAATGGGATCTGTGTCCGTCATTCATGATGGAGTCGACATAGCCCGCATGGGGCATCCCTCTGCTCCTTACCTGTCTCTCGACATTCGCCTAAGCCGTCCGATTGACTTAGGAAGCCCATTGGTCTCTCCTTGATGGAAAACCCATCGTTGGGCCCTTCCAAGTCCTGCCTAGGAAGGCAGAGGGCCGTTTGCGTGTGGTTGTGCCTTGTTTCCTATGCCCAGCGTGCGGTAGTGGTGGGCCATGTCCCATTTAACTAGGCATCATTTTGTTGGGCAAGGCATGTCCCATCAGTCAGGACGCGTCCCACCACCTGCCAATCCGCATTAAATAGGGGAAGGGAGAGGGTTTTTTGCCTCATTCCTTTGCCTTTCTCCAACTGCTGCCTTTCCTCCTTAAATAGGGGAAGGTAGAGGGGTTTTGTCCCCTTCCTTTGCCTATTCTCCACCTGTTGTCTCTCCTCCTTCCTTTTCGCCAAGCCCATTCGCGCACCGCGGCAGTTCCTAGGAGAAAGAGGGTAAAGTGAGGGAGAGGAGAACTTATAGATCTATTCGTGAATATGAAGCGCAATGTCAAACTAGAGGCCATCCAACATAGATGAGGCAGTGCTGGCTGCCTTCGCCGAGAAGGGGCTGCTTCCGCCGAAGGACATGGCGTACTAGAGGGCTTCTGCACCAAGGGAGGCTGTTCTACGACCTTAGGCCGATGAGGTTGTCTCCTTCCTCGCCTTCCATGAGCGTGGGCTAGGATATCCCACACACTAGTTCTTACATGGGCTCCTCAATGAGTGGGGCCTGTAGCTGCAGCACCTCAATCTGACTGGGGTGTTGCACATTGTTGGTTTTCTGATCGTCTACAAGGCCAGAGGGTTTTTGTCCCATTCCTTTGCCTATTCTCCAACTGCTGTCTCTCCTCCTTCTTCCTTTTCGCCAAGCCCGTTCACGTACCGTGGCAGTTCCTAGGGGAAAGAGGGTAAAGCGAGGGAGAGGAGAACTCATAGATCTGTTTGTGAATCTGAAGCACAATGTCAAACTAGAGGCTGCCCAATATAGATGAGGTAGTGCTGGCCACCTTCGCTGAGAAGGGGCTGCTTCAGCCGAAGGACGTGGCGCACTAGAGGGCTCCTGCACTGAGGGAGGCTGTTCTGTGACCTCGGGCCGACAAGGTTGTCTCCTTCCTCGCCTTCCACGAGCGTGGGCTAGGATATCCCACACACTAGTTCTTACGCGGGCTCCTCAATGAGTGGGGCCTAGAGCTATAGCACCTCAATCTGACTAGGGTGTTGCACATTATTGGTTTTCTGATCGTCTGCAAGGCCTTCCTCGGGCTAGAGCCGCACATGGACTTGTTTCGACGAATCTTCACCGGGCAAGCCTTGTCAGAGGGGGAAGCCACCTAGGACCACACTGGTTGGGGGCTTTGCATTGCAGAAGAAGTCAAGGCCACCGGGCTCCTACCCTATGTACTCCCTCTATGACTCCAATCGAGGGTGGCATGGGGAGTCGTTCTATATCAGGAACCCAACAGAGGTGCTATTCCTGCCATTCACCAGAAAAAGGCCGGAGAGGTGGAAGAGCTGGTCGTGGGGTCCCTCCAGTCGGCAGAACAAGCTAGAGGTCATCGAGGTGGAGCTCTAGAAGCTAGTGCAGCACGGCCTTGATGGGCTGCGGGTGTTCCACACCTTCTTCTATCGTCAAGTTGCCCTACTGGCGGAGAGGAGGCGACCGATGTGGATGTACTCCATCCCAACGGATCCTGACCGCGTGTCACAGGAGGAGTTGGCAAAGGACAAAGTCTAGAGTCGGCTCAACCGGGTGCTGCAACTGAGGGCCCAAGAATCCCTTGAAGGAAAGCTCGGACCTCTCCATGCTAGGAAGCTATCTAATCTTATATGTTCCCCTCTTCTTATTTCATGTATTTTTCCCTTTTGCTCTCCTATATTTTGACTTCGAGTCAATCATTTCATAGGGACTCACCGGTTACAAATCCCAGCCGTATCTTTTGAGGGGGATGGAGGGCATAACTCGACAAGCTGCTCTAAAAGAGGTAGTGGTTGCCAAAAAGAAGAAGAGAGCTGAGAAGGCCTGGAGGAGGCATGAGATGGAGAAGGAGATCACCCGGTGGGTGTGGGCCGGTGAAAACCAAAGCGACATGGAGGCAGAGCTCGAGTCAGAGGAGCCCATGAAGATGGGTGGCGACGCAAGCATCTTCGAGGATGATGGAGATAGGGGCATCATTGCGGCCTTGGTGGAGCATCGTGTACCTACAGCCTTGTCCATCGGTGGTGGGTGGGATACGGAGAGGCACGGCGACATTCCCACGTCAATGAAGCACGCCACGAGCTCGGACGCCACCGTCGAGCGAGAGGCGAAGCGGGCGTGGTTGCCGCGCCCTTCGGAGGCATCGCTGGCTTCACCCCCCTACTCCAAGCATGGTGGGGCATGCTGACCAGTTGAAGGAGCATGCTCGTACCCCCACATATTTGGGGTCAGTGTGTGCTCGCGACCCACAATGGGGAGATGCCCCGGCGAGTGTGCCATGAGCCGGTGGTCGTGGTGACTTGCGGGCCACTCGAGAACCAGCCAGATCGATGCCTCCCTTGGTTGATATGAGGGGGCACAGGTCATGACCCATGAGCGGTCCTCATCCTTTAGGCTCGTTGCCAACGGGTCAGGGCTTAAGGGCCCTACCGCTTTCGTCCAGGTGTGCATCTATGATCCTTTTTTTATCTCACAGTTGAGTTTTTTTAGCGCGACTGACCTATACTTATTTGACAACGGCCATCGACTGATGGGATTGAGCATCACCCCACCTCCCATGCAGGAGGAGTGGAGACCTAGCCTACAGCGAGTTGCGATGAGTGGCAGGTAATGTAGGCTGGCGGCGGTGCGACCTTCCCTTCTTGGGGTTGCGCCCTCCTGGCCAGTCACGAGCACGGTGACAGCGGCAGCAGCGGTGATGGCAGCGATCCCTGTGGTGATGGCAGAGGGTGGGTCAGGGGTGACCCTTGTGGTCCCTCCTGCACCAGCTATGGTAGAAGAGAGGAGGGAGACTGGGCTCCCTGCCTCGCCCGATGGAGGGATGCACGGCTCACCCTCCTGGTCGGAGCTGGAGGTGTCGGGAGGTGACACGACTAGGCCGGAGGCAGAACATCCACCAGCAGACCATGGGGTCGAGGTAGTGGAGATCCCCTACTCCGGTGAGGCAAGCACTAGGGTGGAGCCACCAGCCATCCCGACGTCATAGGAGTTGGTGATGGTCCAGTCGTCGCATGATATTATGATGGTTGGATCTTCCAATGGGTTGCGGGTGACCCATGAGCTAGTGTGGCCCTACCCCCATGACCCGAGGAAGGCTCGGTTCATCCTTCGTGACGAGGAGGAGGTGGCGCTCTAGCATTTCCTAGAGGAGAGAGGACTATCAATGGAGTCCGATCTCGCCCAAACCAAGGCAAAGCTTAGGGAGGCCTTGGAGCGGATTGAGCTCTTCCATCGGGTAGTCTCAGTCAACCTGCCATGCGTCACCGAGGTAAGCTCTCTATGTTTTTAGTGTTTGTCCTCAACTCCTTGATCTTCCACTGGTTGTCTCCGTGTGCTTGCTTCTTGCTTTATTGGAGTTAGAGGCGACGTCAATCTGCAAGTCTCATTTCCTTTGGGAGGAACACGGTCAGATGGAGTGGGAAGCCATGATGTCAAAGTGGGTCAATGAGCTTGAGCGCTAGCTAGAATCTACTTAACATGAGTCCCAAGACCGAGCGGCCGAGGCATCAGGAGCGCGGGCGGTGGAACTGCTCGTGGCGGAACGGGCGACTGCTGCCAAGCGGGGACTCGACACAATGAAGGTCCATCTGGTGGAGACCGAGGCGGTGCTCCAGAAGTCCTTGGACACTCTAGAGATGGAGTGGAAGGCCCAGTCAGATGTTGATTGGGAAGTGCTCGTGCTCCGGGGGCAAGTGCTTGGGGCGGAGGAGTCAAACGCTCGGCTGCTCCAGAAGGTGACCCAGTAGGAGGAAGAACTCTCCATCCTTGAGAACACCCACCTTAGTATGTAACTATTACACCTTCGGTTGATGCCTTGGTTTTTCCTTTCCTTTGTTTCTAAGCTTGTCGTCCTTGTTCTAGAACTGGGCGAAAGGATTGGATCTCTAGAGCGAGAGCTAGAGAAAGCCAAGGCGGCGATTGGTTGGAGTGCGGTGGCGCTAGACAAGTCCCTTGAAGAGTGACGTGCTCTCGAGGGGGGCTCAACTAGATCCGCAACATCGCCCAGGTCATTGTTTTGGAGGTGTTTGGGTCAGCGTCGAGCACCAGCACATCCACCATCTAGCTATAGGAGGTACCAAACAAGGTTTGGGTGCTCATCTCCAATGACATGTTCTATGGGACATCGGGGGTGCTGACCTTAGTGGCGACACACCACCTAGGCCTAGACTTTGCCTCCATTTATAGGGGGTACGTCGATGGCTGGAGCACGGATGCCATCCATGCACTCAGGGAGAACTTGGTGCCATGCGCACAGCTGATTGCCGAGCAAGTCTATGCGTAGTGGGTGGTGGAGGCTCACCGTGCGAGCATGGCTGATGGTGTGCGCCAGGAAGACATCATCTAGCCTACGAATGGAGTGGAGACCGGGTCAGAAGCGAGTGTTGTCCCACCTCCAACCGAGCCAAATGTCGTCCCATCAGACGGCAAGCAGCCCTTATCCTCACCGACCGAGTCATCAGCCGATGCCGCCGGGTGGCCATAATAGTTTTTAGAGTAGAAACAGTTAGTAAATGTAAAGGATAAATTCATGGGGGAGCCTCCGTGTGAACAATTTTTTGTATCCATGAATACATCAGTTTCGTTTTGTGATGGAATCACTTATAAGGGGAAGCATGTCCCATCCATTCTTTGTTTATATCCTAGCATAGCTTTGTTTTTTATCATTTCTTTTTTGCACATGTCTGTTTGACCCATAGGCTGCAACCTTAAGAACCTAGGCATGGCCCATGAGGCTTAGCTGCTCGTAACCATAGGTCATGGTGGGGTGTGACTAGTTGGGAGTTTAAAACAAAGTTATGTAGGGTAATTAAAGGAAAAGACTACCCTTTCATTTGGGTAAAAAGTATTTACTATATGATAGTAAAAAAGAGAGGTGGTATCGCACCCTCGTAGAGCCCCCGAGCGACCCGGGCCAAGAGTGTTCAGTCTAGGGTGCTTGTAGGAGCAAACGTTGAATGAAAGAAAGAGGTAAGACCGAATTTTAGGGGAAGAAACGACATAACTGTTCGATATTCCATGTGTTGGTGAGAACGTTGCCATTGCCATCCTTCAGTCAGTAGGTGCCCAGTCAGATCACCTCGGTCACCATATAGGGACCTTCCCATGGTGGAGAGAGTTTATGTTTCTCCTTGGTTGATTGGGTTCTTTGGAGCACAAGATCATCGACCACGAGGATCCTCTCTCTGATTTTTCTTTCATGGTACCTGCGGAGAGTTTGCTGGTAGTGAGCGAAGTGGATGATGATCACCTCACGAGCCTCCTTAAGCAAGTCAACCACGTCTTGCTGAGCCTTCGTGGCTCGGTCTTGGTTGAAGGCCTTCACTCTTGGGATGCCATGATCGAGGTCGGAGGGCAACACTGCTTCAGCTCTGTAGGCTAGGAAGAAGGGTGTGAACCCTATGGATTGGTTCGGGGTCATTCTCAGGCTCTAGAGGATCGCTGGGACCTCTGCAACCCATCACCCGGCGTACTTATTGAGTCGGTCGAAGATGCATGGCTTGAGTCCTTGGAGGACCATGCCATTGGCCCGCTCGACCTGACCGTTAATAGTGGATGTTCGACTGAGGTCTAGTCGATCCCGATGCCATATCTATCATAGAAGTCTAGGAACTTCTTCCTGGTGAAGTTAGTTTTGTGGTTAGTGATGATACAGTTAGGAACACCAAAATGGCAGATGATGTCGAGGAAGAACTTGATCGCCTCTTTTGAGCGAATGTTGGTGATGGGCTTTGCCTCTATCCACTTGGTGAATTTGTCCACCCCTACGAGTAGGTGAGTGAAGCTGCCTGGGCCCTTTTTGAGGGGTCCTACCATGGCGAGGCCCTAGACCGCGAATGGCCAGGTGATGGACATGGTTTGGAGCTCCTGTGCCGGCAAATGAGTTTACCAAGCATAGAACTGGCATCCCTCACACCTGTGGATGACCTCCTCTGCCTCTCATAGTGCAGTGGGCCAATAAAAACCTTGTGATAGAACCGCCTGAAATAACACGCTTATGGAGGTGCTTGTCTTTCCCCAGACACTAAGCACCCTGAAAGCAAGCTACAGCAGATGGTATCCGTCGAGCACTCCCAAGGGAGAACCTGAAAGATCCACATTTTTCCTAAGGATCCAATAATGAGAATGAGTTACAATACTTATCCATTTCATACATCAGAGTTTCTTAAAAGTACATTATTACAATACCAAATGTTAGAGTGCGGAATGATAAACAGCGAAATTGAAAATAAGCATCTAGCAATAAGAACGAGAATCCATCTAAGTCCACCAGAAGAATCCTCCACCCAATGGTACTTCTCAAGCATCACCTACAATGGGGATAAATAAACCCTGAGTACATAATGTACTCGCAAGACTTATCCGACTAGTGGAAATAATTTCTTGACTCCAAGGAATATGATAAATTGTATGGTTTGCTGGTTTCTTTTGGCGGAAAGCAATACTAATAGTGAGTCCTTACTTATGTTATTATTATCATCCATATTAAGTTATTATCTATCCAGTCTATATAAGCACCTGCTCTACTTTCAAGCAAGAGTTGAGCAATCAGTTCCATTTCTTCTCCTTTCAACTTTTAGTTCTTACTATAGTGCTAGACACGAAACAAGTCGTACCGACTCGGCGGCGATTTGAGAACCAATGTGCCCAGCTAGGTGCCCTAAAAACACACGCCTCGCTTGTACTCTAGGCACAAGCAGGACCAACCCATCACCCTCCTATCCTAGGTGTCCAGGTCTCTGTCCAAACTTGGACTCTAAGCCCCCACTCCTGAGTCCCAGACTCAGTGCGGTGCAAGGACCTCCACCATCTCTGCCTCCAATTAGTCGGTCCAGAAAGAGCTGGATCCACAACAAGAGAGCAATAAGTCTTTCCTATGCCCATACCCAAGTATGTGCTTGGGACAATAGATCTATGACTTGCCCATGATGCCTTATGCAACGACCAGTCCTTAATCGACTCAGACAGGGAAAAAGTGTAACCGAGCTATGCCCTGTTGGCCACAGGACACAACCCCTTACACCCACCCATAACTAAACTATATCCCTGCCTAGTCACCATTTACCTTTACCATTTTTATATCTATAGCTAACACCAATTTGCCATAAAAATTCCTACAATTATTAATCTACATAATACTAAGTCATCTAGTTTGAATTTATGAACCTACTGTTATCACAACTAACTATAATCTAACTATACTAACAGGTAGATGGCATTTTTATGAACCTAACAAACTTGGTTTCACTATTTTTGGACAACAACACAATTTACTACAATTTATCAAAGTTCAGCTAAAAACTTTATTGAATAAACACTTCCTATTTTACTGGAAATTAGAAAACACAATTCTACCGCGCGACCCACGCGCTTCGGCTCGGCACAAAATGGCGTGACGCGCGTGCATGTGCAGCATGGCCCAAGCGGGGCGTGGCCTAGCCGAACGACGACCCATAGAGGGAAGGACCGCGCATGCCGGGCAATAAGCAAAAACACCCTCGGACTACTCTATATTCCCACGAGCGCTAAGCGCACTGTTCCGCTAGTCTAATGTTTTATAGTTATACCCTCGGAAAATCCTACCTTCATGATAGCTACACCCCCGACACCCGCGCACACTCCGGCATGGTGGCGTTGGCACTGGCAGCATACGCCAGCCATAGCAGACCTTATCCTCCCTAACTACCGAGCTGACCCTTACCTAGGAGCGAACGCGAAGCGCCGGGTGAAGGAAGCATGAGCCGAGACGTAGCAGCGTGGCCTGACCATGGTGGCAGAGGTCCTGTAGTCACGGCGATGGCGTTCTGGTGAATGTCAGCGAAGTTGGGGCAAAAGGGGTAGCTAGTGAGCTCTAGTAACTCACCACTAAACTCCTCGAGGCAGTGATTTGTTCAGAGATGGCCTGAGCCGGGCTGG
This sequence comes from Miscanthus floridulus, assembly GCF_019320115.1. NCBI lineage: Eukaryota > Viridiplantae > Streptophyta > Magnoliopsida > Poales > Poaceae > Miscanthus > Miscanthus floridulus. The sequence goes on along the minus strand of NC_089587.1, from coordinate 212,517,790 downwards.
CCGCGTGCGCATGGGCGGTGCGCGGCGATGGCACGGTCGCGTCAGGGAAAACTGGGTTGCGGTAGCACTTCGGTCGAGGTGCGTAGGGTGCTTAGCAGGTGGAGACGATGCTTTCAGCACAAGGAATCTCCACGAGACGCTTTGGGTACGTGGTTTGTCGACGGTGCATGCCACCCCGGTCTTAAGGTCCTAGTGGAGCGGTGACTCTAAATTGGGGCACTGTGTAGTGGTACAAGCAGTGAGGTGGGGTCGGTCGTGTGGCTGACTACCCAGCAGAGCTGAGGGCGGAGTTAATTTCACTGTGGTGGCTTCACTACGGTGAAATCAGAGGGGTAGTCATGGCGACTGGGCAACAGGAAAGTTAGGTACGGTGGCTCGGCGCTGAGCGCCGCAGAGGATAGCGGGTCAGGGAAAATAGCTACGCAACATGGCAGTGGACATGGATGTGATGGCGCAATGAGGCAACTGTCCCATGCGCGTGCAACCCCAAGGCATCAACGACAATAGTGACCGCGCAGGTGGTAGCGTGGCGACGTAGCGCGCTTGAATGCGATGGCAAGGGCAAGCAGCGGGCCTACGCATGTTCCGTTGCGAAAGGTCAATGGTAGCACTGGCCGTGCAGGTGGTGGTCCATACGTAGCACGGCCGAGGCATAGTTCGATGCGACGACAAGCAGAGCAGTCCGTGCGTGGCGTGGTAGTGTGGGTCCACGTGGTTGTGCGCGAGCGAGAGCTTGCGGGTGTGCCAGGGCAGCAACAAGGCATGGTCAGAAGGGCGGTGCTAGAGGTAGGGATGGCCAGAGCGGCGGCCCATGCATGGTGTGCTAACTAGGCAGCAGACGTGGCGACGACGAGTGTCGGTGCGGTGATCACGCCTAGACACAGAGATTGTCCAAGACAGTGACTTGCATGCTTCTTAAAGCATCCCAAAAACTCAAACCCGGTGGCCCAAAAGCCAAACCAGTTGTTGTATGCTCCAGAGGGTATATAAGGCTATCAAACTAAGCTAAAACAACTTGCCACTACTTAACCTAATCCTCCTCTAAAAATGCCTGAACTTTGCCTCATCGACACACTCTCCGACTTAAGAAATGACTATGTCATTCTTTCGGATTCGTGTCACTTTCGATTTCCAAGCTACGCACTAAGCTAGCTAGTGACCCTCGTTCCTAACCATGAGTATTTCACTGTTACCTATGAAGTTCGTACTACGAGCATTATCAAAGTCTCGCATAAGCGTTCCATTGCATTTTTGTTCGATAAAAATTCACTTAGAACCCTAAATGGTATAAAGTGACATGAAATGTAACATTTGTTTTGTGCTGCCGATGAACGTTTCAAGTTATGTACATTACTTATACCCTATATTACACACATACACATACAAGTATGATGCTCATGCAGTGTTTTAGCAAAAACAGTGCAATGTAACACCGTGGGTGTTACAAACCTTATCGAAAGGCTTTTCTAACCAGCAACCTCAGGGCCGCGTGATGTCCGCAGATTTTGGCATGGACATTGAGGAGGAGCTATTTCCCTTGGTTGGTAGGGATGCACTTCATGAGTATTCCTGACGGACTTTGCTTGTAAAGTTTGTTATCGAATGTGACGAATGTCTTGGCGCATCAAGTGATCCATCACGCTTCAGTCCTTTCAGGTGGGAGAACCTCCTCGAGGAGGTAGGTGAGTAGCGACGCTTGCCCGTCTGTTGATCGAGTGCTACCACGGCGATGTCGGTGGACGACGTCATCATGGAGGCACCGAGGTTGGAGCCCCCGAGCGCCAGGTTGCCATCAGGGTGTGTCTAGATTGGACCTTCTAGGATGCGGGCGGATGGCTCATGAAGGTCATTGATGAAGACCCCATCTAGAGACGGAACCCGCCTGGCAGCCAATTTTGTGAGAAAATCGGTGACATCATTGTCCTTTCAGGGGACATGATGTAGTTTGATCCCCTAGAATTTGTCCTCAAGCTTGCACACCTCCTGTCAGAATGCTGCCATGCGGGGGCTTTTGCAAGAGGACTCCTTCATGAATTGGTCAACGACCAACTCTGAGTCACCGCGGACATACAGCCACATAGCGTCGAACTCGATGGCGATGCATAGTCCATTGATGAGGGCCTCATATTCCACGGTGTTGTTTGAGGCCAAAAAGTGGAGACAAATCACATAGCAAAGCCTGCTCCCATCTAGGAGATCAGAACCACTCCAGCCCCTGAGCCGGGCACCATTACAAACCCGTGGAAGTACATCATCCAGTACTCATGGGTGACATCTAGGGTCAGGAGCTGGACCTCCATCCATTCAGCGACAAAGTCCACGAGAGCCTGAGACTTAATAGCGATGCGGGAGATATACCTGATGTCGTGGCCCATTAGCTCGAGTGCCCACTTGGAGATTCGCCCCACAACATCGCGGTTGTGGATGATATCTCCCAGCGGGTATGAAGTGATGACCAAGACTTCGTGGTTAGTGAAGTAGTGTAGGGGCTTCCGGGTCGTCATCAGCATGGCGTATAGAAGTTTCTACACCTAGGGGTACTAAACCTTGGCATCGGTGAGTACCTCCCCGATGAAGTATACGGGTCGTTAGACCTTAAGGTGGTGTCCTAGCTCCTCCCTTTCGATGACTAGAGCAGTGCTCACCACGTGGTTGCTTGCCATGACATAGAGGAGGAGGGGTTCTCCCTGTTTGGGAGCGACGAGGATTGGGGCCAATGTCAGTGATGCTTTTAGGCTCCCCAAAGCCTGCTATGCTTCCTTAGTCTAGACAAACCCATCCATCTTTTTGAGAAGCTTGTAGAGAGGGATCCCTCACCCGCCTAGCTGGGAGATGAACCGGCTCAGGGTAGCCAAATAGTCGGTGAGCCTTTGTACGCCCTTGACATTGCGTATAGGGCCCATGTTGGAGATGGCCATGATTTTTTTGGGGTTGGCCTCGATGCCACATTCAGACATGATGTATCCAAGCAGCTTCCCCTTTGAAACCCCAAAAACACATTTTTTGGGATTCAATTTGATGTTGAACCTTTGGAGGTTCACGAACGTTGCGGCCAAGTTTACGATCAGGTCGCAAGCTTGAGCCATTTTGACCACTATGTCATCAACATAGATGGCGATTATTGGTTTTGGCCGCTCGACTTGGTCAGGCTGGTCGAGCGAGTCGATTTGGTCGGCAAAGCATTCCTGCATGCACCATTGATAGGTGGTGCCAGCGTTCTTTAGACTGAAAAACATGGTTACTTAGCAATACGAACCATATGGGGCGATGAATGAAGTTGCGAGCTAGTCGGACTCTTTCATCGTGATCTGGTGATAGCCTGAGTAGGCATCTAGAAAGGAGAGGATTTCGTATCTTGAGGTGGAGTCAACTATCTAGTCAATGCGTGAGTAGGCCAGTATAATCAATGCATATTCTCCATTTCCTGGTCTTCTTTTTAACAAGAATAGGATTGGCAAGCCAGTCGGAGTGGTATACCTCCTTGATGAATCTGGCTGCTAGGAGTTTGGCGACCTCCTCGCCTATGGCCCTGCGCCTCTCATCGTCAAAATGACATAGGCATTGCTTGGTGGGTTTTGAGCCTAGGACAAGGCGTAATGTGTGCTGGGCGACCTCCCATGGTATGCCTAGCATGTCAAAAGGTTTCCATGAGAAGACATCGTGATTGGCGCAAAGAAAGTCGGTGAGCTCGCATTCCTATTTGGCTAGGAGCTAAGTCCCTATGGTAGAACCGCCTAGTCTAATGCCTCTCAGGAGCGCTCATCTTCCATCAGACACTAAACACTCAAGGGAGAACACTAAATTACGCAGTTCCATCGGGCACACCCTAGGGGAGAACCCAAAAATCCACATTTTTGCCATCAGGATCACAAATGAGAGAATAAAGCTTACATCATTCTTAACCATTTCTTACATCACTTTTAATACAACATCAGAGTATAATATTTATTATTACAACAGTGGAATGTAATCATATTATCAGAGTTATGAACAATTTAATGTAACAACGGAATATAAACATGTGATTAGAATTACAGCGGAAATAATTATCTATTCATGGCATGATGAAACATTGATATGTAAACTATGACAATAGATTATAAAACTTTCCTTTATAAAACATTTGGTGAGAGTTATAATAAAAACTATGATCGCAGCGTAAGGAAATCCTCTCTGAGCCCACCAGGAGGAATCCACACACAAGAGTCAGCTCTAACATCCTCCTGTCACCTGCAACAGGGGGAATAAAACCCTGAGTACTCAATTGTACTCAGCAAGACTTACTCGACAAGAGGAAAGAAAAGACTCCAAGGATATGCAAGGCTATCTAACTTGTGGGTTTATTGCATCTGTAGGAGCATTACTAAAAGTGTGCCCTTATATTCAATTTTTATTAATAGCCGCATTGGTTCATTAACTAACCATTCTATGTAAGAACCTGTGCTACTTTCAAGCAGGTGGTAAGCAATCAGATTTCCTTTTTCCATCTTCCATCTTTCATCTTTTAGTTCTTACTACGATGCTAAACTGTATACAAGCCGTACTGGATCGCCCGACGATTCGTGAATTAATGCCCCCAGCTGGGTACCCCGAAAACATATGCCCTACTTGTACCCAAGGCACAAGCAGGACCAACCCATCACCCTCTTGTTCTGGGTGTCCAAGTCACTATCCAAACTAGGACTCCATGCCCTCGCCCCTAAGTCCTGGACTCAGTGCGGTGCAAGGACCTCCTAACCCAAAAACCACCAAGATAGTCGGTCTGGAAATGCCGGATCCACGACAAGAGAGCAACAAGTCTTTCAAGCGCCCATGCCCAAGTATGTGCTCGGGATAATAAGTCTATGACTTCCCTAGAGCCTTATGCAATGGCCGATCCTTAACCGACATAGACAGGGAAATCAGTGTAACCAAGCCATGCCATGCGTCCACGGCGACACAACCTCTTACACCTACCAATACCCAAACCATATCCCTGCCTGGTCACTATTTTTTCTTTCCACCATTTATATTTTCCAAGTAATAATAATACAGTAATATATTTCCTATATCTCGCGAGTGACAACAATCACTCAACTTCTATCGGAGTCCTGTAGCATAGCAATCTACACGATCCTGTCATACTAGTAAGACTCATAGGATAAAGATATATACATATATATACAAGTGGGTTTCATTCAACAACTTAAAACTTAATGCAAAAATATAATTTAAACTGTAGAAAAGGAGGGGTTATGCACCGGGGCTTGTCTAGGTAAAATATATATTAAAAAGTCAGCATCTGCATCTTCAAATCATCCACCATCATCTAAATAGAAAGCCCATTGCATCATCTCTTGGAGAGAATACCATTACACCATCTTTGATTCCCAATCATCCTTCAATTGATCCGTTGATCCATCATCGTACCTATATGATATGCAATGATGCAAATGCATAGATGTAAATAACCAACAACAGCCAAAATGCTTAGAAATCCAATCACGCCTCATAAGCTAACAAGATAGCTCTAACGCTGGTCTACGCATCCCTGTTGTCGAATAAGGCGTTAGTTCCCAACCAATGTTTTAGTTATACAAACCCAAGTTGTTTCTTTATTTCATTCTATCGATTTAATCTTTATTCGAAATAGGACATCATTATTAATCTAGTAAGCTAATCATTCTGGAGCTACAAAAATTATAGTGAGTACCTAATATTGCTAGGAGCCTACTGTAAAAATTTTAGATCCAACACTATTACCAATTTACCACAGAAATTCCTACAAGTTCTACTTTTAACACTATTAAGAACCTTAATTTAATTATATAGCTTCCAAGAATATCATCAAACTATGTGAACAAAATATACTAATAGGTAGATCATGATTTTAGGAACTCAACAAAACTAGTTTGGCATTTTTATGACTTTTCTATGATTTATTACGAATTTTACAAGTTCCCTATTTTTTATAAAAGAAAAAGACTAAGAAAAGGAAAAAGGACCGCTTGGGCTAACACTCGCCCAACTCGCCCCACGCGCGAGGTGGCAACAAGCGCGGTGGCACAATAGGCCCAACACGCGGCGGACATCCCAGGCGGGCAGGCGGCGTGGGCAGCAGCCTAGGCGGGCGCACGACCAGCGGCCTAAGAGGCTGGCTCATGCGCGGTAAGCACGGGCCAACACAGGCGACAGTGGTATATTTGCGAGAAGGCCCTTATGCTTTCCTTAATTCAATCCACATGTCATACACACTATTCACCTGAGTCACGTAGTTTTCAATAAGAACCCAGTAGTAATTTCGATTCACCATTCTCACCTTCTCCTCTTCCTCAAAACAGAGCATCGATAGTGGAGGCCATCCGCCGGCCAAGGAAGCGGCTCGCCGACAGCGGCGCTACGCGGGTCGGCACGTGGTGCGGCTAGGGTACCTGCCACACCCGAGGGTGCTGGCATCACAGCTAGGGATAGCCCAAGGCAGTCTAGCCACAAGTGCTGGTGCCCGGCTAGGACGCACGGAGGTAGAGGACAACGGTGGAGATGCTGCAGGCTGTAGCCTGGCGTGATGGTGTTTCCAAGTGGCGTGCAGGCCATGGTGAGGTGGTGGTGCGGAGCACGTAGGGCTCGGGCATGCTATGGGGCTACGGCCCCCAGCGGCCATGGGGCTCGCCCACGCTCACGCAGAGAGGACCGACGACGGTGGGCGCAGGGCGCAGCGACGACGGCCTCGGTGCGTAGTGGCGCTGGCCAGACAGACCCCTCGACACCGGTGGACTAGGCACGCACTCAGCTAGGGTGGTGCCCTAGAGGCAGAGTCTCACGGTGGCAGCAGCAACAAGGTGGGCCAGGCGGACGATAGTGGGGGCAGCCTTGGCAGATGTTGTGGCTTGGACGTGGTGCATGGTAGTGCGGGCACGGGTGCACTGTGCATACGGTGGCGGGGAATCAGATGGAGCAGCGTTGGGAGCGAGTGGAGACGTGCGTAGACGGAGTGCGCCACCAGACAATGTGGGCACAGACAAGCAAAGGAAGGGCGAGGGAGGCAGAGCGGCATCGTGCGGTTGTAGAGTGGAGGGCAAGGAAGAGCAGGAACCGCACGCAGGGAGGCGTTGGCGCCTGGGAGAGGCAGGGTAGGGGTCCAGCGTGGGACCTCAGGGCTCGCGCACACTGGGAAACAGGAGGAACCATGGTGGCTCAGGCGCGCTATGAGTGTAGAGGTAGCGAGGACGCGGGAACATGGGCACGCAGCCATGGTACGATTGGAGGGGAAGCATCGTGGAGCAGCAGACCACGAGCGCGGCTGGACGGAAACACTGCGGCTTACGTAAGCGGTGGCCGGTGATGGGAGCGCGGCCACAGCGATGCTGCAGCGCAAAGAGCGGGGAAGGGAGGAAACTGCAGCATGGCATCAATGCGAATGGATAGCAGAGGCAGACAAGCTCAAGAGGAAAAGCAAGAGATGCTGCGGGCTCGGTAGTCTTCAAGCAAGGCCACGAGGAAACAAATGTACATGGCACAGCGTGGCCAGCAGGATGTGCCGGTTAGCATGGACAAGACCATGGCCGTAGAGACAACAAGGTAGGCAAGGACAAGACTACGGCAGCAGAAAAAATAGAGGGAGGGGAGTGCGAGGCTCGACTGGCTTGGAATGTCACAGCGGCAGTGGGCCACGGCGTACGCGACAAGGATTGCGTACGTGCTTTGCTCTGGTGGTAATGGCTCTGAGCTGCTTGTCTGGTAGAAGCAAAAAGGGGAAAGCAGAAAAGCAGGGGCAATAGAGGCATTCAAGACAAGTAAAGGTAGACAAGGACAATCAGAGACAGAGGCAAGCAGAAATAGAAAAGAAAGAAAGAGAGCATCGTGATTCGGCCAACTCTCATTAATGCAGGAGCTGCACGGTAGCCACAAGGATGACACATGCTCCATGCGCTACGGCATGGCACAGAGGCAACGATGAGGCTAGGCATGCACACAAGTGTCCACGAGTGCGTTGTGTACATGCACGGTGTGCGTGTGTGTTGCCGTAATTTTTAACATGCCTAAACCGAATCAATTTCAACAACTACGTATTTCATACACTAGTCCATACGTCATACTAACTCATAGAAACAAAACATCTAGGAACTAATTAATTCTTTGTGCAGTATAATTCACCAAAATTGACACTTTTAAACATAAGTTATTTTTTTAAATCCGAGAAACTTGTTTCGGTAAATCCTGTTAGGTCTAAATCTCAGTGCTAAATGAGATCGTAACACCAGGGGTGTTACAGTCCCGATCCGCACCGTCTTGGTTGGGTCGGTGGGGTCGATCCCCACTACCTTAGTTTCCTCGAGTGGGTGGAAGGCAGTCGAGGAGGTTGGCTTGTTGCAGTCTAGGACTACTGGGGTCGACGATTCTCCAAGTTGAGGGAGCTCGGCGGAGTAGATGACGGCAGTGGCAAGCTCATAATGCTCACGGTCGCACATGTAGGCATGCAAAAAGGTGCTACCCATAGTGATGATGCCATTTGGTCCCGACATCTTCAACTTGAGGTAGGTGTAGTTGGGGATCACCATAAACTTGGCATAGCATTACCGCCCCAAGATAGTGTGGTAGGACCCTAGGAAGTCAACCACCTCGAAGGTGAGGACCTCTGAGCGAAAGTTGGCTCGGTCACCAAATGTGATGGGCAAGTTGATCTGCCCGAGCAGGTATGCCCACGTTCCTGGGATCACGTCGTGGAAGGGAGAGCTCACTGGGCGGAGCTCTGACCAAGGGATGCGCATGGCGTCGAGGGTGTCAACATAGAGGATGCTGAGGCCACTGCCTCCATCCATCAGCACCTTGGTGAGGTGCTTCTTGCGGATAATGGGGTCAACGATGAGTGGGTAGCAACCCAGTCTGGCAATGTGGGAAGGATGCTTCCTCGGATCAAAAGTGATAGGAGATTCTGACCAGCTAAGGAAGGAGGGAACAACCGTTTTGGCGACGTATGCCTCTCTGTAGCGCACATTGTGCTGGCGCTTGGAGTAGATGGCATTGGATCCCTTGAAGATCATGAGGCATTCCTCGGGATCGGGAAAGTTGTCCCCATCCTTGCCCGCCATGCCTGCTTTCTTGGCCGCTGCCTCCTTGCCCTTTCCTTCTTTTGGTCCACCGACAAGTCGTAGAAAGCGCTTTGAGGAGTTCATAGTCCTTGTAGAGGTGCTTGATGGGGTAGGCGTAGTTGGTGCATGGACTCTCCATGAGCTTGTCAAAGTGGTTGGGCTAGCCCTGCTGGGACTGTCTGCCCTACGCGATCGGCCACGGCAACCAAAGCAGAGTTGGCCAATCGGCGTCGATCCTTCTTGTTCTTTTTGCCCCTTTGTGTGGAGGGGCCCTCATCTTGATCCTCGCGCTTGGCCTTGCCTTTGTCCCGGTCTCCACTAAAGACCGCTCTGACTGCCTCCTCATCAGAGGTGTGGTTCATGGTGATGTCGAGTAGGTTGTGGGTGGTACAGGGCTTCAGACAGCCGAGCTTGTGGATCAAAGACTCACAGGTTGTCTCGAAGAGGAATGCGCTGATGACGTCCGCGTCAATGACATCAGGAAGGGAGTTGTATTGTTTTGAGAACTTATGGATGTAATCACGTAGGGACTCATTGGGCTCCTATTAGTAGCTCTTGAGGTCATAGGAATTCCTAGGACAGACATAGGTCCCCTAGAAATTCCTGATAAAGATCCTCTTGAGATCCGCCTAGTTGCAGATGCTGTTAGGTGAGAGGAATTCGAGCCATGCTCGAACATGTCCACCCACGTAGATCGGGAGGTATTGAATGACGAAGTGGTCATCATCCACTCCTCTGGCTTGGCAGGCGAGCCAGAAGTCTTTGAGCCATATACCAGGATTTGTTTCCCTAGTATATTAGGCAATGTTGGTAGGCGATCGGAAACGCTGTGGGAACAACGCCTTCTGAATGTGACAGACAAAGGCCCGAGGTCCTGGGCCATCTAGGCTAGGACTCATGTCGTCTAGTCAGTGACCATGCCTATGGTGTGTTTCCCTGCTCTCCTCGATGGTTCGGCCAGGGCCCATGCCGCCTGCTCTTACCGCCCCATCATGGACATCATCATCACGCCGGGCTTGATGTCGATTGTTGATGACATTGCGAGCATCTTGGTTTGGCCTGAGCCGTTCACACATAGGCAGTCAATGTGGAGCAGGCGCTGGGTCAGGCCGTGGTGCTGCTGCATCCTCCTATTCCACGCGCGGCGACTGTAGTGGTGAGCGGATGGAGCGGTTTGACTGGTGCGCCCCCATTCCTCTGGTGGGGAGACATGCTGAGAGTCGGTGTCGCAATGCGGAGCTCTCCACCTGTTGAATGGTGGTGGTTGCCACCAGCGCCCAGAGGTTTCGGTGAACTGCCTGCTCCTAGGGGTCGATAGGCTCTGGAAGGCCACGTAGGAGCATTGCCTCAGCGGCGATGTTCTAGCTAGCCCGAGTGAACTATGGGGGATCGTTCCCCCCGTCCATGATGTTACCACTCGCCGGGTTACGAGCACGTGATGCAGCGTGCTGCGCCAAGCGCGCCGGCGTAGGTGGCGGCTAGCTCTGCCGCCATTGTCATGGCTCCTTAACATGCTCCTACGCATGAGCAAGGGCCTCCACACGAGGGTCTAGAGGGGTGTGAGTCTATAGGGACTTTGCTACCACCGGCGGCTGTCCCAGAGCGTCCGCCATAGCGCACTCCTGGGGTAGAGGGTGGCTAGGTGTCACGACATCACCGATGCTGGAGCCGTCGCTTTCAACCTCGTCATCCACGAGGTCGTGGAAAGAGGCGGGAGCGTAGCCTGCCATCCCCATGAATTCAGATGTGAGAGGGGGCGGCGTCAGCATCCTTCAGAGCCCCTGCGCATACACGTCCATGGGGGACATGAGGCCGTAGGGGAACCGATTGCATGGTAGTCACGGTGGGGACAACAGGGTCCCTTCGGAGAGTCAGTGGAAGATGTTACATAGCGAGTAAAGAACAATATGTACGTTACTCACAATGGGTTTTGAGCCTAGCGTGGGCTTAGAGCGAAGCATAGGCATCTCGTCGTTGAGGTCGCCGGGTGGCCTAGAGTCGACGGAGGGCGCTCCTCCTCTGACGGGCACCGGGACAAGTGCCTCCTCACAAAGGCAAAGCACGTCGAGCTAGTCGGCGACGAAGTCTAGGCTTCCGAAGAGGAAGGTCTAGGATGGCTCGAAGACGGAAGGAATGCGCATCCCAACAAGTGGGAGCATGGAAAACTCCAGCGAGCCGAAGCGAGTCGTATCGCTTGAGCCCATCATGACGAAGATGGCGGGAAGGTGGGCCATCCGATGACCAAAAGTGTGAACGTACGGCGTCCTCCCCACGAACGGCGCCAACTGTCGGCGCAAAAAGTGACCAACATGTAAATATTTATCGTTTTGCTGTACGTTGTGATCGGATGTGGCCTAGCACTCAATGACACATGGTTTATACTGGTTCAGGCAATGTGCCCTACGTCCAGTTGGAGTCAGTCGGTGACTTTATTCCAGAGCCTAGGTGCTCAAAGTTTGCTGTGGGATTACAAACGAGTGGGAATAAAATGAGGGTGTTAGAGGTCCGGTCGGACTCTGGACTGAAGGGCCAAGAGTGACGGAAGCTCTTACGTGCGCTAAGTATTGGAACATATGCTTTGTGTAGCTTTAGAGTTCTAGAGCAGTGAAGCTATTCTAGTGCTCCGAATGTCTAAAGCTAGCAGAGAGAGAGAGAGTCGGAATGACCGTCTATTGTCCATTTTAGGAGAGAGCGCATCTGCTTTTATAGGTGAAGGGGATGGCCTTACAAGTGAGAGAAAGAGAGTGTGTGTGCTACCTAGTCTTGTTGCCTATGCCGTCGGGTACAAGATGGTTTGTCGGCGCCCACAATACTATTGACGCCCAGATGTATGTGGTAGGCTCCATCGTGTTCTTCTGGTGTGGCAAATGTAGGCGCCTACAACACTGTTTATGTTCTGACATGTCTGAAAGGTCGCAGAGCACCCTTCTGGCATGACCTGTCAGTACTATCCTGTAGGTGTGCAGGGTACGGTCCTCGGTATTGCGGTTGACTTGAGCGCCTCACCTTATCTGGTCCACCTGATTTCTTGGGTCCTCATCCTGCGGGCGTTCTCGGCCGGTCGTTCCCAGTTGGCTCCGACCGCGCCGGCCGGAGAAGAGCCGTAAGCAGTGGTTCGGTGTATTCCCGAACGGAGAAGCAGGTCGGAGTCAAAAGCGAGCGTCGCCCCTCTTTGGTCAGACCTTCCGGTTGGAGAAGTGGGTCGGAGTCAGAAGCGAGCGTCGCCCCTCCTTGGCCAGGCCTTTCGGTCAGAGACTGGATCGCTCTTCCGACCTGTCGTTTAGGTATCTGGGCCGACCTAGGAGTTATGCGTCGTTCGCAACATCGTCTGCTGGGCCAAACTTTTTACTAGGAACGGATCCATTAGGGACCCCGGGTTTATGAACCCAACACGGTCCATCTAAAACACAATGGGCATAGTGCTCTACTTTTACATACAGTTAGATGTTCACACTGCCTCATTTTGATCTACATTGAATGTGTATAACGTATATCATTATCTGAACCATCCACCTCTTCTTTAGATTCCAGAGGCCTCAAATTCAATTCAATAAGGTGCCTCCTGTAGGTCTGAATTGGCCCGTTGATTTACCTTTTCTGCTATATGCTGAACAAACATTAAATTCTAAACTGGCCCAAATCTATGACTGATGGCTGGCGCAGCGTACGCCCAAATCTATGACTGACGCCTAGCGCGGCAACGCCGCGCCCCTGTTTCTAGTCCTGATCGAAACAACTTTCTTTAGATGATTTGATGAGTAAAATATTTTTTTAGATAAAGTGATGAATAAAATATAAGAGTATAAATTATCCTAGCCACTACATAATGATAATGCGTCAGATGTTATCGAAACACGTTGTGTGGAGGGGAAAAAAAGGAATCCATTTCTAAACGATATGAGATCATTAAGAAAATGTTTGCAGTCACATAATAATTCGCAGGCTTTGGGTGGTCGGAGCATAAAGCAATTATGTCATCTATATCTATATCTATATCTATATAATATATTATCTTATAAAATTATTCTTCCACTATAAGTTATATCTCAATATGCAAGACATCAACATCATCTCCCACTAACTATATCAATATCACCTTCCACGAACAGCCATTTCATGCCACTAACTTTCAACCTCTTAATACAAGTTACACTACTACAGAAATGAGATCTAGTCCCGGTTGGGAACTAGCTCTACTCCCGGTTTCCCAACCGGGACTAGCAATCCGGAGCTAAAGGTGTTGTTCTTTAGTCTCGGTTTGCCACAACCGGGACTAAAGATCCTCCCAGCTTTAAAAAAATATCTCCCACCGCTGCGCCCTGTGAGATTCGAACCCAAGACCTCATGCACTGCCTCGCGCGTAGCTTACCACTCCACCTACACAACACATCTAACAATGGATGGGATACTTTCCTTTTGAACTAACCCATCCGGAGACCTTTAGTCCGGGTTGGTGTTACCAACTAGGACTAAAGGGTCTACCTTTAGTCTAGGTTGGTATTACCAACTGGGACTAAAGGTTAGAGGACTTTTAGTCCCGGTTTAGCCGTTGGGCAGGGACCTTTAGTCTCGGTTGGAGACATCAACCGAGACTAAAGGCCTTCTAGTCCCGGGAGAAAAAAAATGCCGAGGCTAATGCTAAATTAGAACATCGTTTTAAAGTCTGTTCTCTAGTAGTGTTATCCACGTCATCTCTCTTTAATTTTAGTTTATTTTTTTTTGAAATCCCCGCAACAACGCACGGGTATATAGTATATTGAGCAACTTCTGCAGGGTGCAGAATTTTGTTTTTGTTATTTTTCACGACCATATCTAAGCACACTTTTCATTAAGACGAAAAAGAGAATTTACAACACACAAGCAAGTCTAGGCTTATAAAGACCAACACTTATAAAGATCCACATGATCCTTGCGAGACAAATCTTACAAGGATCACCAACAAAGCTCAAAAGCAGCTAATTTACACAATTTTGTGGGCAGCGAAAATCTTATCCCTTCAACGCAACCCCAAACAAATAAATAAAGTCATAAAAAAAACTCGACCTTTAAGAGATTGATCTCTCCCGATGTATATCACAAAAGGAAGACATTTTCTCGAACTGCAGAGTCGAGAAAACAAGAAAGTCATACAGTATACTAGTAAAGTACACGATCTGCTGACCCAACACGTTGACTACTTGACTCATGTACTAGCGCCGGCCGGGAGAATGCGTTGCACCGATTTGCTCACCCAACGCTACCGAACAGAAGCGGATTCGCAGGATCGATGGAGCGAAAGCGACCGGCCCCCCGGCCCCCGACCCGCTCCCGGCGGGCCGCGCTAAACGACTCGCCAGAGCTTTCGCGCAAAAGCCACGGGCGGGCGCCTCGGCGGCTCGGCCCAACAGCAACAGCCTCGTTTGTTCTCTCACGGGGCACGGCACGTACGAAGCAGGCGCGGCGGATCGGGCGAACCCCGAGGCGCGGCCGCGGGCCGGGCGAGGCGAGTCACCAATCCCCAGGTGGGGAGGTAGCACAGCAGACGGTTGATGAGCGCATGCGTGCCGGCCGGACTGGCTTGCGCGCGGGCGGGAGGAGATCGAGGGTTCGGCAGGACGAGCACGGCAGCGCGGTCTGGTTGGTCCTCCCGTCAGGGAACTGTTCGTCAAATCTGCCGATGGCCTCAAATGCGTCGCGCCCAGCCAGCCCCGTCCTGTCGTTGTTGGCCTTGGCGGGCCGTGGCCGCCATCCCAATAATCCCAAAACCTGCAGTCTAGCTACGTCCCCGGTTGGGTACGGTCGACCGCGACGTCTCTACATACCATCTCGCTCGATGTAGATTTGTATAGTATGCGTGATCCCCGACCATGGACGTGACCGAGAGCGACGTAGCGCGTGTAGCTAGATTTGTATATATGCCGGTCGGCCGAGACCCTACCGGCGGCATGGTGGTGATGAACAACGACGGCAACAAGGCAAATTGAATCCAGATATGCCAGGGGAAGAAGAGGCATCCTCCTCGGCCGTGCAACGTGCATGCATGAATCACCCTCCAGCGACTACTAGCTCGCTGCCTGGTCGATCGAGATGGATGGATGGATGGATCGCGCCAGGGCGGCACAAACCATGCTCTCTCTCGTCTTTTGCTTTTGCTGCTAATCATCGTGTTCCAAACTCGGCAAAGGGGGGCCGGGGGCGGGGTAATCATGCCGCTTTTGTTAAGTGCGCGACGTGCGTACGACCCAGTACGGCCGAGCAAATTAAGCCTTTTCCCCGTCTTATAAACCTGCTTGTGACGGCTCGACTGACCCATGCACGGCAGGTGCATGTCGCCCATCTGGTGGCCTCTCATGCTTCGTCATAGCTTCATGAGCTGCCGTGTCCTGTTCTAAAATATATAAACATGCATCACCTTGCATTGAGCTGATGTACACATGATCATTCGATGCTACACTCTTAAAATGACAGTTATTATATTTCAAAAAAATGATGACTTTTTATGCTTTATTGTTAATAATAAATCGGGAGAAATATTTTCTCTAAAAAATGATGAGTTTCTGGACAACAGCCCTGAGTATTGATGGGTATGTGAAATGGGCATAACAGGTGATGGGTTTGTGATTATTAGCCCCCAAAGTGTTGCTGTGGGTTTGTGAAATTTACTCTCTCTCTTTCTCTCTCTCTCTCTCCCTCTCTCTCTCTCTCTCTCTAAAAAAAACTATGCTGATGCATATATATTGATCCTGCAATGTACTGCAGATTTGACTAAAGTCACATGTGCATGCATGGGGTCTGTTTTTCAAAGAAAAAGACATATGCAAGAGGCCAATATAATTCATAAAGGACTGTTTCTGATGGGGTGTTAGCAAAAAGGTTAAGCCCACTTTATTGTTGATCCAGCTGGATCAGCTTGCACTGTTTCTTCTTTTAAAAAGTTGATTAAGGACATATTCATGATCTTGGGGGGTAATGATTAGTTTTCATGGAAGGAAGCTTTAGTTGAAGCCATTATCTTCGCAATTTTAAAAACATCCTATCCATGTAATTGGCTCTCAGATTTAATACATACAATAGTTTGCATCTGCTGAACTCAAGTGCCTTTGATTGTACAAAGCTAGCTTTGATGTTTTTTTCTTCTTAAAGAGAGAAATCAAATAAAAGATTTTTTCAGTTCAAGAAAGGACTTTTTATCGATTGATGGACCTAGCTTGTAGTAGAAAGAGAGTGATGTGCCATATATTGTGGTGTTGTTCTTTTTAATCTATAGATGGTCTAATTAGTATAATTCCATCTACAAGCTTAATTAAGATATTCTATCTACTGCATGATCATCAGTTGCAATTGGCAAATATATATATGTCTGTCCCACGCAGGGGTCAAGATTCTTCTCTGGGTATGAGTGCATGCGTAAGCAAACATATCTTATGTTATGCATAGCCTCCTAATATTCTTCACATAATTTAAGATCTCTCTATTTGTAGAGTACTATCAACGGCGCACCAAACGTCAAAGCGACATGGACCACTGAAATCTAATTAAAAACCATTAGAGCCTTCTACTCATTATAATGGCCCTAGAGGAAGACAAATAAATCTGCCTACTAGGAATGTTAGAATGCGGCCAACGGCCAGCATGACATGAATTACTATAGTCTAATTAATTAAAAGTACATCTAACTACTGCAGATGAGATTCCTTGATACCATCTGGTTTGGTACTACCATGCATTACTGCAGACAGCAGCATTAATTTAGTTAGTCGATGTATCGTACCGGCCGCATTCCTCCACATTTTTTTTTCTCAAGAACACGTCCCTTTGATGCGTGTTTCATTAAGAGACATTCCTCCACATTCAAACTTACCACATGTTTTATGTCGTTTGCTATAAGTCCAAAACAAAAACAAGGTAAGCTGAAACGATGATGATTTGAAGGAGTAGTGGTAGAATTCTGCAATGAGCGTTGAGCAGCAAACCATCGATCATCGGTCCATCAAATGTAAATCATGGCGCAGTCAATCTCGAGGAGCAGAAAGGAGATCGAGCGAGGGCAGGAGTGCGACAGGCGAGGATGAAAGTAGAGACACAAAAACCTTTCTGAAAAAGGGGCTACAGAGAGAGGGGAAGGGGGAGAGCAAAAGAATTATAAGCATGCACTGCGAAAAAGCAAGTAATGTGCATCTATCACACAGACACCACACCATGCTCAAAATCTGATCGCACAAAAGCTGCTGGTGTTTTGAGGCCGGCCGAAGACTGCTTCATTCCAGCCATATAAAGTGATAAAGAGGGGAGGAGGTCCTAGCTATATCGAGTCCTCCCCGTTGCATTGCAAGCAGCAGCAGATTCCCTCCTGCGAAGAAATTATGCAAGAATGTGAGTGGTACAGTGGCAAAGAAGGGTCTATGTAGCGACTACTCCTAGCTAGTGAAGAAACCGATGCAATGCGATGAGTTAGTTGCTGCTACTTTACGTTGATCATGATCCCTATGAATTGCTTGTAATTTTGCTGTCACCTCCACAAGCACGCATACAGCTGCGCCTTTCGAAAAGAAAAATGCGCGCAGCCCTGACAAAAGCGAAGTCAAAATGAGAGCTCGTTTCAAAAGCTTAGCCCTCGTCAGTGGGTATATGTACTAAACTATTGAGGTGGTGTTTAGATGCAAGGTGTAAAGTTCTAGGGTGTTACATCGGACGTTACATGGGGATGTTGTATGAGGTGTTCGGATACTAATAAAAAAATAAATTACAGAATCCGTCAGTAAATCACGAGATGAATTTATTAAGCCTAATTAATCCGTCATTAGCTCATGTGTTATTGTAGCACTTTATTATCAAATCATGGACTAATTAGGCTTAAAAGATTCGTCTCGCAAAGTAGTCGTAATATGTACAATTAGTTATTTTTTAGTCTATATTTAATACTCCATGTGTCAAACATTTGATGTGATAGGGTTTAAAGTTTTGGCGGTGGAACTAAACAAGGGCTGATACTACACATCTAGTCGCTGAAATACATGCATCTATGCTATGTATAATGATATTGCAGCAAAAATGACGAGGCAATGAGGTAAGCACGCATGTTCCACTAGAGATAGTAACGTGCATTCACCACAAAATGCTTTCGCATGCCCATAGCTAGGGCTTCCCAATGCTATTTTTTCACTGGTAGCCCAAACTGTCAAGTAGGATCGAATAAAAAAAATAGGTCCTCTACACTTGTTATAGTGGCGCTTGCAGAAGCTATATATGTTTGGGAGAGAGAAGATGGTCCATGTTAAAAAAAGAAGAGGGAGATGAAATAAAGTTGAGGTATGATGAAAGAAAAAAGTTTCTTTGCAAGTCACAAGTAGTGTTAGTTTACATTGTTTAAATAGTAGTCTCAACATTTCCTAGTCTATGCGGATCACTTTATTTGTACTAGAACCACTAGGAGTATTAGCCTCCATTTTTTGGTGCCCTTCATGAACAGTCATATAGAGGATATTAATCTGTGCATCTATCAACCATTTTTTCTCTGCTGTTTCCCCTTCATTTCCTTGTTTTACCTTGGCTTTTGAAGTGGGCAACAGAGTGATAAAGCCGGACCAGACCGTCCGGAGACAACTACTACTAGGCGCACACGGGAAGGAGCTTGAAATGACTTGCATTTGCTTTGCATATTTCGTTGCGTCCACCAAAAACATATGTTTCCCTACCCGCTGAGAAGCAAGCTCTCTCTCTCTCTCTCTCTCTCTCTCTCTCTCTCTCTCTCTCAATATAAGCCTGTGTTCGTTCACGCATGCATGCACACGTTTTTGGTGGACACTAAACTAGCTAGTACGTACTGTATGTTGGAAGGAGCTAGGAGTAGACACGGGTATATATGTAATATAGGAAAACAACAATAGTACTGGTGTTACTGCTAAGCCTGTGTGGACGCATGTACGTTTGCGTGTAGTCCGGTCGATATCTCGGCCAGAGCCCTCTCAGTATGCAACGTCCAAATTAAACAGGACAAGGGCACATATGTTTAGGGTCGGAGGAGGAGCCGCCGCCGCTGCTACTCAATGCACCCAATCAGCTCTCAACATGTGACGGCTCCAATAAGGCACAGAGAACAACCGACAGCGCCTCCAGCACGGTGTTGGCCTCATCCTCCTCCCTCTCTTCTCCTCTACTGGACTCGGCATATATGCAGCAGCTGGGTCACTGTGCTGACCGCAGTCTGCCTCGCAACCTTATCATGCCGCGCATCCGTCACTGACACGTGTGCCCAGAACATTAACGTAGCCCACTCACGTGTGTCCACGCACTCAGCAGCAGATGCTTATTAGTAGCTAGAACTCGAGATCGGTTATTCAAAAGCAAGCAAGCTAAGCCGCGTAAGCAAGAGCTCGACAGCGTCATACGGAGCTACAGCTAACCTTGCTTCACATCACTGACACCTGAACAGGTTAACATATATATACTACTACTGCTGCATGCTTACATAAACATTCGGCAGGCAGCAGGCACACTTACGTGCAGCTAGTAGCAATGTACGTACGTAATTAAGCTAGCCTAGCTAGTAGTACGTCCCCACACTTAAATTTTCAGTACGTAACACACGACGGTCTAATCAGTGGCTCAGAGGCTGCTCCCAGCTCTAGCTGCAGAGATCGCCGCGCGCGACAAGCTCATATGCAGCTACAGCTCATCTGTCAGCGACCGATCGAGCGCATGCACAGAGAGAGCATCGATCGCGCCGAGCCGCGGAGGTAGCTACATGCCGTCATGCCCTTATTCCCTGCCCTGCGCGCGCATGATGCACAAGGTGCATGCCTAGCTAGCCATATACTAGCAGCTACGCCTACACTACACACGGCCGGGGATTCGGAACGGCGGTCGTCGGCGGGGCGCCACTGGGACTGTGGGAGCACGCACCAGGCACCAAGCTGCGGCCATCCAATTCCGGCTAATCCCTCCATGATAATTCAGAATTTCAGATCACACAAGCACGCTCATCACGACGACGCGCTCTGGCTGGCTGGCTGGCAAGCAGGCAGGGCAGCGGCAGTCACTCACGCCCATCCATCCATAGACCATAGTGGCATATAGTGCCAACCACCAACCAGCTACGTAGCCCCCTGGCCTGCCCCCCCAGCAGCTAGGAAACAAAGCGCCACACATCGATATGGAAAACTGGAAAGGCAAGCACATGTGACTGAAAGAACCACGTCGAAACATCGACCAAGACGCAACCCTGGAGCGCAGCGCAGCGCAGGACCATGTACGTACACGCGCGGCCCCTGCCTAGCTTCCTGCTCGCTTGCTTTATATGGGTGGCTAGTTGGCATTGACACGGCCACTGGCCGCTGCCCGGTCGTCGCTCGTGGTCGATCTGGCCTGGCCTGATTGATGACACAGCAGCGTGCGTACGTGAGCATGCAAAGCGCGCAGGCCAGGGGGTCGGGTCTAGATCGATGACGACGACGCATCCACGCCGCCCGGGGCGCCGAGAGAGGGCATGCAGATGCAGTGTGCGTGGGAGAGGCGGCCGGCCGGCAACAAGGCCGGGCACATCAATGCCCCCGCCTGCTCTTCCCGCTTCGTTGTGCTCGCTGCCGCTGTAGCCGTGCGGGGCGGGGCCTGTGTCTGTGGCTGTAGCGGCACGAGGCTCCGCTCCGCGCCTTTGCGCCTTGTGGGCATCTGGCATGGCGCGGTTGGTGCGAGCTGGCTGCCCGCCTGCCCCTGCCCGGGCGCCGGAGCCCGGAGGGGGAGACCGCGCCATAACGCGCGCGCGTGTGTGAAATCATTGACGGACACGGCTCCAACCTTTTATATATACCAATTAAAAAATTCTACGGTGCGCGCGCGGGCGTCGCCTCTCGTCGTCGTCGGCGCTGTTGGTGGACTCAAGTCCGCGCCAGAGCGCGCGTCGGTCTCCGATCCGCGCGATCGATGTCTCTTCCGTTGTGGTTCGCAGTTTCGGCGTCTCGTCCAGTTGTTTCTCTCGCCCGCGCGCCCCCTGCTGGTTGTAGTGTTGTGGTCCTCGATCGATCGGCGACGGTTGGTTGCTAGCTTGGCGCCCCGGCAGATTGTTGGCTCATCAGATGACAAAAACCTACGCCCGCGCAGCTGGACTGGACTGGACTGGCAGCCGCGCTAGCTCAGCTCGTCGCCTACGACAACTCATTTCCGAAGGAATATAATGGATCGCCCATCGCCGTCTGCCTGGCTAATGACTAGTTTTGAGACATGTTTGTACGCCCCCAACCAACCTCTGTGCACATTTCTATTCCACGATGATCAGACTAATTTAAGATGGCACACATATATATGTAGCAGAAAACGAAAGGAACCGGTCGCCGCCGGATCAAAAACCCTAGCGGTAGTTGCTGATGAAACTACGCTCCAACATTTGTTACTAGTGAAAAATAGTATGTAGTAGGATATATATTATTATTATATTATATTATCAAGCAATTAACGAACTCCTCAAGTAGTCTGCAAAATGTGGAAGAGTTAGAGTGGCTGTTCTGAACGAACTACTTGAATAATGTTGCTTGGATGAAAAATTTTGAACCGTACGTCACGGCAGATGAATGATGCGGCTTGATAAAAATCTCTTCTGCTCGCACTTGATCAATGCAAACCCTAAAACTAAAGAACAAAGTGAACAATTTCCCTGCTGCTGCTGCGTTTCCCTCCTCCTCTTCCCATGAGAGAGACACACCTCGCTCGCTCACTCACAGGCCACAAGCACACAGCTCACGTAAGGATGGCTGATGATCCTACCGCATGCCATGGAGTGCAGCTAAGTGCGTGTAATCCTCGCAGGGGTGTCTAGCTAGGATGAGAGAGGAAGGAAGGAAACCACAGAAAGGAAAGGAAAAAAATGAAACCAAGACAAAGAACAGATCAAAGCCACACCAGAGCGATGCATGCGATCCTCGGAGACCCTCCGTCGGCTACGAGTCGCTGGTGCTCATGCTCTCATGCCGGTCGCCGCGGCTGCCACCGTGCTGCTGCTGGCCAGACCCGCCTCCTCCACCTCCTCCTCCGCCCTGGCTGGCCGCGGGATCCGTTGCCGCCTGTGTCCGGTACGCATTGAGGGCGGCGAGGATCCCTATGTGCCCCTCGCCTCCGCCTCCGCCGCCGCTGCCTCCCACGGGGCCGAGCCCCAGTTGCTGCCCTGGAAGCAGCGCCACCGGTGCAGGGAAGTTCATGAAATGTAGCCCGCTCGGCACGCTGCCCCGGTACACGGCAGCCCCGGCGGCGGCGCTGCCCATCTGCGGGAACGTCCAGATGGACTCGCCACTGCCTCCGCCGCTGCCGCCACTGCCACCGCTGGAAGGTGCACCACCGCCCTGCGTGTTGTTGCTCGGCACCATCCACACGGTGCCCGGCATTTGGCTCTGCGTGTACCCCGCCATCTGCTGCTGATATTGCTGTGCTTGCTGCTGCTGTTGCTGCTGCTGCTGCTGTTGCTGCATTTCTTGTTCCCACCGCCTCTTCCTCGACATATCGGCGGCTGCTGCGGCGGCGGCAGACGGCGACGGCTGCACGTCAAGACCGACGCTGCCGGAGTGGAAGTTAAGCAACAAGGGGGACGGCAACGACGACGACGAGGCCGGGCCCTCCGAAGGGAAGCCAAGGCCGACAACCCGGTCCCACGCGTCAGCACGGCCGAACCGGGCGGCGGCGGCCGGGCTAGGCAAGGCGGCGCGGAGGTGGGCCGGCGCAGAGAACGAGGAGCCCGAGGAGCGGAGGGAGATGTTGAGGGAGGTGAAGTTGGCCGGGATGGTGCCGGTCCCGGTGGCCGCGATCACCGCAGGCTCGGCCTGCTGTAGCAGCCACTCGATGGTCTCGCCGTCCGTCTTGTGCCCGAGCTCTCGCGTCAGCTGGAACACCCGGGCCGCACACAGCGCTGGCATCCGGATGCGACGGCCCCTGCCTTCCACCTTGGTGTGCCGGTCCTTGGTGGAGCTCCGCTTGGGCGCCGCCTTCCGCACCTGCACCTCACCTCCGGCCCCCGATCCATTCCCGTTGCCTCCCGCCGACGTGCCCACCGCAGCCGAGCTGGAGCACGGCTGCTCCTCTTTCTTCTCAAGGAGCTGCAGAGGGAAGTTGGGGCGGCGGCCGCCTCCGCCGTCACCGGCGACGTCCATGGTCAATTAAGCCATGGTATATATACACAGCGATACAAGTATATGTATCTTGGCGTGTATGTTTTCTAGCCGGCCGAGTAAATGGGGTGGTTTAGCTGTTTGGAAGAGAGTGGAGGAACGGATTTGATGTCTCCAGCCTCTTCTCTAGCTCTTGCTGTGCGTGGGTCTAGCTCCGAGAAGGTTAGGTGTGGTGGTAGAGAGAGAGAGAGTCCAAGAAAGAAAGAGCTGGATAGCTATCAGGGAAAGAAGATTGTAGGTTGGAAAGAATCCTTGCTCATATGATATGATGAGAGAGAAGATGGTTGGCGGATGGAAGGCGGGGTAGCGAGCTTGTGTTTGTGTGTGCGTGTGGGAGATCACACACACTATTTTATGGCCTTTTGGTGTGGTTCATCTGTGATTTCAGGGGGAGAGAGAGAGAGGAAGCAGGAGCAGATGACCCTAGCTAGGAGAAGGCCAGGGGGGAGAAGGGGAGCTGGCGGCTGGAAGAGGATGGCGGTGTACTTTGTAGGGCTTGAGGAGAGAGATGGACGGATTAAATGGAATCCTTGGTGCTCGGAGAGAGCGTGGAGAGAGATAAGCTGGAGAAAGAGAGAGAAAGAAAGGGAAAGAGACCGCGCTAGCTAGTAGTCTGCTGCTACATGAGTGTACATGGACGGAGAGACCGGTGAGTCAGTGAGTGTGAGGAGGATAAGCAAGGCGGAGGAGAGAGGAACAGCTAAGCTAGCCGGGGAGCGGGGAGGGGAAATTATTAGTACTGTGGCAGGAACGTAACGTGGTATGTTCTCCTGATGCTAACAGACGAATCTCCCATTTAACCAGCAAAAGAATGCCACGCCACTACTCTCTCTCTCTCTTTCTCTCTCAGGAAGCCGCTGAACTAACTCAGGCAAATGGAAAGCATTGCTTCCTTTGTGGATTGGCTGCTTTTGAGAGCACCCCTCAGTCTCCTATTTTTTCTCTCCGGTCCTTTTTCTGTTTGAAATGTGTTTCTTTTTTTCGATCTTATCTTTTATTCTTTTTTTTCGGGCAAAAGGAAAAATCTTTGAACTGTGAAGAGGCAGTCAAAGGCTCAGACTCCACGTGCGGTGCTCTTTATCATTCAATCCCCAATGACACTGCACTTCACTGCAGATACTGTAGCCGCCACTCTCCAAGTCAAAATACACAAGGAAAAATTGTAAGCACGCATCAACTCTCTTTTTTCTTGTATTATACCGGAGAATCTTTGTGCTCTCCAGTAGCCCTCCATATTTCATCATTTTTATGTGTAGTGAATACATTGACGTGGATATCCATTCCTGCCTGTACGTGTGTGCTTAAACAAATCGTGTGTATAATCAGAGTACACTAATTCTCAAAAAAGAAATAATCAGAGTACACTTCTATATATCTTCTTACAAATGAAACTTGATCTTTAAAGAATATTATTTGGGGGGAAATCTATATGGGAGCAACAACAGCAAAGAAAGACATAATAAAGTAGGGCCAGCTCAGCAAGTAATAATTCTATTGCCTTTTGTATTAGCCTTTGCTGCTTCCTTTGTTTGTCGTTGTGCCCTGCCGTGGACCTGGTGTACACAAGCATTCCAAACTGAAACAGAACTGTAACATAAAAAAGCCAACAACACAAAGGAATTTATGCCCTGCTCAAAGTTTTGACTTTGAATTTTGTGGTAATATTTTTTGATATAATAAAATGGCACCAAGCCAACCTCCATGTCACTACACCAGATTTACACATCACTGCCGGCATCATCACTGCCGGATTTATGAGAACCGGCACTGATGTACCTTCACTGCCGGTTATGAGCTTGAAAATGAAAAAATGATTGGGGCTGAGCTAAAACCGGCAGTGAAGGACCACATCACTGTCGGTTTGTGGTTTGAACCGGCAGTGTTTTGGCGGCCACTCATCACTATCGGTTTAAGCCAATAGCCGACAGTGATATCTATCATTGTCGGTTCTAGCCAAGAACCGACGGTGATAAGCCTACAACACAAAAAGGCTACAACCGTCCTCTCCTTCCTCCTCTCTTTCATTCCGAGAACAGAGGCGCGCGTTTGGACCCTTCCCTCCATTGTTGCGGCTGCTCTTTACCATGAAGCTAGTGCTTGGATTTTGAAGAATGGCTTGATCTTTTTGCTTTAAGGTTAGTAACAAACATCCGCTCCTTTGATTTTGTTGCTTAATTAGCTTCGTTTTGATGACTACATTGCTTGATTCTCATTCTAGTTCTTTCTCTATTCTAGAGAGCACTTTTCCAATTGGACATTTGTGCAAGGCTCAAATTATGGTGAATCCATCATCCAAACGGTTGGTGCCTATGAACACATTTAAATTCCTAGCTAATTATTCCATGGTGGTCAAGATCATCATTGTTAGTATGTGATGTTATAATTAGTTCTTAGAAGTAGAGTAGAATAGATGTTCTTCATTATTGCGCAATAATTGTTTTTTACTATGATTTTTAATTTACAGGGCCGGGGCTACCAATTTCAATTTTCCAATAATTAGTGTACAATAATGTTTTCTAAAAATGGTACTTTCGAGCTACAATTGTTGTTCATGAAGCTCGATTTCTTATTAGTTCTTTGTAATTACCGTCTCAATATTTTTTTGTGCAGAGATGGATCGAAAGTGGATGCATCTGTCCCGAACGGACAAGCGGTACATGCATGGCGTCAGCCAGTTTATCATCGATGCCAAAGCCCATGCTAGGAATGGGAACCCTGTCTTCTATCCATGCAAAGATTGCAAGAATCATAGGAACTTTCGTCAAATTGAGTCTACACGATCGCACTTGATTACCAGGGGGTTCATGCCAAACTACACGATATGGACTATGCATGGTGAGGTTGGTGTGAATGTTCTGCAGGAAAACAAATATGATGTGGACATGCCTGACGTAGCCATTCACAATGCTGACGAGGAACCCGGTGTCAATACGGAACCTATGGCCACAGTTAATAATGTGTTTAGGAACACGCTAACTGACTACACCGAGGATAACAATGGCATTTCTCAGCTGCTACGTAATGTAGAGACCGGATGTATTAGTGAAAGACAGCTGAGAAAGCTAGAGAAAATGAGACAAGATGGCAAAACACCATTGTATAGGAATTGTCCAATGAGCAAACTGGAAGCCGACATCGTGTTATTAGAGTTTAAATCGACAAACGGATCGAGCAATAAAGGCTTCGATCAGTTGTTAGGTATAATAAGAAAAATGCGTCCAAAAAAATGAGTTGCCAGAAAAGACATACTTGGCCAAACAAATGATCTACCCCATCGTCCTTGAGGTTGAAAAAATCCACACGTGTTCCAATGATCGCATATTGTACCGTGGAGAAAAATACAAAGACTTGGACAAGTGCCCCAAGTGTGAAGCTCCACGGTACAAGGAAGGGCCGTCAGATGAGGGTACCAAGACTAGAGGAGGTCCCATAAAGGTCGTTTGGTATTTCCCTATAGCTCTCCGAGTGCATGGGTTGTTTGCATGTGCAAAGTCAGCCAAGCTACTGCGCTGGCATGGCGAACAGCGTAAGAAAGATACAATGATGAGGCACCCTATCGATGGGCATGACTGGAGGACTATCAATACTATGTTCTATAAGGACATCAATGGAGAGGTAAGGCACCTTTGGTTTGCTTTGACCACAGATGAGATGAATCCTTTCAACCAGGTTAGAAGCAATCATAGCACCTGGCCAGTGACACTCTGTATATACAACCTTCCACCTTGGGTCTATATGAAGCGGTCGCACACCCAGATGCCACTACTGATCCAAGGGCCGAGACAACCTAGGAATGACATCGATGTGTTTTTGGAACCAGTGATCGATGAACTAGTGGAGATGTTTGAAAAGGGTGTGCCGGATATTTGGGACGAGTACAAAAAGGAACATGTCATGATCAAGGGAGTACTTATTGCTACAATCACCGGCCTGCTAGGTTCGTTGTCCGAAGAGAAGACAAAAGGCTATACTGGATGTGTCAAGTGCTTGGTCGACACCGATGCGGTAAATCTACTAAATAACTTAAAGATAGTTTATATGGGACACCGTAGATTTCTACCTAAGGATCACCCTTACCGTAGGAACATAAAAGATTTCAACGGTACTATTAAGAAACGCTTAGCTCTAAAATATCAAGACGGGCCTGTGATACTTCGAGAACTCAACAAACTGGAGGTTCTCCTTGGGAAGGGGGACAATGCAGTAGCAGCGCCTGATAGGAGCATTTGGAAGAAAAAATTAGTTTTCTGGAAACTACCTTACTGGCTATTTCTGAGTGTACGTCACTATCTTGATCCCATGCACATCACTAAAAACATGTGCGCTAACACTCTTAACACCTTGATGGACACCGGGGGGGGGCATTGAAGGATTCACTAGCCACACGCCTAGACATGCAACACTTGGGAATCAGGAAGGAGCTGCATCCCGTGGAGCTAAAGAATGGCCAATTCGAACTTTCGATTGCATCATGGACATTGAAGAAGGAAGAAAAGCATGCGCTTATTTCTTTCTTTAATGAACTCAAAGTCCCGACGGGCTACTGTGTGAACCCGAAGAGGCTAGTGAACATGAGAGAACTCAAGTTCAACTATGGCCCTATGAAGGCCCATGACTGTCATGTCATTATGACTTAGCTGCTCCCTGTTGCCCTACATGGTATCCTCCCCCCAAAGGTTTGCGCCCTAATCATAAAGCTTTGCTCGTTCTTCAACGTGATCTCAAAAAAGGTCATTGATGTGTCCACGCTAGAGCAGTTGTAGCGGGACATAGCTAAAACTCTCGTTAGGCTTGAGATGCATTTCCCGCCGACTTACTTTGATACCTCATTGCATTTGCTCATTCATCTTGTTGACCAAATTAGAGCTCTTGGCCTAATATACATGCATCATATGTTCCCTTTCGAAAGATTGATGAAAGTTTTCAGGAGGTATGTTAAGAATAGATTCAGGCTAGAAGGGGGCATGGTTGAAGGATGGTCAACAGAGAAGGCCATTGAGTTCTGCACATATTATCTGGACATCAAAAGGGTCAGAGTTCCAGAATTTCATCATGAGGGAAGACTATGTGGCAAAGGAACAATTGGGGAGAAATCTGTTACAGTAGACGACCCTATTTCTTTTAGACAGGCACAATTCGTTGTTCTCCAGCAAGCCAAGGGTGTGATGCCATACATTGATGAGCACAGGCAATCGCTGCAAACTCTGTATCCGAGCAGGTCATAGGCTTGGCTGGATAAAAACATAAGGAGGAATTTATCAACTAGTTGCAACATCGCTTGCTTGGAATAAAGTTGGGTAATCAACTGGATGCCTTAGCCAAGGTACCTTCGAGTACATATCTTAAGTACCAAGGGTATGAGATCAATGGATTCACATTTTATACAAAAAAGCAAGATGGAAAGAGCACATACCAAAATTGTGGTGTTCGTTTTAATGCTCACGACGTAAACAACAACGTGCAGGCGACATATTATGGTTTCATAGAGGAGATATGAGAGCTAGCCTATGGTCCGTTGAAGGCAGCTCTTTTTCGCTGCCAGTGGGTCTGGCTCGAGGAAATCAACACTAACAACGAAGGGTTCACTACCATTGATCTCACTAAGACCGCATACAGAGACGACCCCTTTATCCTTGCAAGAGATGTTATGCAAGTCTTCTATGCAAGGGACAACAAGACAAAAGGAAGGCTAAAAGTAGTCCTAGAAGGGAAAAGGAAGATGGTCGGTGTTGATGGAGTAATGGACGAAGAAGACTATAGAGGCTATCAGGAAATGCCTCCATTCGGGGTGAACGTACCCCTACCTATCATTCAAGAGGGTGATGAACCTGCTTACGTATGGCTTGATCACAATGAGACCCTCATTGTTGATGCACCTAAAGATAGTTAGATTATTGTTAACTATGTAATCATTATGCACATAACCGTGAAGGATGTTGATCCTAATGAAACTCTCATCTCCTCTCTCCTCCTCGTTAATACTCTGCCAACTCAGCAAATATGCCAACGTATCATAGCAATTAATGAGAATGAAAGTTATTTAAAAGTACCAGTGAGACTGACCTTATTACTATTCAAACACTCGATTAGACACCAGACATAACATTTCTAAACTTTACTCTCTAAATTTAAACACCAGCTAAATATAAATATAAGAGTAATATGCATCGTAGGCCCTTGAACTTGTCTTGGGGTGCCACATAGGTCCATAGACTCTCAAATCATACTTCTGGCACCTTAATGTTGTTTAAGTATGCCACTTAGGTCCATAACTCGTCGAAACATGGTTTTGATCGACGTGGCATGGACAGCGTGTCTCTTATGGCCATGCTTCCGAACTAATGCTAAACGGCGTGTAGTACCTCAATGGCAAAGAGAGCTAGGTACGCGAGCAAGGGGTAGCTCCTTGTCCTTGCCTTCATCTTGGGCAAGGCATGCGAGTGCCTATCCAGTCACTGTTCCTCACCCACCACTACCTCCCCATCAATGTGGTGTCCTCGGTGGCCAACCGTGACCACAGGATCCGGCGCATGAAGCGCACGCTGGACGCGGCCGACCTTAAGCTTGTCAAGCTGATGGTCATGGGTGAAGGGCTAGACCTTGATGACATGCTCATGCACCGCATCTAGGTCATCAGGCTCCACCACTGGAGGAAAAGCAGTAGCTGCTTAGGTGGTTGGCTCCCCTCCTCCGTACACAAGCAGAAACACCAGCAGCTCAACTCGACAACATCCTAGGCACTCACCTCGCGTGACTAGCATGGGCGACTACGGTGGTGGCACTAGCGGAGGGCACGGCGAGCACCTGGTGCTACTGTTGCACGTGCGCCGCCATGACCGTCGGCTAGTTGGACGTCCACAACTAGTTCACGCTCTATGACTTCGAGGCATTCAAGGCGCTGGCCAGCAACTACCTAAGACTCAAGCACCACAAGCTGTACCCATAGGTGGAGGAGGGCTTCCACACCACCAGTGCCCGCCTTAGTCCCGCCGAGCTCGGTGAGGTCATGCTGGCCAACCATGCGTCCCCGAGTCACACGCTCTGCATGAGCTTCTCTGACTCAGAGTCAAGCACGCTAGTGGCCTCCTCCAGTAGCAGGATGATGGAGTTGCAGGCACTAGAGGGCTTGACGCTATTAGGGTGGGTGTTGACGAGCGCCACCTCATGCACTTGCTCTTGCATGCGGATGAGTTTGGCGTAGTTGCCATTCTAGCCCTTGGCCATGAGCTCATCATGCATGCCCAAGAGCCTATCTCGACTGAAGGTCGGAGATGAGCTAGTCCCGAGGTGCTCCGTGAGCTCAGCCTTGAAGACAGCGTGCATGGAGACGTCACGCTCATCTAGGCACATGCCGTAGCTGCATAGGATGCTGCGCACAATGCAGCAGTCCATGAACATACAAGGCGAACTCCTAGGGTGACTCATCGAGTGGCAGACTCTTGTACATGGCACGCATTGTCGACACATCATTCTTGAGCCCCGCCATGAGCTCCCACGTGTTGATCACCTCGGGCTCGTTGGGCGGCGTCAGCGTCGGTGTGCGGAGCTTCAGGGGCCGCATCGTCGCTAAGGAGCACCGTGTCCATGGCATGGCCATCATGGTGACGGGGTCCAGTGCGCCGAAGGTGTGGGATGCCATGGCGCCGGTCTGGTGCGCCTTGAGCATGTGCCATAGCTTCTAGTGCCATGCTCCTGCCTAGGTAGTTGCCCCATGCCTGAGCACGCTTGACCTCGCCGCATCTGCGCCTAGGGCTATCATCGTCATGCATGGCTTCACCGGTGTCGTGCTACTCGACATCGGTGTCGCACGAGCACCTCTGTAGTGCATCAGGTCCCCTTCTCCCATTGCGTTCTCTTCTCTCTCTCCCTCTTTGTTGCTCACACCGGCTCGAGCGTAGTAGCCACCGCTGGCTACAAATCCGCCACCCCCACCGTGCCACTCTCTAATTCCTCACCACCAAGGCTCCATCTGTACCTACTCTACTTCCCGAGTTCCCCAACCAAGCAACGCAAAACACAGTGCAGCCAATCATCACCGACTCCTTGCTCACCATTGACTGCTGAGAAGAGGCGCGAGTCAAGCTCCCTCTTCCCATCCTCCTCCAACCTACTAAGTCTACCGCTGCGTTCCCCACTTCATGTCGCCACCATGAGGCAAGCCGCGGGCCCTCCTAGGTGCGCCGAGGCCTTGGCTTGCTCTTTGGCCATCGCTCATCGTCCGGAGCTGATGCGCATGGTGGCCACAAGAGATGAGAGAGAAGGAAATGTCTATTTCTTTAATAAGAAAACACGTGGCTCACGTGCGCTTGCGCCACGCTGTGCACGCCACGTCGGTCAAAACCATGTTTCGATGAGTTATGGACCTAAGTGGCATACTTAAACAATATTAAGGTGCTAGAAGTACGATTTGAGAGTCTATGGACCTAAGTGGCACCCTAAGACAAGTTCAAGGGCCTATGATGCATATTACTCTAAATATAAATATAAATATAAATGTAAATATATATGTCTAGACTTCCGATAGAAGGATATTGGGGTGGTCATTCTCTTCCAAGCTACTATTAGTAGTGAGGGATCCACAGCTCCTCGGCGCCACTAGTCCCCATCCAGTTTGTAGTCCCTGCTCGCAATACTCGAAGGAGCCTAGCCCACAGTCGACATTGAGCAAAGGTGTAGTAGCTCCATTCCTCCTCCAACCTTCATTGATCATTGATGTATGTGCTCCTGGAGATGTGAATGTGAATGCCTGTGGCTTGTGTGTTGACTGTTGAGTGATCCATTTACTTGATGCGTGTACTGTTCCAGTCTCTAGATTAGGCCGAGATGAAGAGGAACGCTAAGAAGGCCACGGAGAAAGAAGGTGCATAGAAAAAATTCATTTAATAAATTATAAAATAGAACAAAAAAAATTGGACCGCCTAGGACTCGAACACGGGTCTCGGGGGCTAAGTTGAGGGGTCTTAACCGTTGCGCCAGTAGGAGGAGTTGAAAGAAAACTAAAAGTTATCCTACTTAACACCTAACTGCTACACCACTTCACTGCCGGTTTGGAGAATGACCCGGCAGTGATATACCCCCATCACTATCGGTTTATAATCAAAACTGGCAGTGATGAGCTATTTCCCGAAGTAAATTAATAATTTATTAAATAGAACAAAAAAAATTTGCCGCCTGGGACTCGAACACGGGTCTCGGGGGCTAAGTTGAGGGGTCTTAACCGTTGTGCCAGTACGAGGAGTTCAAAACAAAACAAAAAGTTATCCTACTTGACACCTAACTGCTACACCACATCACTACCAGTTTGGGGAATGACCCGGCAGTGATGTACTCCATCACTAACGGTTTACAATCAAAACCGACAGTGATGAGCTATTTCCCAAAGTAAATTAATAATTTATAAAATAGAACAAAAAATTTGGGCTGCCTGGGACTCGAACATGGGTCTCGGGGGCTAAGTTGAGGGGTCTTAACCGTTGCGCCAGTAGGAGGAGTTCAAAACAAAACAAAAAGTTATCCTACTTAACACCTAACTGGCTGCGATGGCGGCAGGGCCCTTCACTACCGGTTTTGGTTCTTCACAGTCGGTTGATCGAACCAACACAGAAGGCTCCATTCATTGTCAGTTTTAAACTAAAACTGACAGTGATGTGTAGAAGCTCCCCACATGCTAACAGTGCTCCCATTGACCACAATAGTTGGAACACTGCTCCCATCTACCCTGACAACTTTAGTTCATAAATAAAAATGTACCACCACTACTGGCCCCTATAAAATGGCCCTCGGCCAGGAGCTAGCCTCTCTATGCATGTTGGTTTCAGCCAGGCCTTATCAGCCATAATACAATGTTTTCCTCACATAACAAACCACATATATCATTATGCGTCGTGGTCCACTAAAATGGTGCACATAAGAGGTACTAGAAGAATGCTACTGAAGATAGAGCAACGTCGAAGATTGGAGATGCCACGAGGTTCACAGAGCCATCCGCTGCGGTGCGCATCTAGAAAAAGGCCATGTACAGACAAGGCGGATTCATCGATGCCACCTTGTCATCTCCAACCGGTATCGCTCGTAGACCACCTTGGTGCTGCTGTTTGCCCCTAGTTGGTGCTGAAGAATGCTACTGAGGTGCCTACATTATAATGTGTTGATACACATAGATTGTAACATTGACCTATACGCAAATAGGTCTTTATCGTATATAGAATTTTAGTGTAAGGTCTTTGTTATCATATATGTAATTTATTTCTAATATTTTTGTTATTTTTTTGATGTATTTCATTACTATCTAAATAAATATATCATTGTTGTTAAAACTTTCCCACTGTACTATCTAAATAAATATATCCTTTACATATATGCACCTTCACTGTCGGTTCTACTTACAAACCGCCAGTGATATTAACTTTCACTATCGGTTCTACTTAAAAACCGACAGTGATGTCCATGCCCCCTATATAAAACAAACCGCCGGCCACATACATCGATTCTACCCACCCACGAACTCTCATAGTCTCATTTCTCATGTTTCACTCTCACTTCTCAAGAATTCACTCTCTCTACATGATTTGGTCATGGCTCCTGTATTTTTCAATGGTATTGATATGCTGTCTTCTCCAATATTCTATCTATATTCATTTGATCTATATTTATATTCATGTTTCTTTGCATTCTACATTTATATATATTCTTATTCCTTGCATTCGATCTATATTTAATTATGTTGCCACATTTTACTTGGAAGAATTTTTTGTGCATATATTTTATGTTCATATTTTTTTGGCATTTTATCGATCAGGTGGTATGAACAACGGACCTCCCCCACCACAAGAACCAGGTTTCCACCTTGGCGATGAGTCATTCGCTCCTAATGTGGCCATTCCACGGTTCCCTGTTCCAGCTATTGTATGAAATATTTTTCAACATCTTTTATTTTTTGATGCTAACAAATAAGTGTGATTAGTTTAATATCATTATTGCATATATATATGTCGCTGACTATATCCCTAATAGATTGGCTGTGAACAACACTTAGCTGGTTCTTTATCTCAGACATTGTCGAGAACACGACATCTAATGCAAGTGGTCGGCTATGGACGTGTGAACTCAGTTTTTCCATCCCTTTGAGGGGTGCAAATCATCGGAACCATATCCACGAGACGGGAAGATAGAGCCTGGACGTGATAAGTGCCCAATTCAGTACCATGTGCATCTGTTTAGAGGCACTTCAACATGTTTGCTATGATGTGCCTGATTTCTCGCACTTCAAGGCACTTGCTTTCAATGCTGGTGATATCCCCGTCCCGCAAGCAAACGAATGGTTTGCGAGCTACAACCGTGCGGATGTGGTAAAATGGTCACTTATACTTGAGTCATGGTTATTTGTTGTTTATTATTATAATAACATTCTCTAATTTTTTTCTTTTTTCCGCATGCAGATTGCGCTCTAGGACCTTACCTATGCTACATGTGGCTTGTGGGCCGTTCTAGACTAAGCTACAGAGCAATTCGGGTACGATTGGGACTTCTACAATGGTAACCTCGGCCAGCTCACTATAGAAGAACGTCAGTACTGCATAAGGAGTACTAACAGGGGTAGTGGTTGTTCAGTAGGTTACATCTATGGCCGACCATTCTTTCGGTATTGTGAGGCACGAGAGAGTGCACTCATACAGGCATTAGACTTCATCGATACAAGCGGATACATAATCCGTGACATCAATTACCATATATGGCTACAGAGGCATGTTAGTGTGTATGGTCCGATCGAACCCGACAGTGATTCCGATAGTAATTAATGTTTATTAGGTTATTTTCAAGGTCATAGTTTAATTGGGTTCTAATTTTAATTTGTACAGCTTTATGTGTTTAATTATTGTCATGCATATAATTCGTGTAATATTTGTTGGGCAACTAAAAATATACATTCTGATGTCGTATTCATCTCAAACTTTTTCTTAGGCTTCCACGTGCCACGTGTGAAGGAAACACCTAGTTTGGGATTTTTCGGAGATGGTTTGCTACTTTCTAAGGTTTAATTAAATTTCCGTGCAACGACACCGTTTAATTATAGGTTGAACTGAGTCTACCCACGAAAAGATCCAAAATGATGCTAAACTTTTACACAGGCTCTAATGTTCTCAAGGGATAAGAATTTTATGGAGGTGGATGACAAAATCTATTGGGTCCAAGAAGAAATTCACCCTCTTTTATCTTATTTGGCACAGAGAAAAATATAATAAATAAAAAACTGATAAAAAAACCTCAGATCCTATGTAGGGTCTTAATTTGGGTGTACTTGCTTGCCAAAAAAATTTCAAGCCATTTTAATATAGGCGGAGTATACATGCTTCACAGAGGTACATGTGCCTTTTCATCGAACCATGACTATACACATACGTTATCAGGGTTTCTGTGGTTCATAGGCATTCTGATGTCGTATTCATCTCAAACTTTTTCTTAGACTTGCACAAGCCACGTGTGAAGGAAACACCAAGTTTAGAATTTTCTGGAGATGGTTTGCTACTTTCTGAGGTTTAATTGAATTTTCGCGCGACGACACCATTTAATTATAGGTTGAACTGAGTCTACCCACGAAAAGATCCAGAATAGTACTAAACTTTTACACAGGCTCTAATATGCCTTAGGGATAAGAATTTTGTGGAGCTGAATGACAAAATCTATTGGGTCCAAGATGAAATTCACCCTCTTTTGTCTCATTCAGCACAGAGAAAATATAATAAATAAAAAAACTGATCAAAAAAACCTAAGATCCTGTGTGGGGTCTTAATTTGGGTGTACAAGCTTGTCAAAAAAATTTCAAGCCATTTTGATATAGGTGGAGTATACATGTTTTATAGAGGTACATGTATCTTTTCATTGAACCATTACTATACACATAGGTTATCAATGTTTCTGTGGTTCATAGGCATTCCGGTGTCGTATTCGTCTCAAACTTTTTCTTAGACTTGCACGTGCCATGTGTGAAGGAAACACAAAGTTTAGGATTTTTCGAAGATGGTTTGATACTTTATGAGGTTTAATTGAATTTTTGTGCGACGACACTATTTAATTATAGGTTGAACTGAGTCTATCCACGAAAAGATCTGAAATGGTGCCAAATTTTTACACAGGCTCTAATGTGCCCTAGGGATAAGTATTTTGTGGAGGTGGATGAAAATATCTATTGGGTCCAAGATGAAATTCACCCTCTTTTATCTCATTCAGCACATAGAAAAATATAATAAATAAAAAAACTGATCAGAAAAACCTAAGATTATGTGTGGGGTCTTAATTTGGGTGTACAAGCTTGCCAAAATAATTTCAAGCCATTTTGACATAGGAATACATATGGTTCTATTTATTCAATATAT
Organism: Miscanthus floridulus; assembly: GCF_019320115.1. Lineage (NCBI taxonomy): Eukaryota > Viridiplantae > Streptophyta > Magnoliopsida > Poales > Poaceae > Miscanthus > Miscanthus floridulus. Next base: position 212,481,223 of record NC_089587.1, on the reverse strand, counting down.
AAAAGATTTTTTTAATATATATAAATATCACTATCGGTTTCAAAAAACTGACATTGATGAGAATAAACCGATAGTGATACTGGTTATCACTGTCGGTTTATTTTAAAAACCGGCAGTGATATATAAAAAATTAAAAAAAATTGTGCCAGCCCTCAGGTTCGAGCTTGGGTCTTGGGTTGTAGAGTTCAGAGATTTAACTGCTACGCTAGTATAGGATGTGTTCCAAGGGTTATTTACTTTTTTTTCTTTTGACCTTCAGGCCGCTTAATAAATTATAAAATAGAACAAAAAAATTTAGGCAGCCTGGGACTCGAACACGGGTCTTGGGGGCTAAGTTGAGGGGTCTTAACTATTGCGCCTGTAGAAGGAGTTCGAAAGAAACTAAAAAGTTATCCTACTTAACACCTAACTGTTACACCACATCACTGCCGATTTGGGGAATGACCCAACAGTGATGTACCCCATCACTGTCGGTTTACAATCAAAACCGGTAGTGATGAGCTATTTTTCGAAGTAAATTAATAATTTATTAAATAGAACAAAAAAATTTGCCGCCTAGGACTCGAAAATGGGTCTCGGGGGCTAAGTTGAGGGGTCTTAACCGTTGCGCCGGTAGGAGGAGTTCGAAACAAAATGAAAAGTTATCCTACTTAACACCTAACTGCTACACCACATTACTGTCAGTTTGGGGAATGATCCGGCAGTGATGTACCCCATCATTGTTGGTTTACAATCAAAACCGGCAGTGATGAGCTATTTTCCCGAAGTAAATTAATAATTTATAAAATAGAACAAAAACATTTGGGCCGCCTGGGACTTGAACACAGGTAAATAAGCTAAATAAGCCAAATTAGAGAGCTCAAATCATTTAGCTACACAAACTAAGCAATGTGACATAAGGTTACTCAAATCAAATTAGTCATACAAGGGAGCTACTTCTATGCTACATAAGCAAGAAGGTAACTAGCAAACTACATAAGTCAACTAATTACAAGAGTAACTACACAAGCACAATGTATAAGAAAGTGAATACAAGCTTGTGTTGGGGAATTGCAAACCAATGGGATGAACGAGGTTGATATGGTGATTTTTATTGTTTGGTTCACTTGGTTGCCACCAAGCTAGTCCCCATTGAGACAAGCTCCAAGGTTGCCGCCAATCCTCTTATTAGTGGTGACCCGCAAGTCACACTCTCCCATGTGGAGTGCTTAGCGGATATGATTAGCACTAATCATAAGTGAGTTGGAGGGCTTCCTAGCACTCTCACACAAGGATACTAAGTCCCCAAGGTGCTCAACCCCTCAAATTGCCAGACCCACCTCTATTTATAGAGGGAGGCCTCAAACTAGCCATTTAGACACGTGCTGAAAAGTGAACTGTGGATAGTCTATCCTTATGCTGAGACTAGCTGTTAGGTGCTGCAACGGTCACCCCGGACAGTCCATCCCTTAGGGCCTGGATAGTCTGCCGTTCACCTACAACTAGCCATTAGAGTTCAAACGATAGCTCCGAACAGTTCGAGAATTATAGGCGGACAATCTGCCGTTCAAACCCGAGAACATGTTCAGAACCTGTCCCAAACCTATGTTCCTCGAAAATTAGCCAGCGGACAGTCTGCCCTTAAAGGTCCGGACAGTCCGCCGTTGATTTCCAATAGCCTGGACAGTGTTTCTAGCAACTCTGCTCGCCACTGATTTTAGCCAATGAACAGTCCACCACCCATACGTGGATAGTCTACCGTTCACCTATCAGCTCATGAACAGTGTGAGTGTCATGTTCGATCCCTCCCAAACATTAGCGTCCGAGGACCGCAGACAGTCCGCCACCAAAGGGCATATAGTTTGCCATTGTCTAGAAAGCAACCCATGCTCACTACGACCTCCTCCTCGCTTTCAACTTCTTCTCCTTTGCAAATGTCCTAACACCACCAAAAGATACACCACCTTGTGCATGTGTGTTAGCTTTTCCTAAATATTTTTCCAAAGGATTAGCACTCTTTTTACCATGCCACTCGATCATAGCAATGATGCAAAGTTAGATCAATCGAGTGGCACTAGATGACTGATATACAAACAAGTTTGCCCCTCTTGATAGTATGGTCATCTATCCTAAACCCAGTCATAAACTTCTCTACGCACCTATGGCCGGTAAAATGAAATTCCCTATAGGTTATACCTTTACCTTGCGCATTCCATTCCATCTCCTTCAATATCGATGCAATACATGCACCAACATGATCAACAATGATATGATCCACTTCATATCATCATGTGACCTTATTGGTTCATCGATCTTGACCTCACTTGCTCTTCACTGTTGCATCGGTCCATCAGTGCCAAGTCTTTGCTCAAGCATCCTGCCATGTAGTCCAACGCTTCAAAGCCTCCGACTTGCCCTTCACTCTTGCAACCGGTCCATCAAGCCAAGCCTCATCTTGATCTTCTCCACCTTAGTCACATGACTCCATGTCATGTCTCATATGCAATGAGCTCCTTCATTACATATTCACCTATGGACTAATCTCCTATGTATTCTCACATAACCACATATTAGTCCACCTAGGTTGTCACTCAATTACCAAAACCAAACAAGGACCTTTCAACCATCAACAGCCGCCCTAGACCAGGGGGAACGAGAGTGATGGGCACAATGCAATGGACCTGCTAGCGGTCTTCAACCTAGGGCCACGGAGCACCTCGGCCATCGCAACGTGCAGCGTGAGAATGTGAAGCTTGTTTTTGAACCCTTCGATGGGTGGGATCATGGGTGACAAAATGGTCTAGAACCAAGTTACTCGGCTCACAACTAGCTAGGTAAGCAAGGCACCATGGGGAGAAGGAGCTTAGGTGAGACATAATGGCATCTTTGGTCCTAGTCAACCCAGGCTCCTACAGATGGTGTTTGGGATGGTTCAGCACTGTCGACCATAATCACTTGGAGGGGACAACATCTGGTGCCGCCAATGACTCTAAAATTAGGACATGAAACCCTAGTGCTCCTTAGTGAAAGGATCTAGATGGCTAAGGGGGTTGCATAATGTCAGGTTCATAAACCTAGGGTCCCTCATGGACCAGCTTTCCAGCAAAGGCTTAGCCCAGCAGACGACGTTGAGAATGACGCGCAACTCCTAGGCTAGCCCAAAAACCTAACAACATGATAGTCGGGTGAACTAGCCTTCGACTAGAAGGCCTGGCCAAGGAGGAACAATGCCCTCTTTCGACTCTAGCCTGCCTCTCTGACTAAAAGGCTTCACTTCCAACTCTGGCCCACCTCTCCGACCGGAAGGCCTGGTCGAGGAGGAACTACGTTTGCTTTCGACTTCGACCAGTGTCTTTGATCGGGATGCACCGAACCTCTGCTTACAGCTCTTCTCCGACTAGCGTAGACAAAGCCAACTAGGACCAACCGATCGAGGACGCTCACTCGGTAAGGACCCAGGGAATGAGCAGAGCAAGTAAAGCAGGACGCACAAAGTCAACCACAATACCAAGGACCGTAACCTGTTCACCTACAAGACAGTACCAACAGGACATGTCATAAGGGTGCCCTACAACCTTTTAGACAATTCAGAACCCAAGTAGTGTTGTGGGCGCTGACATTTGCCCTATAGTGTTGTGGGCACCCTCAAACTCCCATACCAGGTGAACATGGTAAAACCCGCTACATGCCTCTGGGCATCAACAGTATGGCATGCACCGACATCTACCACACCAGAAGAGGACAACGCAACCTCCCACTTGCATCTGACATCAATAGTATTGTGGGCACCTACAATTGTCTTGTACCCAACGGCGTGGGCAATAAGACTTAGTAGCATATGTACTCTTTCTCTCTTGTAAGGCCATCCCCTTCATCTATAAAAGGGGACACACCCTCTCCCAATAGGGGAGATCAATCAGTTCACAACTTAGACAACACACACACACGATCCGAATGACCAAGGATCCCAATGAACGATAGATGTTCGAACACTTAGTGCATAGTGGAGCTCTTGTCACTCTCGGCCCTTCAGGCCAGGGTCCGATCGGACCTCTTTCACCCCCATCTTACTCCCTCTCATTTGTAACCCCATAGCAAACTTTAAGCACTTAGGCTCAGGAATAAAGTCACTGACCGACTCAAACTGGATGTTGGGCAAGTTGCCTAAACCAGTATAAACCCTATGTCATTGAGTGCTAGGCCACATCCGATCACAACATACGGCAAAGCTACAAATATTTATGTGTTGGTCACTTTCTGCACCAATAGTTGGTGCCGTCCGTGGGGAAGACGCTGTACATTCATGCTTTTTGGTCATCGAATTTCCCACCTTTCCGCCACCTTCGCCATGGCAGGCTCAAGCAATGCGACTAGCTTTGGCTCACTAGAGTTCCCCGCACTCCCACCTGTTGGGATGTGGGGGCCTCCCATCTTCAAGCTGTCCAAGGCCTTCCTCTTTGGAAGCCTGGACTTCATCGCTGACCGGCTCGGTGTACTACACCTCCGCAAGGAGGCACCCATCCCGACGCCCATCAGAGGGGCACCCTCCGTCGGCTCTGGGACTCTCAATGACTTAAACGACGAGGTGCCTATGCTTCATTCTAAGCAAACGCTCTGCTCAAACCCCACTGTGAGTAATGTACATACTATTATTTATTCACTATTTACTATCTTCCACCAATTATCTGGAGGGACCCCGTTGTCCGCACCGCAACCACCATGTGATCGGTTCCCCTATGGCCTCGCGTCCCCTGCTGACGCGTATGCTTGAGGGGCTCTAAAGAACGCTGGCGCTGCCCCTCTCACATCCAAATTTGTGGGAATGGCGAGCTATGCTCCTACCACTTTCCGTGAACTCTTGGATGATGAGGTTGAGAGCGAAAGCTCTAGCATCAGCGACGTGGCACCTAGCCACTGTCTGTCCTGGGAGTGCGCTATGGCAGATGCTCTAGGATAGCCGCTAGTGGTAGCGGAGTCCTTGCAGACTCACACCCCTTTGGACCCTCATGTAGGGGCCCTTGCGCTCGCACAAGAGCACGGTGAGGAGCTATGACAATGGTGGCAGAACCAACCTTCACCTGCGTCGACATGCTCGGCGCACCATGCTACGCTCTTTGCGCATAACCTAGTGAGTGGCACCTAGGGTTGCACCCGCCAGGTCCAGCACAACATCATGGATGGGGGAATGATCCCCCATAGTTCGCTCGGGCTGACCAGAACATCACCGCTACAGCAATGCTTCTACGCGGCCTTCCTGAGCCGAACGACCCCTAGGAATAGGTGATCCATCGGAACCTCTAGGCTCTGATGGAAACCGTCGTTGTTCAACAGGCAGAGAGCTCCACACATGACACTGACTCGCGGCCTCTCTCCCCACCAAGAGAGTGGGGATGCACTAGATGAATTGCTCCATCCGCTCTATGCTATAGCCATCGAGCATGGCACAGGAGGCCATAGCTGTGCCTCAGCCTAACCTGGCGCCCACCCACACCGGCTGCCTTGGCGCGAGTTGCTCAGGCCAAACCAAGATGCTTGCAGCATCATCAGCAATCGACGTTGGGCTCGGCATGATGATGATGTCCATCGGGCGGCCATGAGGGCAGGCGACACAGACCCCGGCTGGACCATCATGGGGAGCGGTGAAACGCACCCTAGGCGTGGTCGCCAGCCGAATGACCAGAGTCCTAGCTCAGATGGCCTAGGACCACAAGCCTTTGGTCGACGCATCTAGAGAGAGCCATTCCCACAGCGCTTTCGACTACCCACCAACATCGCCAAGTACACCGAGGAGATGAACCCCGGTATATGGCTCGAAGACTTTTAGCTCGCCTACCGAGCTAGAGGAGTGGATGATGACCACTTCATCATTCAGTACCTCCCCATTTACATAGGGGGACATGTTCGAGCGTGGCTTGAATTTCTCTCGCACGATAGCATCCGTGACTAGGCGGACCTCAAGAGGGTCTTCTTTGGGAACTTCCAGGGGATGTATGTCTACCCTAGGAATTCCTAGGACCGCAAGAGCTATCAGCAGGAGCCCAACGAGTCCTAGTGGGATTACATCTGTAGGTTCTTAAAGCGGTGCTACTCCCTTCCTGATGTCATCTACATGGATGTCATTAGTGCATTTCTCTCTGGGGCAACCTATGAGTCCCTAATCCACAAGCTTGGCTGCCTAAAGCCCTGTACCACCCATGGCCTGCTTGACTCACCACGAACCATGCCTCCAATGAGGAGGCAGTCGGAGCAGTCTTCAACAGAGGCTAGGGCAAAGGCAAGGCCAAGCATGAGGATCAGGACAAGGGTCCCTCCACGCAGAGGGGCAAAAGAACAAGAAAGATCGGCGCCGACCAGCCAACTCCACGTTGGTCGCCATGACTTATTGCACGGGCAAGCAGCCCTAGCATGGCCTCCCTGAACACTTTGATGACCTCATGGAGAGCCTGTGCATCAACCATGCCTACCCCATCAAACACCTCTACAAGGACTACGAGCTCCTCAAGCACATTCTACGATAGACCGGCGGGCCAAAGGAAGGAAAAGGCAAGGAGGCAGCAACCAAGAAAGGGGGTATGGTGGGCAAGGATCTGGACAACTAAAGGTCCCTATACAGCAACTGAGGTGATCCAACCAGGTGCCTACCAACAGAAGGACGACAACGGTGATGTTCTCACCAACACTTGGAACATCGAACAGTTACGTTGTTTCTTCTCTTAAAAATTTGGTTTTACCGCCTTTTCACTTAAATGTTTGCTCCTATAAAGCACCCCGGCCCGAACACTTTCGGCCTGGGTCACTCGGGGGCTCCACGGGGGTGCAATACCACATCTCATTTTTACTATCATATGATAAATACATTTTTCCCGAACGAAAGGGTAGTCTGTTCCTTTAATTACCTTACGTAACTTTGCTTTAAATATTCCGATTGATCGCACCCCGCCTCTACCTATGGTTATGAGCAGCTGAGCCTCATGGGCCATGCCTGGGCTCTTGAGGTTGCAGCCTATGGGACGAACAGGTAGGTATGAAAAAGAAAGAATAAAAAACAAAATTATGTTAAGGTAAAAATAAGGAGCGGATGGGACAAACTTTTTTGAACGAAGTAGTTCCATCACAAAAACAAAGTTGTTGTATTCATGAATACACAAAAACACTTTACACAAGGGGCTCCCCCATGACATTATCTCTTACATTTGCTAAAGTATTTCTACTCTAAACTTCTACTGTGGCTCCCAGGCGGCATTGGCTACCAGCTCGACCGACAAAGGTAGGGCCTGCTCGCTCTCTGGTTGGACGATCTTTGGCTTGGTTAGAGGTGGGGTGACGTACCTTTGACCCGAGTTACACTCCATCTATGGCCTAGGCGACATCCTCCTGGCACACACCTTTGGCCGCATTCGCATGGTGGGCATCCATCACCCACTATGCAGAGACTTGCTTGGCCACCAACTGCACGTGTGGCAGCAAGCTCTCCCCAAGTGAGTGGATGTCCTTCGCGCTCCAGCCATCGGCATACCCACTACAGATGGCGGCGAAGTCCAGGTCTGGATGGTGCGTTGCCACCAAGGTCAGCACCCTCGATGTCCCATAGAACATCCCATCGGTGATGAGCGCCTGAACCGCATCTGGAACCTCCGCTAGCCGGATGGCGGGCGCAGTGGTACTAGACGCCGACCCGAAGACCTCTGAGACGACGAGCTAGGCAACTTTGCGTATCTGGTCTAAAGATGGCAACGGGGACCCGCGACCCGATACCCGACAGGTATTTACTCTATTAGGGTCTAAATATGGACTAAACACACTATCCATGGGTACGTAAATGGACCAAACCCTTCACCCATCGAGTACGTGGGTATGGGTATGTTCTAGCAGTCCCCGTAACCGTTTACCTATGGGTGAAAAATACCCAGTCATCTGAAAGAGATCAATGCTCCATGGTTAGACTATAGATTCTAAAAAGTAATGCAGGTAGAGAGAAACAAATACGCTTGCCAGTAACCTTGGTCATATTTGGTGCAAAAACCATAGCAATGTTGCGAGCATTCATCTTGTTGTAGCTTTCATTTTCCACCACATCTGCCATGAGATTGATGGCCCATTCAAGCAATGCTGCTTCAACAGGAGGTAGGGTACTTGCAAGATGGCTACACTCTTCTTCAGTGTTGCAGTGCATCACTTGTTCTAGAGTCAATGAGTCCAATACTCCACTTGAAAGTTTTCGAAACCATGTCTATAATCAGAAACTTCTACATTAATCATGACTAATATAGAGGAGAAACTAAATAGAAAGGAATATTAATTTGCAGAAGACATTATTATATGCTATTATTTGTCTAATTTTATGTGCTCTGGTTAGTGGTGGTTGCTGTTGAATTGTTGATTTTCATGTGCGTAAATAAATTGTTGGCGGGTATAGGTGACCCGACGGGTATGATTTACCCGGCTGGGTATGGGTCTGGGAAAAATTCCCCACCCATGATGGGTATGGGTATTCTGACGGTACCAAATTTTTACGGCGGGGATGGGTCTGAGGTGGCCATACCCGATGGGGATTTACCCATTGCCACCCTTAATCTAGTCAAGTTCCCCCTCGAGAGCACGTCGCTCTTCAAGGGACTTGGCTAGCACCTCCGTATTCTGACCAATCGTCGCCTTGGCTGTCTCCAGGTCCTGCTCCAATGACTCCACCTTTCGACCCAGCTCTGGAAGAAGGACGACAAGCTCAGAACCAAGCTAAAGGAAGAAACCAACATGTCGAAAGTAGAAAAGGTACAACCAAGGTGGGTGTTCTCGAGGATGGAGAGTGCCTCCTCCTGCCGAGTCACTTGCTCGCACAGCCAGGCGTTCGCCTCCTCTATCCCCATCACCCAGCCCTGAAGCGTGAGCACTTCCTGGCCGGCCTCTGATCGGGCCTTCCGCTCTGACTCTGGGGCCTTCCGCTCCATCTCCAGGGTCTCTAGGGTACTTTGGAGCACCACCTTGGTCTCTGCCAGGGACTTCTACAGCGCCGCCTCGGTCTTCGCCTGGCAGACCTTCATCGCCTCAAGCCCCCGCTCGGCGGTGGTCGCCCGCTACGCCACGAGCAGCTCCGCCACCTGTGCCTCGATCACCTCTGCCGCCTGGCCTTGGGACTCACAGCGGGTGGACTCGAGCTCGCGCTTGAGCTCAATGACCTGAGCGTGCTCCATCCGGAGGAAATAAGACTTGTAGCTCAACATCTCCTCTAGACCCTACAAAACAAGAAGCAAGCATGCTGAGGCAACCGACAAAAGACCAGGAGTCAAGGATGAATGTAGAAAACTCACCTCTATGACATAGGGTAGGTCGACCATGATCGCCTGCTGGATGGACTTGACCTGCTCCAGGGCCTCCTCTAGCATCACCCTGGTTTGGGCAAGATTAGACTCCATCGCAAGTCCTCTCTTGCCAAGCACGTCCTAGAGCTAACACTCCTACTCATCCCGAAGGATGAACCAAACCTTCCTTGGGTCCTTAGGGCGGGGCCACTCTAGGTCAGTGGCCCCCAGCCCACTAGAAGGCCCAGCTGATGACCAAACCACCGCTAGCTCCTGCAATGGTACCGATGGTTCCACCTCATCACCTGCTTCACCGTCAGAGGGGATCTCCACCACCGTGATTTCATGGGCCACCGACAGACGTTTCGGCTCTAGCCTGGCCGCATCTCCCCCTAGCACCTCTAGCTCCAACCGAGAGGGTGAGCCATGTGGCCCTCCGCCTAGTGAGGCAGGGAGCCTGGTCTCCCTCTCCTCTTCTACCGTAGCCAATTAGGGAGGGGCCACAAGGGTCACTACTGAGGCAGCCTCCACCGCCGTCGGGATCACCACCATCGCCTCCGCCGCTGCCGTACTTACAACCGATTGTGAAGGCATTGCCCCTAAAGGGGAAGGACATGCCACGACCACCCTGCTCTCCCTACCACTCGTCATAGCATGTTGTAGGGTGGGCCTCCACTCCTCTCGTATGGAAGTTGGGGCAACATTGGGTCCCATCAGCATCTGCCGCTGTTGAAAAGAACAGGTCAGTCACACTCCAAAAACTCAACTATGAGATCAAAACAGGGATAAAGAATACATATTGGGACACAAGCGGCAGGGCTCTGAAGCCCTGACCCACCAGCAGCAGGCCCACCAGACGAGGACATCCAATGGGATGCGACCCACGCCCCCTCACTTTGATCAGGCTAGTCAATCCAGCCGGCTCCCGCTTGGCCCATAAATTGCCGCCACCTCTGGCTCAGGGTGCACTGACCAAAGTAGCTGGCGGGGCATCCTCCCGTTGTGGGTCACGCGCTGGCGCCGGCCCTGACAATGCACGGTTGCGAGCCCGCTTCACCAACCGCCTGGCCTGCCCCACCATGCCCACAACAGGTGGGGACAAAGCTGGCGATGCCTCCAAAGAGCTCAGCGACCACATCCGCATTGCCTCCCGCTCACCGACGACATCCAAGCTCGTAGTGTGCTTTCTTGGCATAGGAGCATCGCCATGCCTCTACGCGTCCCGCCCACCACTGGCAGATACGGCTGTAGGTTCACGACGCACCACCAAAGTCATGCTGGCGTCCCGACCTTCTTCCTTGGAGGAGATCACATCATCGCCCACCTCTGTGGGGTCCTCCAACTCAAGCTCTGACTCGACGTCACTCCTATTTTCCCCGACCCGCACATGTCGGGTGATCTCCATCTCCTTCTCATGCTTCCGTCGAGCCTTCTCGGCTTTCTTCTTCTTCCTCTCAACCGCCACCTCCTTTAGGGCAGCCTACCGGGCCACGCCCTCCAACCCCTTCAGAAGATGCGGTTGGGACTTGTAAACTCTGAGTCCCTACAAAACGGACGACATGAAGTCAAGAATATAGGGGGTGGGATTGAAAGGAACAAGAAATAAGGAAAGGAGAATGTACTAGTTTGGATAGCTTTGAAGCGTTGAGAGCTCCAGGCTTTTCGTCGAGGGTCTCTTTGGCCTTCAGTTGCAGCACCCGGTCAAGTCAGCTCTAGACTTCATTGCTCGCCAACTCCTCTAGCGATGAGCGGTCAGGGTCCACTGGGCTGTTATACATCCACATTGGTAGTGTCCTCTCCGCCAGCAGAGCAACCTGATGGTAGAAGAAGGAGTGGAACACCCGCACCCCATGGAGGCCCTGCTTCACCAACTTCTGGAGCTCCTCCCCGATGATCTCCAGCTTCTTCTTCTCCTGGCTTGAGGGGCCCCACGACCAACTATCCCGCCTCTCCGACCTTCTACCGGTGAATGACAGGAATGGCACCTCCATCAGGTTTCTAAGATAGAACCACAACCTATGCCACCCCTAGTTGGAGTCATAAGGGGTGTACGCGTGGTAGGTGCCCGACGCACTTGGCTTCTTCTACATCATGAAGCCCCCCACTGATGCAACTCTAGGTGGGTCCCCCACTAACAAGGGTCACCCAAAGAAGAGCCGCCTAATGGAAATGGGGATCCCGATCTTCCATCAAGTAGAGATAACTATCGTTGTGGCGGAGAATGACACACCTTATAATCTTAGCACCATAGCTCCTCTGGTTATCGACCAAGTCATGGACCAGGTTGACCTCGCCAAGAAGGCTAATTCTTGCCTACACAACAAAGAACACAAGCAAGAACAAGAAAGAATACAACCAAATTACAGATGAATGATTAATTTCACGAAGTTGGGGTCTCACAAACCGATGAATGGTGAAACTGTTCTTGACAGAATAATCTAAGCAAAACCCAAACCCTAATGGAGGGATGGCAGCTATTTATGAATACTCTAGGGTCATGCAAGACCCCAGGACATGCCCCTAATGGGCCCAAACTCAATACATGGTCCAACGGACCAAAAGACGGTGTCGCAGCACCCTGACAGATTCTAGATGCTAACTTGTGACCACGATTCCTATTGATTCTGAATAGATTTTGATGTGAAACCACTTGGATTGGCTTCCTTATCAAATTAGCTTTCTATCCATATGTGGGTCATCGAAAACAAAGTCCAGATGCGTCCTGGGTGCCCAGTTTAAGGCAGACTGGTCCTAGAGGCCGAGGCAGACTCGAAATCATGTTGGACCGGGCCTCCGGTTCCTGTTGGACGTCCTTGCTGGTCATCTTCGCCTCCACCATGTCCTCTAAGTCCTTCATGACCCTCTCCAATGTTCCTAAGCAAGATAACACCATTAGGTAGTAGTCTATTCTCAAAAGGATAAAAAGAACCGCTTAAGAACGAGCTCACCTCTAAATTGAGTTGACGTATTCGAGCCCAGGTCATTGGACCTTGCATGATGGTTGGAGGATCAGCGGGTACATCTGAAGGAGTGATGTCCTCATCATCCTCCCCCTCTTAAAATGGAGTCGTCCTCGACTCAAGCTCATCTTCTTCTCCCAAATAAGGTTTCAAATATGCAATGTTAAAGGTGGGACTAGCCCTGAACTAGGGAGGCAACTTAAGTTTGTAGGCATTATCATTTATTTTCTCAATTATCTTATAAGGACCAGCTGCTCTTGGCATTAATTTAGACTTATGCAGCTTAGGAAATCTATCTTTTCTCAAATGTAACCAGACCAAATTACTCGGTTCAAGTTTAATCTCTTTTCTACCTTTACTACCAGCAATTCTATACTTTTCATTCATTCTTTCAATATTTGCTTTAGTTGTTTCGTGCAACTTACGAATAAAATCAGCACGCTCTCTAGCATCACTATGTATTCTCTCAGTGGTAGGTAAATGCAAAAGATCAATAGGAGCATGATGGTTAAAACCATATACTACCTGAAAAGGACTTACCTTGGTGGTGGAATATTTCGCCCTGTTATATGCAAACTCCACATGCGGCAAACACTCTTCCCACATCTTCAAATTGCGCTTCAAAATTGCTCTCAACATGGTGGACAATGTTCTATTCACAACCTCAGTTTGCCCATCAGTTTAGGGATGACATATTGTAGAAAACAGCAGCTTGGTCCCCAATTTATTCCACAACATGCGCCAAAAATGACTCAAGAATTTTGCGTCGCGATCTGAAACAATAGTAGAAGGCATACCATGCAAGCGAATGATTTCTTGAAAGAAAAGGTTAGCAATATGAACAACATTGTCACTCTTATGACAAGGAATAAAATGTGCTATCTTAGAAAAACGATCAACCACCACAAAAATACTATCCCTCCCCCTCTTAGTCCTTAGCAAACCCAACACAAAATCCATAGATATATCAGCCCAAAGAGTAGAAGGAACAGGAAGAGGCATATACAAACCATGTGGGTTCAACCGTGACTTAGCTTTTTGACATGTGGCACACCAAGCCACGTACCGCTCTACATCTCGCCTCATCCTTGGCCAAAAGAAGTGTGTGGACAACACCTCCTCCGTCTTCTTGGCACCAAAATATCCCATCAATCCATCTCCATGTGCCTCCTGCAACAACAAAAGACGAACAGAACCAACTGGAATGCATAGGTGGTTAGCTCTAAACAAAACCCATCATTGATCATAAACTTATTCCATGCACGTCCCTCTCTACAATTAAGCAACACGTTCTTAAAATCAGGATCAAGCACATGTTGTTCTTTTATTGATTGAAGACCAAAAATCCGACAATCAAGTTGGGACAATAATGTATATCTTCTAGACAAAGCATCAACAATCACATTATCCTTCCCTTTCTTGTGTTTGATAATATAAGGAAAAGATTCAATAAATTCAACCCATTTAGCATGCCTACGATTTAGATTATTTTGAGAACGAAGATACTTAAGCGATTCATGATCAAAATGAATAACAAATTCGTTAGGGCACAAATAATGATGCCATGTCTCTAAAGAACGAACAAGTGTATACAATTCCTTATCATACGTGGAATAATTAAAAACAAGGCCATGCAATTTTTCACTAAAGTAAGCAATGGGTTTACCATCTTGCATCAAAACACCTCCAATGCCAACTCCACTAGCATCACATTCTAGCTCAAAAGTCTTACCAAAGTTTGGAAGTTGCAGCAATGGTGCATGTGTATGCTTGTCCTTCAAAGTGTTAAAGGACTCCTCATGTGCCTTTCCCCAATGAAACACCACCCCTTTCTTCGTCAACTCATGCAATAGGGCAGCAATGGTGCTAAAATCTTTGATGAAGCGGTGGTAGAATCCTGCAAGACCAAGAAAACTCCTCACCTGTGTGATGGTTTGGGGAACCGGCCAGCTCTTTATGGCTTCAATTTTTATCTCGTCCACCTCAATTTCCTATGGAGTTACAACATAGCCAAGAAAAGAAACTCGATTCGTGCAAAAGATGCACTTCTCAAGGTTACCAAATAAACGTGCATCACGTAAAGCATTAAAAACAACATATAAGTGATCCATATGTTCATCAAAAGACTTGCTATAAATTAATATATCATCTAAGTAAACTACCACAAAATGACCAATAAAAGCTCTTAAAACCTCATTCATTAAGCGCATGAAAGTGCTAGGTGCATTTGTCAAACCAAAAGGCATAACTAACCACTCATACAACCCGAATTTGGTTTTAAACGTAATTTTCCATTCATCTCCAAGTTTCATTCTAATCTGGTGGTAGCCACTTCACAAGTCAATCTTAGTGAAAATTATAGAACCACACAGCTCATCAAGCATGTCGTCTAGCTTAGGAATAGGATGATGATACTGAATAGTAATATTATTGATGGCTCTACAATCAACACACATACGCCAAGTTCCATCTTTCTTAGGTACCAAAAGTATAGGAACGACACAAGGACTAAGGCTTTCACGTACATACCCACGGTCCAAAAGGTCTTGGACTTGCCGCTGAATTTCTTTAGTCTCCTCGGGATTGGTTCGATAGGCAGCACGGTTGGGCAAGGTTGCTCCTAGAATCAAATCAATTTGATGCTCTATTCCTCTCATAGGTGGCAGCCCCGGGGGTATCTCAGCTGGAAAAATATCCTCATAGTCCTACAAAAGGTTAGTGATAGTAGGAGGCACCGAGCTAACAATATCATCAAGCAAAAACATAGCTCATTTGCATATCAAAGCATAGCAAATATCATCATCAGAAATTTCAGCAAAGTCACATTTTGTTGCAAGCTTAACACCACCCTTTAATTTAATTCCCCTAGCCTTAGAAATAGATGTAGACTTATCCTTTTTAGGTGGGAAAATAGAATTAGCAACTTGCTGATTTTCAGATTGAACATCATTCAAACTAGCAGTGCGTTCTCTATCAGCTTGTACAATTTGAGCAGGTATCAAAGGTACCAAAGTAATTTTCTTTCCTTTATGCAAAAAAGTGTATTTATTACTTCTACCATGGTGTGTAGCATCATTATCATGTTCCCAAGGATGACCCAATAAAAGTGAACAAACTTGCATAGGTACCACATCACAATCAATAGAATCAGCATAAGAACCAATGGAAAATGAAACTCTATAAGTTTGTGTTACCTTTGCTTTACCTGAATCATTTAGCCACTGAATATGGTATGGACATGGGTGTGGGCGTGTGGTCAAGCTAAGCTTCTTGACCAAATTAGAACTCACCAAATTGTTGCAGCTACCTCCATCAATAATGACACGTGCTCGATGGTTGCTGAGGATGAAGAAAATCTAGAACAAGTTATGGCGTTGTAGCTTCTCAGGTTGCTGGACTTGTGAGCTAAGCACCTGTTGTACAATGATGCTCCTATTGGACGCCATGGCCTCATCACTAAGGACTTCGCCATCCTCCTCATCTACATCTTGGTCTTGTTCATCCTCAATGTCAGAGGTGCTGATGTAACCATCTTCTATAGCAATATATGCCCGCTGACTTAGGCAGTCCTTCTGCACATGGCCAATGCCATGGTAGCGGTGGCACTGAATGCCTAAAGTGCATCCCGTCGATACAATGGATGAGGCACTCTTGGTAGGCACCTACAAAGAATTTTTACCTGAATCTAAAGGTCATGTGGGAGGTGCCTTAGGTGTAGCAGAAACTCCAGAGGCTGTTGGTTGCTTGCTCGCTGGTGGAGGCACCCAAAAAGTGGTTGGCTTAGTCAGCCCTGAAGATGGTGCTGAGCGTGGCGTGTATGTGGTGCTGACCTTGCTCTTGCTCTGCTGTTCACTCCCATGCAATTCCTTTTCTGCAAGCATAGCAAACTGAAACAACTGGTTGATAGAGTTAAATTCTTTATAATCAACAATGTCCTGAATCTTATGCCTCAAACCTAAATAAAAACGACAAATGGTATCTTTGTTCCACTCCACAACACTACAGCGCATCAATCCCTTTTGTAGCTCACCATAGTAATCCTGTACAAATTTATCTCCTTGATCTAAACGCATCAATTTCTTACGCAAGTCTCTATGATAAGAAGGGGGAACAAAATGATCACGCATAGCTACCTTAAGTTCTTCCCATGTACCAGGTAAAGCATCCTATGCAGCTAGCCCATTCCACCAAATAATGGCAAAATCCTTAAACTCACTAGTAGCTTGTCAAACTCTATGATACTCAGGCACAAGGTGGGCACTAAACTTTTGTTCTACTGTCATCTCCCAATCAAGATATCCCTCAACATCATAATGACACAAAAAAAATAGTATTGTGAACTTAATCTTAGCATAAGGATCATCAGGTACATGGTGATTATTACCTTGATGGTGGTGGACACCACCCATACCTGTCGTGTTGCAGCGAAGACGTCGTCGTAATATTGCTTGTCGGAAGGCTGCTCGATCTATGTTCCTAATGGCATCATGCATCGTGTCTTCTGGCAAGAGACCATCGGTGTTGCTACTGGAGACGTCATTGTTGTTGACCGCCACCAATGTTTCCAACTCAGTAACCTTGTCGGTTAGCGTATAAATTCATTTGTCCAATCTCTCCATGCTGTTGCCAATATTGAGTTCAATGAGTGCATCAGTGATGGCCTTCCTAACGGCCTTATTCATCCTTTTTTGGGCATCCTCTATAATAGTTTGTAGTTGCTCTTAGCTGACACACTCGTTGAAACCCTTAGGATTGTTATCTCCAGTCTAATCACCTCCTGCCATTGTAAACACAAAAACAGAAACAAACGGTAAAAGTTATCCCTACCAAATGACTATGTGGTTGTAGTGGTGTCACTTTTTACAGCAAGTGGAAGTGTCTTACCAAGCTCTTACAAAGTTCTTACCAACGCAAGCAGTGGGCGGTACAATCGGCGGCTGGTTTGTGATAATTGTGAGGCAGTGGTACCGAGATTGCAAAGCCCTTCTTCTATACTGATCTGAAGAATTTGTGGAGCTTGGAAGGCAAACAAAAAGTAATATGTATATCTGGCACACAAGTCAGTAACAGAAAGTAATGCTGAATTATAGTCCAAAGTACTTGTTCTCGTTGCTGGTCTAAAATGCTCCAAGTACCAGGTGTGTAACAAACAAGCAAGTATGGTGGATAGCAAGGAGACAGGTGTGTGAAAAACAAGTATGGTGGATGGAAACAACAACACAAACAAGGAACTAGATAGCACACACTAACACAACTCACTTTGGTCTCCTCTATGTGCTCCTCTAGATATTGTTTCTCTTTTGTCCCTCTCTTTTTTCTATTTTTTTGGGGTTGTCGTTATTTTTTGGGAAATTTCAACTTTTTTATTTTATTTTTTTGATATTTTTTCTTCACTTAGGAGCACAAAAGAAGTAACCACAAAAAAATATGAGCTTAAACAAGTGAAAGACGTGGGATGTGGAATTTTTAGAAAACTTCCTCAAAATTGATAAAAACCTTATGACCACGAAAAGAGAATCTTGTGACCACTTTTTGACCAATTTAAAATTTTCCAACCCTAACAAAATAGGGGATGAATGGATCCGAAATTTTTTTCTGGTTGATTTTGATATATGGAACGTCGAAATCAGAGTTCGTATGCAAAAACTAGACCAGTTTTAAGAATTGGCTCCGAATTAGAGGACAAAACAGGAACAATGTGCGCAAAATTGGTCACAGCAACAAACATTTGATGGAAACGATGGGGGAAAACACATGAACTAGATTCTAACATGACCTAACCAGCAACAAGACCTTGACCAGGACACAAACTCAACACGACAGACTCTGAAACCAAAATATGCAAAGTCTATGGCGCGGAAGGTTCTAGGACAGAGGAAAAAATATGGCACTGGACTATGGGACGAAAGCGAAACACTCAAAACTAGGGGATAAATGTAAACCTGATGGTATACTTTAGCTTTGATACCACTTAATGGAAACGGGGATCTCGATCTTTCGTCAGGTAGAGGTAACTATCGTTGTGGCGGAGAATGACACACCGATCCGGCTTCAGATTGAAAGATCGAACCCTACAATCTTAGCACCACAGCTCCTCTGGTTATCAACCAAGTCATGGACCAGATTGACCTCGCCAAGAAGGCTAATCCCTACCTGTGTAATGAAGAACACAAGCAAGAACACAACCAAATTGCAGATGAATGATTAATCTCACGAAGTTGGGGTCTCACAAACCGATGAACGGCGAAACTGTTCTTGATAGAATAATATAAGCAAAACCCAAACCCTAATGGAGGGGTGGCAGCTGTTTATGAAGACTCTAGGGTCGTGCAAGACCCCTGGACGCGCCCCTAATGGGCCCAAACTCGATACATGGTCCAACGGACCAAAAGACAGTGTTGCAGCACCCTGATAGATTCTGGATGCTAACTTGTGACAACGATTCCCGTTGATTCCGAATAGCTTTTGATGTAAAACTACTTGGATTGGCTTTCTTATCAAATTAGCTTTCAGTCCATATGTGGATCATCAAAAACGGAGTCCAGATGCGTCCTGGGTGACCAGTTTAAGGCAGACTGGTCCTGGAGGCCGAGGCAGACTCGAAATCATGTTGGACCGGGCCTCCGATTCCTGTTGGACGTCCTTGCTGGTTATCTTTGTCTCCACCATGTACTCTAAGTCCTTCATGACCCTCTCCAATGTTCCTAAGCAAGATAACATCATTAAGTAGTAGTCTATTCTCAAAAGGATAAAAAGAATCGCTTAAGAACGAGCTCACCTCTAAATTGAGTTGACGCATTCGAGCCCAGGTCATTGGACCTTGCATGATGGTTGGAGGATCAGTGGGTACATCTGAAGGAGTGATGTTCTCATCTCTACCGGAAGAGATCCACATGCAGCTCCATCCTGAGGAAGGCCTCACACACGGTGATGAAGCCGGTGATGTGCAGCACCCTATTCGGGTTGAGGTGTTGCAGCTCCAGGCCCCACTCTTTGAGAAGCCTATGCAGGAACCAGTGCGCGGGGTATCCTAGCCCGTGCTCGTGGAAGGTAAGGAAGGACACAACCTCACTGGCATGAGGCCATGGAAAAGCTTCCCCCATGGGAGCCCTCTAGTGCGCCACCTCCTTCGACAGTAGCACCCCCTTCTCGGCAAAGGCGGCCAACACCGACTCAGTCATGACGGATGACCTCTAGCTCAACATTGCGCTCTGGATACATGAATAGATCTATAAGTTCCTCCTCTCCCTCGCTCTCCCCTTTTTTCTCCTAGAAACCACCACGACATGAACACTCTTAGCAAAGAGGAAGAAGGAGGAGAAGCGGTAGATGGGGAATAGGCGAAGGAACGGACGAAAGCCCTCTCCCTTCCCCTATTTTAAAAGGAGGCACAGCATTTGGGAGAGGCACATAAGTTGGGAAAGGCACAGCGATTGAGGAAAGGCAAAATGACGGGGGTGAAAAACCCTCTCCCTTCCTCCATTTAATACGGATGGGATATGATGGGACGTGCCCTGACCGATGGGACACACCCTGCCCGATGGAGCGGCGCCTGGTTAGACGGGACGTGGCCTGGGTATGGCCCACCACTACTGCACGCCGGGCATGAGAAACAAGGTGCAAATACATGTAGGTGGCCCTCCGCCTTCCTAGGCGAGACATGGAGAGGCCCAAACTATGGGATCTCCGCCTAGGAGAGACCAATAGGCTTCCTGAGTCGATCGGATGGCTCAGGTGAACGACAAGGGATAGGTAAGGAGCAGAGGGATACCTCGTGTGGGTCATACCGACTCTGTCATGAATGACGAGCGTGGATCCCGGTCGAACATTTCCGATTGGAGCTCCTCAAACCCCATCACTCGAGTCATCAAGGTAACATTGCCGACCCTGACTATTTCTTTATATAATCATTCATTCATCTGCTGTCATTCATACATTCGTGCATTGCATTCACACATTCATCTATTCACGCATTCATTCATTCCATACATTCGGAGCATTGCATATGCAGTTAAATACATCACAACGCTCTATATTGCGTCACGAAGCGGCAGTTGCCTCATTCAACATCAGCAACGATCGACCGGGGTTCGAAGGCCGGCCCATGAAGGGCTCGAGGCTGCCTCGCCTCAAATAGAGCCAGGGGAGAAAATACAGATGAGCCCCGAGCGGCCCTCGCCTAGTCTGCCTTGAAGTAGACAGGGTCATCTCAACCTTCTCGTTCGATCCTAACCTCGAGCCATGCCCATAGAATCTCCATTGAGGGGAGGCCAACGGGCCACCCTGGTCGGTCTCTGGAATGACCCAGGCATCTACTGGGACATAGGTTAAGGAGCAGTGGAGTGCCACATGAGGGCTATGCCGACCCCATCATGAACGACGGACCCAGACTTCACTCGAACGTGCCCTTTAGCGAGCTCATCGAGCGCGTCACTCGAGCCATCGAGGCAAGAGATGTTAACTCAGCCCCTCTGGTTGCGAGAAACCACGGACAGGGTAACACATGAAACTCAACCGACCCCTACCAAGCCCAATGGGGCTTAGGGGCTCAAGACACCCAATGCCTCGGCTACGCCTAGATCCACGACTCTAACTTGCCCGATCCCTCGGCGTGCCGACGCCTAGATCCGCGACTCCGACTCGCCCGATCCCTTGGCGCGCCTGACGCCTGGATCCGCGATTTCGATTTGCCAATTCCTTGGCTGCACGCTTAGGTCCGCGAGTACATCTTGCCTGATCCCTCGACTGTCCGTCGGCCACGCCGAATGCCTTGGCTATGCCTGGGTCCATGACTATGACTCAACCGATTTCACAGCGCTCCCAACGCCTGATCCGTGACTCCAACTCACCCGGTCCCTCGGTGCGGCCGATGCCTGGATCCACAAGTCCATCTCGTCTGATCCCTTGGCATGCCCACTGCCTAGGTCCGTGAGTCTATCTCACCCGATCCCTCGACTATCCATCGGCCACACCCAATGCCTTGGCTGTGCCTGGGTCCGTGACTCTGACTCGTCCGATCCATTGGTGAGCCCACCGCCTTGGTTAGCCACTCCGACTCGCCTGATCCTCGGATCCACGACTCTGACTCGCCTGAACCCTTAGCACGCCCGATGCCCCGGTAGACGACACTCCATGTCGCCCAATCCCTTGGCCGCGACAAAACGCCTGGGACCATGCTCCTACAAACGAGTCTCGCTGACACTGGAAAAGGGAGGCTACACCCACCAAAGTGCACACACTCACGCCCGCTAACAAAACCCCCTAGACAATTCTGCCTGAATCGCCCGAGGGCTCGGGGGCTACACCCGTGGGTGTGCTCGCACACACCCACCGATGAAACAAAAAATCCCCCCGCTAGCAACATGAAACCCCCCGAACAATTCTACTCGAATCAATCAAGGGCTCGGGGGCTACACCCACGGGTGCGCTCGCGCGCACCTGCCGTCAAGACAAAAAAAATCCCCTAGACGATTCTACCTGAATCGCCCGGGGCTCAGCGAGCGCACCCGCCATCAAGACAAAAAAATCCCCCAGACGATTCTACCCAAATCGCCCGGAGGCTCTGGGGCTCCTGTCGGGTTCATAAACTCAGGGTATCTCATGGACCCGGTTCCCAGCAAAGGCTCAGCCCAGCAGACGACGTTGCGAACGACGTGCAACTCCTGGGCTGGCCCAAAAACATAACAACAAGACAGAAGGGCAAACTAGCCTCTAACCGGAAGGCCTGGCCAAGGAGGAACGACTCCCGCTTCTGACTCTGGCCCACCTCTCTGACTGGAAGGCCTCGCTTCCGACTTTGGCCCGCCTCTCTGACCGAAAGGCCTGACCGAGGAGGAACGGCGCTCACTTTCGACTTCGACCGGGATGTATCAAACCTCTGCTTACAACTCTTCTCCGACTGGCGTAATTGGAGCCGACTGGGACCAACTGATCGGGGATGCCCGATCGGTAAGGACCCAGGGAATGGGCAGAGCAAGTAAAGCAAGACGCACAAAATCAACCACAATACCAAGGACTGTACCATGTTCACCTGCAAGACAGTACCAACAGGACATGTCAGAAGGGTGCCCTGCAACCTTCCAGACATGTCAGAACCCAAGCAGTGTAGTGGGCACCGACATTTGCCCTACAGTGTTGTGGGCGCCCTCAAACTCCCATACCAGGCGAACACGGTAAAACCCCCCTACGTGCCTCTATGGGCACCTACAATCGTCTTGTACCCGACAGCGTGGGCAATAAGACTTAGTAGCATACGTACTCTCTCTCTCTCTTGTAAGGTCGTCCCCTTTATCTATAAAAGGGGACACGCCCTCTCCCAATAGGGGAGATCAATCAATTCACAACTCAGACAACACACACGATCCGAACGACCAAGGATCCCAACGAACGACAGATATTCGAACACTTAGCGCATAGCGGAGCTCCCGTCACTCTCGGCCCTTCAGGCCAGGGTCCGACCGGACCTCTTGCACCCCCATCTTACTCCCTCTCGTTTGTAACCCCACAATAAACTTCGAGCACCTAGGCTCACGAATAAAGTCACCGACCGACTCAAACTGGACGTAGGGCACGTTGCCTGAACCAGTATAAACCCTGTGTCATTGAGTGCTAGGCCACATCCGATCACAACGTACGGCAAAACTATAAATATTTACGTGTTGGTCACTTTCTGCACCGACACATAGCCTATAAATAATTCTCTACAAAAGCACAATACTAGAGCAAGTTTGTTACTACAAAATATGGGGACCAATGAGACTGTGCCAATTCATCGAGTAGTTCACCAATAACTGAAATGGAGACCTTGCTCTTGACAATGAGGGCACAACCAGTAGTCCACGTAACTCAATGAGCCATCCTTGTTACGAACCAACAATATAGATAAGGAGAAGGCGCCAACACTTGTAGTATCAGCCCAGCTTGAAGCATTTCAGAGACCTGCCGTTCAATTGTAGTCTTCAGTGTTGGTGCATAACGGTAGGGATGAACAAACATTGGAGGCACTCCAGCACCAAGGGTATTGTATGGTCACAGTGAGAACAAGGTGGGAGGGCAGTTATGTCATCAAACAGTGAAGAAAATTGTGTGACGAGATCTTGTACCTCTAGTTGAGTCACAGAGGTGGGAGACGTGGCAATGTCACTGTGGATAGTTAATAGCTGAACCACTGAGCATTCAAGGATATCTGAAGAGATGCTCTACAAGGTCACATGACAACCACCATATGGTATTGTCATCCAATTTGAACTCCAATGTACCTTCATAGGCAAGAACACTTCAAGTCAATCCATGCCGATCATCATGTCACAGGAGCACAATGGAAGAATCTTCAGGTTGGTGTGAAAGGAGTAACCCTAGACCTTCCAAACAATGGGTTGAAACTCCTGAGTGCATAGCATTGTACCCCCATTAGCCACTTGAATGGATACTTGTGTAGGAAGCAGAGACAAACTATCAAGCAACGAAGTAATGGGGCTGCTCATGAATGAATGGTTGCTGCTCAAATACACCAAAATTAGCACATATGTATCCCCTATTGAACCAGACAACTACAACATTCTTGCAGAAGAGTGGCTTGTAACTGTTGCGGCTAACATAAGCATGAAGATTGAGGAGCCAGAGCAGAAGAAATAGGAGTCAGAGCCGACATGGCTGACTCATCATCCTCATAGAAATCAAAGAGCTCTTGCAGGATGTGCAGTTGAATACGGAGCACACTTGTGTCCAAAAGTCCACTTCTCAGCACAACACATGCACTGACTACGTGATTTGCAATATGTGTGCACAGCGCACTGGTGCAGCAAGGCTTTTTTTTTTTCTCCCGGTTGGAAAATCCCTTTAGTCCCAGTTTCCCAACGGGAGCACCAATCCGGGACTAAAGGTGCCTTTAGTCCCGGTTGGAAACTCCAACCAGGAGTAAAGGGAGCCTCCAGGCCTGGCCAGGGACCACCACGGGGCAGGACCTTTAGTCCCGGTTGGAAACACCAACCAGGACTAAATGTCCCTCTTTTTGTTTTTCCTTTTTCTGGTTTCTATTTTTTGTTTCTTTTTTCATTTAATGATTAGTTTTGATATTAAAATACATTTTCGAATACGCTGCTAATAGTAATATATATGTGTACTTTGCATGCGTAAGTTTTCGTTCGAACTTTGTACATAAATAACAAACGAATATACGCGTACATGCATATATATATATGATGATCATATATATACACACGTTATTTTATGTACATATAATATGTGCATACATATATATACATATATATATATATTACAAAGGTTTGATATATAAATTGTTTATGTCCTTAGCAATTCACTCCTCCAGATTTGGCATCCACATTTCGTTTGGGTCATTGTAAAACTCGCCGTTGGGGTTGATGACCTGGTCATTTAGAAATCCTGCTATAGTCTCTCGAATTGCTTTAAGTTGGTCAAGTCGTATGACTCTTTTCCTCAACCATTTAGTCTTCAATAAAAGTTAAAGGAAAAAAGTATAATATATATTGGGCTTGAACACACCAATCTCTTTAGCTTCTATAGCAAAAGCCAATCGGCGTGCTGCTGTTTTGAGTTTTTGCCCATACACTGCCAGGCCGGTCTGTGGGTCAAGTCTTCCCCCATGACCGAAAAACCAATTCTTCGACCGTGGGGGCCACTTGGCTGATTCTGATTCGATCCCCTTGGCAATAATGTCTGCTTCCATTTTTTGCCACTTCGGAATGGCAGTATCGTAGCCACCTGATCTCATGTCATGGTGGTATACCTTTTTTCGGGCATTCTCTTGATTCCTTCTCACCCGTGCCTCACCCTCTGCTGATGTCTTGTACTCTACGAAATCATTCCAATAGGGCCTCTGTTTCGAGATCGGACCCGTAGCAGTATTGAAATTCGGCGTTTCGTTCTTCTTGATGTATGTGTTGTATAGGTGTTTCTTCCAAGTTTGGAATTATGTGGCCATCTTCTTCATAGCCCACGATCGAACTAGCTCTTTCAATTCATCATCGTTGATATCATCATAATCATCCGCTTACAACATGAAATGGGCAAGGATATCATTCCAGAGCAAATTCTTGTCAACATTAGAGATAAAACTAACATCAGGCTCGTTGATCTTTTTCTTCCATTCACGGATACTGATCGGAATTCTGTCACTTACAAGGTACCCATAGTGTTCCATGAATTTCCTTTTATGTGGACCAAGTGGTTCGCCTGTCTCGATGTTGAATTCCGATATTATGTACCGGCCCTCCAGTGGTTTCTTCGGTCCTCGAACATTTTTGCTCTTCGCTGTTGTGGTCGTCGATCCAGAGGGCTACATATAATAAAAATAATAAATAAATATCTTTTGTACACAGAAATATATACAATATTCACATATAATATATATTTAGTATATATATACCTCGCCTATATTTTCTTGCTCATTTTCAAGAGCTAGGTATTGACTTCCGTCATCAACATCCTGCTCACCAGCATTGACAATAATATTCATCATTTCT
Source organism: Miscanthus floridulus (assembly GCF_019320115.1). Taxonomy (NCBI): domain Eukaryota; kingdom Viridiplantae; phylum Streptophyta; class Magnoliopsida; order Poales; family Poaceae; genus Miscanthus; species Miscanthus floridulus. Next base: position 212,455,486 of record NC_089587.1, on the reverse strand, counting down.
TCCTCCATGTTGTCTCCCGGGGCAGCCATATCTAACAAATTTAAAAAAATTTAAGTCATATATATAAACAAGTCATATATATACAATAAGTCATATACAAATTTATCTAAGTCACATATATATAAACAAGTCATATATGTACAATAAGTCATAAACAAAATAAATCTAAGTCACATATATAAACAAGTCATATATATAAACAATTCATATATGTAAACAATCATATATGTCAACAAGTCATATATGTAAACAAGTCATATATGTAAACAAGTCATATAAACAAGTCATATATGTAAACATGTCATATAAATGACGAATTCGCCCTAGTGAGAACGACGAATTCGCCCTAGCGAGAACGACAATTCGCTCTAGCGAGAACGACAGGGCGAATTCGTCGTTCTCGCTAGGGCAAATTTGTCGTTCTCGCTAGGGCGAATTCGTCGTTCTCGCTAGGGCAATTCGTCGTTCTCGCTAGGGCGAATCGTCGTTCTCGCTAGGGTATACAACAACGGGGCGGCGTTGCTTCGCATATACAACAACGGGGCGGCGTTGCTCCGCATATACAACAACGGGGCAACGTTGCTCCGCATACAACACAACGAGGTGGCGTTGCTCCGCATACAACACAACGAGGCGGCGTTGCTCCGCATACAACACAACGAGGCGGCGTTGCTCCGCATACAACACAATGAAGCGGCGTTGCTCCGCATACAACACAACGACGGCGTTGCTCCGCATACAACACAACGAGGCGGCGTTGCTCTGCATATACAACAACGGGGCGACGTTGCTCCGCATACAACACAACGAGGTGGCGTTGCTCCGCATACAACACAACGAGGCGGCATTGCTCCGCATACAACACAACGAAGCGGCGTTGCTCCGCATAAAACACAACGACGGCGTTGCTCCGCATACAACACAATGAGGTGTTCCTATGCATATATCACATACAAACACATATCAACGTACGTAGGGGTTGGCGGTGACGATCGACGTACGTAGGGGTCGGCGGTGATGGGCGTCCGAAGGCGGTGATGACGAGGCGGCGAGGGGCGTGGCCGGCGGCCGAGGCTCCTCCTCCTCCCTTCTCCTTCCTCCTCCCTTTTCCTTCCTTCTCCCTTCTCCTTCTCCTCCCTTCTCCTTCTTCCTTCTCCCTTCTCTCCTCCACCTCCCTTCTCTCCTCTACTGCCCGACGGAGCGGGGCCAGGACGGCCATGGCGGAGCGGGGTCGGGGCAGGGACGGCCCGCGGCGGAGCGAGGATGGGCCAGGGTGGTCGGGGGGCGGCGCGTCGGCGAGCGCGCGACGTCGGGGCGGTGGGGCGCCGGTGCGCTTGCGGGCGCTCGCGAGGTGCAGCGTCGGCGGTGGATCGGACGAGTGGCGACGGTCTGTTAGGGCTTGGCTTGGCAGTGGGGAGGGGGAAGAAGAGGGGCCGGGGTGGGCGCAGAGGCTATATAAGGGAGAGGACCTTTAGTCCCGGGCGCCACCACCAGCCGAGACTAAAGGCCCTTTAGTCCTGGGCCCTGTTAACGCCCGGGACTAAAGGTCACACCTTTAGTCCTAGCTGGTGGTGGCGTCCAGGACTAAAGGTTTTTGGCGGGCAGCCGAACTGCAGTTTCGCTGCCCGCCAATTCATTAGGATTTTAATATATTTCTTTTTACACAAATGATAAAAGGATAGTTAATTGCATAGAAAATTAAATAAAAGACATAAAAATATTTTTAAAAAATATAGATTCTATTTTGCTTTATTGCACACAGGAAAATTATGTGACCTAAAGTTTTAATTTTTTAACAAGTTTTAAAACACAATATAGTGTTTAAATTACTATTTTGATAATGCAAAAATATAGTGTTTAATTAAATTCAGAAAAACTCTTGTGTTTTGACTGAAAATTTGTTTTCACATCATTTGAACATGACATAATCCCACCATCAAACATAAATTTGTTTTCACATCATTTCAACGTGACATAATCCCAACATCAAACATAAATTTGTTTTCACATCATTTCAACGTGATATAATTCAACATCAAACATAAATTCACAATTATTACATAATATCTCTAATACACACTATTGAACATCAATATATATATCAAGCGGGCACAGTAATGAACTTCTTCTTGACGTATGTCCCTTGGTTATGATCGCGCCGTAACCATGGAGTGTCCTCATCGTTTAGCTGGATGCTAGGGTCTTTGTTCACTGTGAAGGGTGAAATTCGGTCATACTTTTTATAATCTTCTGACATGTCTGACTTGTCTTCGATTCCGACGATGTTTCTTTTTCCTAAAAAAACTATATGGCACTTTGGCTCATCATTGATTGGGTGGTTGTCGTTTTTCCCTCTCTTTGGTTTTGTAGACATGTCCTTGACATAGAACACCTGAGTCACATCCTTCGCAAGGACAAACGGTTCGCCTTTGTACCCAATATTGTTGAGGTCCACTGTTGTCATTCCATACTGGTTGTTGACTGCTACGCTGCCTCCAGTCGTCTTTACCCACTAGCATTTGAACAAAGGTACCTTAAAATGAGATGCATAGTCTAGTTCCCATATCTCCTCTATGCGACCATAGTATGTTTGCTTGTTCCCACTAGGGTCGGTGGCATCTATGCGGACACCACTGTTCTGGATGGTGCTCCTTTTATCTTGTGCTACTATATAAAATGTATTCTCATTTATCTCGTACCCTTTGTATGTGAGGATATGCCACGATGGCTGCCTAGCCAACAAATATAGCTCCTCATCAATACTCTCATCACCCTGACATTCTTTTCGCAACCAGTCACTGAAAGTTTCCATGTGCTGACGCGTAATCCATGCTTCAGACTTCCCTGAGAACTCAGATCGGAGGAGGTTCTTGTGTGTCTCAATATACAGATCTACCAAGGAGGAGTTCTGTAGAACTGTGTAGTGTACTTTATTGAAATAATCATCACCCTTACCAATATGTGTTTTCTTCCCTAGTGTCCCCTTTCCACTTAGTCTCCCCTCGTGTCGCGATTTAGGAACACCAATCGGGTTAATATCGGGAATGAAGTCAACACAGAACTCAATGACCTCCTCTGTTCCATAGCCCTTGGCGATGCTTTCTTCTAGCCGAGCATGGTTGTGAACATATTTCTTCAGGATTTCCATAAACCTCTCAAAGGGGAACATGTTGTGTAGGAACACAGGACCGAGAATAGTAATCTCCTTGACCAGATGAACTAGGAGGTGTGTCATGATATCAAAGAAGGAAGGAGGGAACACCAACTCAAAGCTGACAAGACATTGAACCACATCATTCTATAGTTTCGCTAGATCCGTTGGATCGATTGCCTTCTGAGAAATTGCATTGAGGAATGCACATAGCTTCACGGTGGCTAGACATACATTTGGCGGTAGAATTCCTCTTAATGCAACTGGAAGCAATTGAGTCATGAGCACGTGGCAGTCATGGGACTTTAAGTGTCCAAATTTCTTCTCTGACACATTTATTATACCCTTTATATTCGAGGAGAATCCAGATGGTACCTTAATGCTATCTAGGCATTCAAACAAGCTGTCCTTCTCTTCTTTGCTAAGAGTGTAGCTAGCAGGACTTAAGTACTGGCGTCCATCATCTGTCTTCTTTGGATGTAGGTTGTCTCGTTCTTTCAAACACTGTAGGTCCTGTCGTGCTTCAATTGTGTCCTTAGGCTTCCCATACACGCCCATGAAGCCTAGTAGGTTCACACAAAGATTCTTCGTCAGGTGCATCACGTCGATCGTGCTGCAGACCTTTAGGACTTGCCAATAGGGTAGCTCCCAAAATATGGACTTCTTCTTCCACATGGGTGCATGACCGTTGGCGTCCTTCGAAATAGGTTGGCTGCCAGGTCCCTTTCCAAATGTTACTTTCACATCATTGACCATATCGAGGATGTCCTCACCAGTTCAGTTGCGAGGCTTGGTCTGGTGGTCTGCCTTACCTTTAAAATGCTTGCCTTTCTTTCTTATGGGGTGATTTGCAGAAAGAAATCGTCGATGCCCAAGGTACACGACCTTGCGACACTTTTTCAAGAATATACCTTTCATGTCACCAAAATAGTGCGTGCATGCATTATATCCCTTGTTTGATTGTCCTGAAAGATTACTTAGAGCTAGCCAATCATTGATTGTTATGAACAACAATGCTCGCAGGTCAAAGTGCTACTGCTTGTGCTCATCCCACACGCGTACACCTGGCTTGTTCCACAAAAGTAGAAGTTCTTCAACTAGTGGCCTCAGGTACACATCGATGTCGTTGCCAGGTTGCTTTGGGCCTTGGATGAGCACCGACATCATAATAAACTTACGCTTCATGCATAACCAGGGAGGAAGGTTGTAGATACATAGAGTAACAGGCCAAGTGTTGTGACTACTGCTCTGCTCCCCGAAAGGATTCATACTATCCGTACTTAAAGCAAACCTTAAGTTTCTTGCGTCACTTGCAAACTCGGGGAATTCTCTATCGATTGCTCTCCACTGGGACCCATCAGCAGGGTGTCTCAACATATTGTCTACCTTACGGTCTTCTTTGTGCCATCGCAACAACTTTGCATGGTCTCTGTTTTTAAAAAGATGTTTCAAGCGTGGTATTATAGGAGCATACCACATAACCTTGGCAGGGATTTTCTTCTTGGGACGTTCGCCTTCAACATCACCAGGGTCATCTCGCCTGATCTTATACCGCGACGCGTGACATACAGGGCATGTATCCAACTTCTCGTACTTCGTGCCATGGTAGAGGATGCAGTCATTAGGACATACATGTATCTTCTAGATTTCTAATCCTAAAGGGTAGACTACCTGTTTTGCTTCGTACGTAGTGCTGGGCAATTCATTATCCTTCGGAAGCATCTTCTTTTGGATTTTTAGTAACTCTACGAATCCCTTGTCAGATACACCATTCTTTGCCTTCCATTGCAGCAATTCCAATGTGGTACCTAACTTTTTCTGCTCGCATCACAAGTTGGGTATAGCAATTTCTTGTGATCCTCTAGCATGCGGTCGAACCTGATCTTCTCCTTTTCACTTTCGCATTCTCTTTGTGCGTCACGAATGGCCTGACCAAGATCGTCAGCGGACTCCTCCTCTGCCCCTACCTCTTCTTCAGCGGGCTTCTCCTCTGCCCCACCTCTTCTTCAGCGGGCTTCTCCTTTGCCCCCACCTCTTCTTCAGCTTCCCCCATTGCAGTATCATTGAAGGCACCATATTCAGCAAAAATGTCATCATCGCCCCATTGTTCTTCTTCACCTTATTCCATTACAACTCCGGATTCTCCATGCTTCGTCCAACAAATATAGTTTGGCATAAAACCCGACTTGAACAAGTGTGAATGAAGAGTCTTTGAGTTAGCATATTCCATCGTATTCTTACATACGGCACATGGGCATCACATGAAACCATCGCGTTTGTTTGCCTCGGCCGCACGTAACAAAGAATGCACGCCGTCCATGAACTCTTGGGAGCGACGATCAGCATTGTACATCCAATGCCGACTCAACTGCATTACATGACATAAATACCGTATTAAAACCTAGAACATAATTAGTTAATTATACAACATGCATACCACCACAAAAGCTATAAATTTAAGAAAGCCTCGCTACAATGTAGACAATCCCAACTACCACTAAAAACACTAAAGCTAAAATGCACTTCAGCAGCACAAGGATTTCGCGATCAATCCCAACTAAAATAGACAGATCCCCCGTTTGTTCAACATCTTTGGGCTTCTTCGGCTAGATAACTGCCTCATTAGCCGCCATATCTGCCTGTTGTGCAAGATATTTTTGCACGAGTTCAACATACTCTTCCTCCCAGTAGAAGCCTGAACATTCAGTGCCATCCCACTGAAATTAAAATAGAAAATTAGAACTTTAATCACAACCATCATGAAAATAGGTATAAACTAACCATAGTCATTAAATACGATAAAATAACTCACATTGCGATCCGGACACTTGTAGAAAATGCGACCCTTGTTGGGACCCTCCTTCTTCACTCGGTACTCCATCACAATCTTCATCTCATCACAACACTTGCCGCATGCAATGAGTGGGAGGCCCGGCCTAAGTCGCTTTGAAAACCCATGAGAGACTGAGGACCCAGAAGCAGTTGCCATCTACTCTCTATACTTATTTTTTAATACACTATAAATTTTTCATTTTATAAACAAATAAAATTAAAAAAACTCTAAAATTCTCTATATCTCTAAACAATGAAGTGTGCTATGCATGCTACAAATGAACGGTGAATACTAGTTTTTAATAGCTCCTTTAACCTTCCTTCATGTAAATATGCAAGCTTGAAGTGATTTTGAGCTCAAATTGCTTACAAATGAAAAAAACCAACATGAGAGTATGAAGTCGGTAACCTTTAGAACCGAAGAATCGACGGAGGAATCAAAGAAATCGATGGAGGAATCAAAGAATGGATGGAGAAAGAGTAAGAACACTGCTTAAATTTAAACTTAAGCTCTCGGACGGGCTCGGGGAGAAAGAAGACGGCCAGCAGGATTTATAGGGGGGACCTTTAGTCCCGGTTGGTGGATCCAACCGGGACTAAAGGTCACTTTCCAGTCCTGGGCCACGCCACTAGCCGGGACAAGAGCTTTACTCCCGGTTGGAGCCACCAACCGGGAGTAAAGGTCGATCTTTAGTCCCTGTTGGTACCTCCAACCGGGACTAAAGGTCCCCTGCCACAACGGCCTGGCGTAGGAGCCGTTGGGCAGGGACCTTTAGTCCCAGTTGGAGCCACCAACCGGGACTAAAGGTCTCTCTAGTCCCAGGCGCAATATTTCCCAGGACTAGAGTATGGTTTGGCCCTTCGATCAAAGGTCTGTTCTCTACTAGTGGCGGCCAGCATGTCATCCAAAGGATGATTTTGTCGTTGCCATATAGGCTTGTCATCATGCGTAACTGCTGGTCCTAGCATGGGAGCTGGAGAAGGCATCAGCCTGGCCCTTTGATGTAAGCCAACAAGGAGAATAGAGAAGCCTTTAGCTTCTTCAAGTCCTTTTGCTGGCCAAGGTCGCTCACCTCTTCTTGGAAAAGCGCCAGAGTACAAGAGTACAAGTAGTACCAGATTGGAGGGACGTTACATGATAATGACATAATGAATATCGTCACACAAGACATATCACATGGTGTAATATAGGGGATTAGTGGCAGTTGTGTAAGCAATGAGCTAATCAATGAGTTTGACGAACTTCTCAACATACTTGGAAACAAATGAAGATTATTTGATGTGGAAGAGCTCGCAAATCAGAAATTCGTCCTGATCGCGACTGAAGCAATCGTGGATAACGATACGGAAGGTGGCCAGTCAATGTTAGCGAGGCGACACTTGATGGACTAGAGCCAGCGAGCGACAGAGCCAATGTAATGCATGGGTGAGACTTTGACCAAAGGCTAGGATCGACGGAGTACATCTCAAAGTACGTTTTGGCTCGAGAAATCCACAATTGAGGGTTGTCATCATCAAATTCGGGGGAAGCTCATCTTGGGCACAGTTTGCCAAAATTGGGGTGAGCGACATGCGTTTTAGGCTTGGCATAGGGCAAATTAGGGGATCAAGAGGGATGGGATGGTAATTGAATGTACCATTGGCCGGGAGCAGGGCTATGGTCATGACTAACCCGGCCATAGCCCTTCTTTCGAGGTGGTGTCACGATGCGGTGCTCCTTGGGCCAGTCTATCTTGAGACTGACAGATGGTCATCACTCAGAGACCAACTCTAGCGAAGGAATTAAGCCACGACGGACAGTAAATGACTCTAACACTGCCCGATCCTAGTGCCTGGAGAGCTTCCTAAACTTGGTGCGGGCCTCTCGTTGTCGGGCCTCCAATCGTTGAACAAAGCAGCAACAGACACCAGTACCACCTCTCGGTCGTCTTGCTCATCACAAATCTTTGACAAGCACTAGAGCTCTTGGTCATTGACGCGCTCCTCGAGATTAGTCATGTACTATTCTAAGTGCCCATCCTAGGTCCTAGCTGTTGCCAGCCTAGGAAGTATCATACTAAGTCATGCAGTACTGCTCGAGAGTGGACACGTGGAGCTTTATGACGTTGTCCCATTGCTCCCTCTCAGACTCGATCTCGGAGAAGTGTCGCTCCCACCTCGCATCAAAGTTGTCGAACCGCTTGAGGATCTCATCAAATGCTTGCTTGTTATTCGAATCCATGTCGCCACGAAATCCTTGGACGTGTAAAGTATGGGTGTGGTGGCTCGAACTCCATGGCGTGGATGCCAAGAACCTACGTCTCAGAAACCAAGTGTTAACAACTCCAATGAGGGGCTAGGAGAAAGAAGGGGATCGGTAGAGTTATTAGGCAGTGTGTCGGGTAGTTTTCTTAGAGGAAGAAGAGTTAATTTGTGTCTTACATCCTTGAGTTCTCTCGCTTGCTTCCCTCTAATACTTACTGCTAGATAGCTAGCTACATACGTTACAAGCACACTTCGGGCCGATACATCTTGGGTTTGTGGATCGATGTCCATTGTTCCTTCTGGACCGAGTGGTGTCGATGGGTCGGGCTGATGGATGTGGTGTGACCGTGACAGCCAGGTTCTTCTATCCATTATATGAAAAAGCTAAATATGCGGCTCGCTAAAAACTAACAGAAGGGCTAGCACCCGGACGTTTGGACGGACGACGCATCCAGACGCAGCTCCCATGCCTCCTCCGTCACATGCGCGGATGCAGCTCCCGCGCCTCATCCATCACGCGTGCCCGTGGGAAACGCCATGCCACCAACAGTTCAGTCGCCCATGGCCACGCATACGCGGGGACCGCCCGAACCTGCTCTGTTTCACACGCCCGCATGCACGTAGGCACTGGACCTAATCACTTGCCCCGTCTGCAGATGTATGTCGTGGAGGCATCTTCCAGCCTCAGGCATTGGCAAGGTGACCCACGACGATGCCCAAGCAGCAGCAGGAGGTGGCTGTGGCAGGCCGCTATCCGCTAGCCACTGGCACCATTACAACATGTGCTCCCCAAGATGTACTTTTGAAACATCTAGATTAAACACTTGCAACATACATATGAAACAGATGAAACACTTAAAACATAAGCTTGAAACATGCGTGTATAGCTATAGCAACATATGCAACATCCAGATGAAACACTTGCAACATACGTATGAAACACCTAAAACACTTAAAAACATACGGTTGAAACATGCATGTTATGCAACATCCAAATATTCTTATATAACATCCGGATGAAACACTTGAAATAAACGTCTGAAACAACTGAAACACTTGAAACATATGCTTACAACATGAAACATACACTTGCAACATGTGTATATAGCCATTGCAACATATGCAACATCCACATGAAACACTTGAAAAATTACAATGAAACACGGCATTGCCGGCAGAGGGGGGGCCAGGGTCGGTCGATTCCAACCGTCGGGAGGGAGCCAACGGCGAATGGCGGTGTGCGAGCACCATCAGCATCGGGCACGCTCGTGGGTGCCCTTGGCTCGGCCGAGGATGACATGAGGCGCCTAGGCATGTGCGCCCAACAGCCATTGGTAGGGGCAGCGATAGTGTCGGTGTTTCAAGTTGCCACCGACAAGTAAATTTCTAATATTGCGCGTCTGTCTCGGATGGTGTGCTTAGAGGATACGAGGTTTATACTAGTTTAGGCAGAATATCCCTACGTACAGTTCATCACTGCTGCTCGTGTTACGAGCACCAAAAGTTTGTAGTAGGGGTTACAAACGGGTGAGAGAGGGACAGGTCCCAAGTCTCTGGTGAAAGGAGTGAACGGGTGCTAAGAGAGCTCGGTTGCTACTCAGTCGTGTGTTCGGGGTTCAATGGGTTCGTGATGGTTTGATTAGATCTAGCTTGAATCGATCTGATGTGTTGTGATCCCTCTTATGGGACACCCTGCTTTCCCTTTTATAGGCTAGGGGAAAGCATGGGTTACAGGAGAGGAAAAATAAGAACAAGAGAGAGAGTCAAAGGCCTTCAGGGTCGTCGGGTCCTTCTCCTTCATGCAGGGCCCGCTGACCCTGTAGATGTCAATAGGGACGGCTTCGCATCGCGGTCCTATTCATCACTAGTGCCATGCGTAGGCGTCATATGCTGGTCATGGCCCTCCACTCCATCCTGGCAAACGCTGTGATGAACTGATGCGCCTGTCAAAGTTCGTACAGGGGTTAGGCAGAATAGCACCAGTACGCCCGACACTATTCTTGATGTGAATCCTCCGGATGGCCCGTCAAGGCCATGGGTTACATCGGGGTGTGCCGATCTCTTTCCTAGTGTAAGAGTTTTGACTCAGGCAAATACGCTTGGACATGGAATGGTTGGTGGCGGTATGGGTCTCCATCGGGTGAGGCGAAGCCCGCAGCCTTAGGGTCGGGCTAGGCAGAGTCCTCCCCTAGAGGTCGGGCGAGGCTGAGCGTAGACCCAAGGGTCGGGCGAGACGGAGCCTACCGCCTCAGGGTTGGGCGAGGCGGAGCGTAGACCCAAGGGTTGGGTGAGACGGAGCGCAGGCCCAATGGTCAGGTGAGGCATAGTGCAGACCCAAGGGTCGGGCGAGGCGGAGCATAGGCCCAAGGGTCAGGTGAGGCGGAGCCCGCGGCCTCAGGGTCGGGCAAGGTGGAGTCCTCCCCCAGAGGCCGGGCGAGGTGAAGCGCAGACCCAAGGGTCTTTCAAGGTAGAGCGTAGGACCAAGGGTTGGGTGAGGTGAAATGTAGACCCAAAGGTCGGGCGAGGCATTTCCCTCTCCCAGAGGCTAGAAGAAGTGGAGCTTGTGCACCAGGGGGTCAATTGGAGCTGTATTTACGCTCTTGACTGCTCGGATGAGTCAATGTTGCTGGTCATTAGCTCATCCTCTTTGGGTACCCTAGTATTGGTCCCCAATAGTAGCCCTCGAGCCTATGGAGGAATAGAAAACTCCTTCAGAGGTTTTTCCGAGCGGGAGGACTCTGATGGCCTTGGCCTTCTTTTGTCGCCCATGGCGTGACCTAGAGACGGTGATTCTCTTTCATCAAGATTGGACCCCTTAGGGGTATAGCTGATGTAGACTAGGCTCGATCTTCCAAAAGGTATGATAGCGTCGATTGGTGGAGACTCAACATTCATGATCTAGGCTTCGAACCAAGACTAATTCGGACCCCCGCAACCGTTACACCACTGCTCCATTGGTTATCAACTACGTGAACACGATTGACCTCGCCAAGAAGGCTTTCCTGCAAGCAAATCAAGAACACAAACAAGAACAGAATGAACGTAATCTGAAATAGCAAATAAATATGAGGCTTATGATAACAAGAAGGAGTTCAAGTCTTTATCCGAAAGGACTAATCGCCATAGGCGAACAAGATCAAGAACTGGGGCCCTGGTTCACAGCAAGTAGCCTTGGCGGCACAGTTGCAGCAAAACGATGTCTATTTCATGAGAAAATCTAGAACTAAACAAAACCCTAACCTTAAGGAGTGCGATGGCTGCTATTTATAGAGTCTTAGGCGTCACCCCCTGGACGCGCCCCCTAATGGGCCCAAACACGATACACGGTCCAACGGACCAAAAGACGGTGTCGTAGCACCCTGACAGATTCTGGACATTGATTTGTTTTGAAGATTCCTGTTGATTCCGAAGGTATTTTGATGTGAGACCACTTGGATTGGCTTCCTTATCAAATTAGCTTTCCAACCATATGTGCATCATCGAAAATGGAGTCCGGATGCGTCCTGGGTGATCAGTTTAAGGTAGACTGGTCCTACAACCTGAGATGGGCTCCAACTTTAGTTGGACTGGGCCTCCACCATGGGAAAGATGAATTGGACGCCCATGCTGGTCCTCCTCCTCTCCTTGGCTTGTATGTGATGAAGAAGTGATGTACTCATTAATAGCTGTGAGGTTTGGTGGGTTGAAAAAGGCCCTTCCCTGATTTTGACCCCTTTGGGGGTCTGTCGTTCTGCGACTGTATGTTTGGTCTCTGAAAGGTCCTAATATGGCTAGAGAGGGGGATGAATAGCCTATTATAAAAATCTACAAATTGACTATAGCAATTTGATTAGTATGATAAATGGCTAAATGCAAACTTGCTCTAGCTCTACAAGGGTTGCAAGCCCCCTATCCAATAATTCTTGTTGCAATGATAGCTAGACACACAATTTGCTAAGCGCTCTCAATCTTGCTACTCTAAAGAGCTCCACTAAATGAACTTGAATAGCAATGCAAGCTCTCAATTCTAATTACACTAAAGAGCTTGCTATAACTAGTTTGCAAGAATATAAATGAGTGAGTAGGTTGATTATACCGCCGTATAGAGGAATGAACCAATCACAAGATGTATATTAAACCAATCACCGGGAGAATACCAAATAGCAAGAGACAACTGATTTTCTCCTGAGGTTTACGTGTGTGCCAACACGCTATGTCCCCGTTGTGTCGACCAACACTTGGTGGTTCGGTGGCTAAGAGGTGTTGCACAAACCTCGTCCACACGATACAATCACTTGCTCCTTCTTGGCTTCCTCTTTGACTTGCTCGATGAGAGAGGAGTGAGCTTTCTCAAGCTTAGAGTGAGCTTTGCCAAACTTCTCATGGGCTTCCATTAGCCTCTCATGAGTGGCATTGAGCTCATCAAGGGATTGCTCAAGAAATTTGACTTTCTTGTTCAATTCCTTGCACTCCTTTCTCTTCATCTCAAAGCAAGTATGCACTTGCTCACACATGTCTATGAGCTCCTCCTTGGAGTACTCATCATCATCATCACTCCTACAAGCATCATTTTCACATTCATCATCATCACTCACATCATATTTTACCTTGGTAGGTTTTGCCATAAGGCATGTCGAAGGAGTGTCGAAGATGGAGGGCTTGTTGTTGATGGCGATGCTTGCTAGTGCTTTCTTGATAGATTTCTTGTCATCATCACTAGAGTCGTCACTATCTAAAGAGCCATCACTATCCCAAGTGGCCACATAGCCTCCACCCTTCTTCTTCCTTTGGAAGGTCATTCTCTTCTCCTTCTCCTTCTTTTCTTTCTTATCCTTCTTGTGCTTCTTCTTCTCATCCTCATCATTGTCACTATTGTAGGGACAATTTGCTACAACATGATCGGGACTCTTGCAATTGTAGCATCTTCTCACATATTCTTTGCTTTTGGTGTGATCTCTTCTCTTTCTTGCACCATAGCTCTTCTTCTTCATAAATTTTCCCATCTTACATACAAAGAGGGCCATAACTCCATCATCAATATCACTAGGATCATCATCATCACTTGATTCTATCTTGGACTTGCCCTTGTTCTTAGATGATGATGAGCTAGCCTTGAATGATATACTCTTCTTCTTCTTTTCTTCTTCTTCCTTCTTGTCATCCCCCTCCCTTTCCACACGGTATGTCTCTTGTGTTATGACATCACCTAGTACTTGGTTGGGGGTAATTTCCTTCAATCCTCCTCTTATGATTAGCAATCTTAACATCTCAAATCATGGAGGTAGGCACATCAAGAACCAATGAGAGATATCATCATCCTTGATCTTCTCTCCTAAAGCCTTCAAGTCATTTACAATCACTTGCAACTGAAGAAACATCTCTGGAATGCTCTCATCTTCCTTCATCTTGAAGCTTGTCAACTTATCCTTGAGAATGTACAACTTAGCACTTTTCACCACCGGTGTGCCCTCATATGTTTCCTCCAATCTCCTCAACACCTCATTTGCTCTTTCACAATCTTTGATTTGCTCAAACACCTTGGAATCAATGGCATTATATATGGTGTTGAGAGCCATTGTGTTGCATTGCTTGTTGATCTTATCTTGGTTGGTGGGATCATCGGGATCAATTATAGCATAGTCATTCTTGGTCACTTCCCATACTTGATCATTGATTGAACCAAGATACATCCTTATCTTTCTCTTCCAATAGTCATAGCTTGTGCCATCAAAGAACGGTGGTTTGCCCCCCACATGGTTGAACACAACTTGAGCCATAATTTGACACCGAGGTTGTTAAGCCTTCAATCAAACGGTGACCACAGCTCTGATACCACTTGAAAGGTCCTAATATGGCTAGAGGGGGGTGAATAGCCTATTATAAAAATCTACAAATCGACTAGAGCAATTTGATTAGTATGAAAAATGGCTAAATACAAACTTGCTCTAGCTCTACAAGGGTTGCAAGCCCCCTATCCAACAATTCTAGTTGCAATGATAGCTAGACACACAACTTGCTAAGAGCTCTCAATCTTGCTACTCTAAAGAGCTCCACTAAATGAACTTGAATAGCAATGCAAGCTCTCAATTCTAATTACACTAAAGAGCTTGCTACAACTAGTTTGCAAGAATATAAATGAGTGAGTAGGATGATTATACCGACATGTAGAGGAATGAACCAATCACAAGATGTATATTAAACCAATCACCGGGAGAATACCAAATGGCAAGAGACAACCGATTTTCTCCCAAGGTTCACGTGCTTGCCAACACGCTACGTCCCCGTTGTGTCGACCAACACTTGGTGATTCGGTGGCTAAGAGGTGTTGCACAAACCTCGTCCACACGATTGGACACCGCAAGAACCTACCCTCAAGTGTGGTAACTCAATGACATGAGCAATTTACTAGAGTTACCTTTTGGCACTCCACTGGGGAAGGTACAACTCCCCTTACAATCACCGAAGATGGCCATGAACAATCTCCAACTCGTGCCGATCCTCCACCACTACACCAAGCCGTCTAGGTGGTGCAACCACTAAGAGCAACAAGCGAAATCCATAGCAAAACACGAATACCAAGTGCCTCTAGATGCTATCACTCAAGCAATGCACTTAGATTCTCTCCCAATCTCACAATGATGATGAATCAATGATGGAGATGAGTGGGAAGTGTTTGGTTAAGCTCACAAGGTTGCTAAGTCAATGAAAGTGTGCAAGAGTATAAGCTTAAACCGGCCATGGGGCTTAAATAGAAGCCTCCACGAAATAGAGCCGTTGTACCCCTTCACTGGGCACTGATTGGGGTGACCGGATGCTCTGGTCATGTTGATCGGACGCTGGACCTCAGTGTCCGGTCGCCCGATGACGGCCACGTGTCCCTCTACATTCAACCGTAGCCAGCCGATCTTCAACGGTCGAGACACGACCAGACACTGAACCCCCAGCGTTCGGTCGTTTATAGTAAGCTCCTAGAGACGATAAATCTTGACCAGACACGTCCGGTCGACCTTGACCGGACACAGCCAGCGTTCGGTCAATTTGTGACCCAGTGTCCGGTCAAAGACCGATGCTAGAGTCTTCACTGCTGCCACTCATCGGATGCTCCGGTCCTCCTGTGACCAGCGTCTAGTCAGTGTATAATCAGTGGGGCTGACCCCATTTCTCCTCTATCTTCTTCACCCTTGCTCAAATGTGCCAACCACCAAGTGTATCACCTTGTGCACATGTGTTAACATATTTTCACAAATATTTTCAAGGGTGTTAGCACTCCACTAGATCCTACATGCATATGCAATGAGTTAGAGCATCTAGTGGCACTTTGATAAACGTATTTCGATACGAGTTTCACTCATCTTAATAGTATGGCTATCAATCCTAAATGTGATCACACTCACTAAGTGTCTTGATCACTAAAACAAAATGGCTCCTACAATTTATACCTTTGTCTTGAGCCTTTTGTTTTTCTCTTTCTTCTTTTCCAAGTTTAAGCATTTGATCATCACCATGCCATCACCATTGTCATGATCTTCACCTTTGCTTCCTTACTTGGAATAGTGCTACCTATCTCATAATCACTTTGATAAACTAGGTTAGCCCTTAGGGTTTCATCAATTAACCAAAACCAAACTAGAGCTTTTAGTCTCCTTGTAAGCCCAACTTTCCTCGAGCCCCCACGCATAGTAGGGGTCTAGTTGTGAGTCCGCTCGTCTTTGTGATCGTCACCCCATCTATGGTTTTCACAACCTAAGGGGTTGAGCTAGCGTCACTTGCCTTGATGGCTCATGTGATGCACTCGGCGAGCTCTCTAACTGGCATGTTCGAGTGGAATCTAGGTCCGTCATTTGTGATGGGGTTGGCATAGCCCTCATGTGGCATTTCACTGCTCCTTAACCCACCTCCCGACAGATCCCTGGGTCATTCTGTAGAGTGACCCATGTGGCCCGCTGGCCTCTCCTCGATGGAGATTCTGTGGGCTTGGCTCGAGGTTAGGATCGAATGAAAAGGTTGAGATGATCCTGTCTGCTTCTAAGCGGGTCGAGCAAAGGCCACTAGGGCTCATCTACGCTTTCTCCCCTGGCTCTAGTCGATAGAGGCAGGCTTGAATCCTTCGTGGGTCAGCCTTCGAACCATAGTCAGTTGGATTCCAGAGTTAGGGTCGGGTGGCTCAAGCCCCCAAACCTCGTTGTGCTCGGTAGGGGTCGGTCGAGTTTCATGTGTCACCCCGTCTATGGTTTCCATAACCAGAGGGGTTGAGCCAACGACACTTGCCTTGATGGCTAGAGTGTCGCACTCGGTGAGCTCGCTAACGGGCATATCCGAGTGGAATCTGGGTCCATCGTTCGCTGATGGGTCGGCGTAGCCCTCATGTGGTATTCTACTGCTCCTTAACCCGTCTCTCGGCAGATGCCCGTGTTGCTCCGGAGAGTGACTCAGGTGGCATGCTGGCCTCTTCTCGATGGAGATTCTGTCAGCTTCGCTCGAGGTTAGGATCAAACAAGAAGGGTCTAGACATCGCTGTCCACTTCTAAGCGGGGTTAGGCAAGGCCATAGGGGCTCATCTGTGTTTTCTCCCCTAGCTCTTGTCGATGCAAGGTGGCCTTGAACCCTTCATGGGTTAGCCTTCAAACCCCGATCAGTTGGATTCCTGAGTTAGGGTCGGGTGGCTAGAGCCCCCTATCCTCATTGGGCTTGGTAGGGGTTGGCTGAGTTTCATACGTCACCCCGTCCATGGTTTCCACAACCAGAGGGGTTGAGCTAACGACACTTACCTTGATGGCTCGAGTATTGCGCTCGCTAAGCTCGCTAATGGGCATGTCTGAGTGGAATCTATGTCCGTCGTTCGCTGATGGGGTCGGCATAGCCCTCATGTGGCATTCCACTTCTCCTTAACCCACCTCCCGATAGATGCCCGTGTTGCTCTAGAGAGCGACTCAGGTGGCCTGCTGGCCTCTCCTCGATGGAGATTCTGTGGGCTTGGCTTGAGGTTAGGATCGAATGAGAAAGATCTAAATGTCCCTGTCCGCTTCTGAGTGGGGTCGGACAAGGCCACTGGGGCTCATCTACATTTTTCTCTCCTGGCTCTATTTGACAAGAGGCAGCCTCAAGCCCTTCGCGGACGAGCCTTCAAACCTCGGTCGGTCACTGCTCATATCAAATGAGACGACTACCGCTTCATGACGCGACGCGTAGCGTTATGATGCAGCAATTGCATATGCAATGTTTGGATGTATGGGATGAATGTATGGATGAATGGATGAATGAATGAATGTATGAATGCATGCATGAGAATGGATGAATGAATGATCATGCAATGGAAAAGAAAAGTGGGGGTCGGTAAAGTTACCTCGATGGCTCAAGTGACAGATTTGGGGAGCCCTTACCGGATATGTCCATGTGGGGTCTGGGTCTGTCGTTCATGATGGAGCTGGTATAACCTGCATGGGGCATCCCACTGCTCCCTATCCGTCTCTCGGCAGCGGCCTAAGCCATTCGATCGACTTGGGTGACCTGCTAGCCTCTCCTCAATGGAGATTCCATGGGTGGGCCCCTCCAAACCCTTCATGAGAAGGCAGAGGCTAAAGCTTAGGGTGCGGGAACAAAAACTCTGATCACGCTGGTGAGCAGAAATGCCATAGCCACTGGGGCGTAGGTTTCTTGCGGTCTGACCAGTTTTACTCAGAGTTTGTTTCCTCACACCTTGCTTCTAGTTTTTTAATGTGAGAAGGGGTCGGGCATAAAGAATGTCTAGCGAATAGATACTCTTGCTAGCCCATGAGTGAGGCCCGATCCCTTGCCATTACTAGGGTTGGTGGCTTGATAGCAAAATTGATAAGAGAAAACGTGCGTAAATTAAGGGCGACCTGCTGGCATAGGACCTACCTTGATGGCACGAGTGGCGGGTTCAGGGAGCTCTTACCGGACATGTTCGAGTGGAATTCGGGTCTATCGTTCGTGACGGGGTCAGCATAACCCATGTGGGGCATTCTGCAGCTCCCTTCCCGTGTCTCGACAGTAGCCAAGCCGTCTGATCGACTTGTGTTACCCGCTAGGACAGGACTTACCTACGGAGATAGGGGATGAGAACATCCTGCCCAAAAACTTAGTTAGGCAGATAAGCTAGGCGATGAACTTGTAATAAATGGACAAGCTCTTAGATTTTATTATGGCCAAATAGTTTTTTAGCCTTTCTCCCCCTTTTGTATAAAAAGGTTGGTGTGTTCCAACCCTTTCCATCATTAAGGCCGTAAAGCCTGGGGTACGGGTGAACAAACTCTGATCATGCTGGTGAGCAAAAATGCCATAGCCACCAAGGTATAGGTTTCTTGTAGTACAACCAGTTTTACTCAGCGTTCATTTCCTGCAACCCTAGCTTCTAGGTCTCAACGTGAGAGAGGGTCGGGCACAGAGAATGTTGGCCCAATGGATAGACTCTTAAACGCATACCAACTCTTTCCACGGCTAAGGCCAAAAAGCCTGAGGTGCAGACAAAACTCTGATCATGCTGGTGAGCAAAGATGCCGTAGCCACCGAGGCATAGGTTTCTCGTAGTTCGACCAGTTTTACTCAACGTTTATTTCCACAAACTTTGCTTCTAGGTCTTAATCATGAGAAAGGGTCAGACATAGAGATTGTCTACTAGATAAATATGCTCGTATTAGCCCCCGAGTGAGGCCTAACCCTTTGTCGTTGCTGGGGTCAGGCGTCACCTAAAGATCAAGGAGTTGATAGTGAAACTGATAAGAGAAAGTGTGTGTATATTAAGGGTAAAAGCGACATAGCTGCTCGATGTTCCAGGCATTGACAAAAACTTCACCATCGATGGCCTTGAGGTTGTAGGTGCCTGGTCGAAGCACCTCTACAACAACATACGGTCCCTCCCACAACGGAGAGAGCTTCTGGCAGTTCTTGTTGCTATGGATGAAATGGAGCACTAGGTCCCCAACATTGAAGGCCTGACCCCGCACTTGATGGCTATGGTACTAGGGCAATGTTTGCTGGTACTTGGCCGAGGGGAGGAGGGTGATGTTGTGTGCTTCATCTAGCTAGGCTCCTTCCTATGCTCCCCCTTGTTGGAGCCTCCAGACAAGAACCACTTCAAGAGGTCGCAGTCCTTGTATAGGTGCTCGACGGGGAAAGAATGGTTCAGGCATGGACCTTTGAGCAGCTTCTCGAAGTGGTTTGGGGTACCCTCGGCAAGCTTCTAACCCCCTTTGCGGTTGGTGGTGGCCACGAGCAAGCCCTCACACCGCTGCCTGTTCTTCTTCTTGCCAGGACGGTTGGAGGCGTCTTCGTCCCGCTTCACCTTGCCTTTGAGGCGGTTGAAGATCGCTTCAATCGCCTCCTCACCCGAGGCATGGCTGGTGGCCATGTCGAGGAGATCCTTGGTGGTTTGTGGACCCTTACGTCCTAGCTTGTGAACCAGGGACTCGTAGGTGGTCCTAGATAGGAAGGCTCCTATGACATCGGTGTCGATGACATTGGGTAGCTCGTTGCACTGCCGAGAGAAGTGCTAGATGTGTCCATGAAGGGTTTCTCTAGCCTTCTGTTGCTAGTTTTTGAGATCTCATGGGTTCCTAGGACGCTTGTACGTGCCTTGGAAGTTTCCCATGAAGATCTCTTTTAGGTCCGCCCAACTTTGGATTCTGTTGGGCGGAAGGTGTTCCAACCATGTTCACGCTGAATCAGCCAGGAACAATGGAAGGTTGCGGATATTGAAATCATCATTATCTGCTCCACTGGCTTGGCAAGCAAGCCGACAATCCTCGAGCCACAGTCCAAGGTTTGTTTCCTCGATGTATTTTGGGATGTTGGTTGGTGGTCAGTACCATGGCGGGAAGGCAGCATTGAGGATGTGTCGAACGAAGGCCTAAGATCCTAGTAGGCTAGGGCTCAAGCTTTGGTCCTTGCCATTGTTGTAGCATCCACCATGACAAGGGTGGTAGCCATAACTAGCTGCCTTGCTTGGATCACCATGGGCAGGCCTGCGGGCGTCGAGGGTGTCACATGTGTCACGGTTGTGGCCGAGACGCTCATGTACTGGGACCACGGTGCATAATCTGTTGCCTTGTGGCGCCTGATGGACTGACTCATCCTTGTTGGGTTGCTCTGAGGGCATGCACTGGCTGGTGTCGAGCTCGCGTCATCGAGACAACGAGCTCTCAGCCTGCTGTGCCGCCGCACGCTCGAGTAGTGTTTGAATCTTGTGATGGGCCTAATGGTCTTTGGGTGTTATGGGCCACGAAAGCCCCTGGAGCAAGCCCACCACAGCGGCAATGTTCTAGCTCTCCCGGGCGAAGTGCGGGAGTGCATCATCATCATCGATCGAGCTCCACGCGTTCCTGCTCGAGCTGAAGTCACGCTTCCTCGAGCTATTGGTGTTGGGCCTTCAGCTACTCCACCCGTAGGTGAGGCGAGGTCCTACATCCCCCCAACCTCATCATCATGGTCGTTTGTTGGGGTAGCCTCTTCCTTGTGGATCCTTTCGACGTGTCCCTCGGGGGTACCTACCATGAAACACACATGAGAGGGGTGATGGCTCCCCCCCTACCGGAGTCAGAGCTAGAGGGCGACTCCAATTCTCCTGCTAGGAGGTCATGGAAAGACTCCATGACATATTTAGTCATCCCCATGAACTTGTCATTCGCGAGGGATGGAGGCATGCATTGTGCCACAAGGTGGCCATCGGTATCTATGGTGTTGCGGAGACCAAACAAGAGCACTATCGGGGCACTCCGAATGAGGTATTCTAGAGAGAGCGGCTCCCCTCCGGCAAGCTGTGCCATGACATTGGCAAATGAGAAGGTCAAGTGGCGTAGGTCCTCCTAGGATGGTTGGGGTCCTAGGAAGGCGCCGAGCTGGCAACCTAACCTCCCGTAGTCGAAGTCAAAGAGCTGGTCGCTTTCGAGGGCACGGGCTGAGGTTGTGACTGGCCACCTGAGGCCTGGTGTGGATGTCGAGACATGCAAAAGCCCTCTACCTGGCGCACCAACTATTGGTGTTTTGAGTTTTCACCAACTAGTAAATTTCTAATATTGCACGTCTGGCTCGGATGGTGTGCTTAGAGGATACGAGGTTTATACTAGTTCTGGTAGAATGTCCCTACGTCCAGTGCATCATTGCCGCTTGTGTTACTAGCACCAAAAGTGTATAGTAGGGGTTACAAACAGGTGAGAAAGGGACATGTCCCAAGTCTCTGATGAAAGGAGTGAACGGGTGCTGAGAGAGCTCGGTTACTACTCAGCCGTGTGTTCGAGGTTTGATGGGTTCGTGATGGTTTGATCGGATCTAGCCTGAATCGATGTGATGTGTTGCGATCCCCCTTATAGGACGCCCTGCTTTCTCTTTTATAGGCCAAGGGAAAACATGGGTTATAGTGGAGGAAGAAAGAACAAGAGAGAGAGAGCCGAAGGCCTTTAGGATCGCCAGGTCCTTCTTCTCCTTCATGCAGGTCTCGCCGACCCTGTAGATGTCAATATGGATGGCTTCGCGTCATTCTCCTATCCATCACTAGCACCATGCACAGGCGTCATATGCCGGTCATGGCGCTCCACTTCATCCTAGCAAACGTCGTGGTGAACTGACATGACCATCAGTGTTCATAGGGGGGTTAGGCAAAACAGCACCGGTACGCTCGACGTTGTTCTTGATGTGAATTCTCTAGTATGGCCCATCAAGGCCACGAGTTATATCGGGACATGTTAGTCTCTTCCCTGGTGTCAGAGCTTTGACTCAGGCCCATACGCTTGGACCTAGAGTGGTTGGGGCAGTATGGGTCTCCGTCGGGTGGGGTGGAGCCTGCGGCCTTGGGGTCAGGTGAGGTAGAGTCCTCCCCTAGAGGTCAGGCGAGGCAGAGCCCGTGGCCTCGTGGTCAGGCGAGGCGGAGCGTAGGCCCATGGGTCAGGCGAGGCGGAGGCATCTTGTTGGGTTGGGGTTTGGGAAGAGGCCATAGAGACGGTGTGGTCGGCTTGGGTAGAGGAAGGAGGCAGTGGTGGTGTGCGCAGAACTCTACTGCTACCAGCAGACATGAGAGAGAGAGACCGAGAGATGGAGAGGTCACGATAGGGAGAGCGGGATTGGGGCGTGGCGGGGGATGGCCATAGGTGCGTGTGGCGCCAGCGGGAGCGAGCAGACGACATGGTAGCGAGTGGGAAATTTCTGCAGCGCAGGCAAGGCGCACGGTGCGGGTAAGAGATAGCAGAGCATGCGGGACGCCTCAACCAAGCATATTCGAAAAACTAAAGCCCCAACATGTTCCTTTCTTTCTACCTTGTTAGAAGTGATTTAATTACCTCTTTGACCTTGCCCCTGCAACTGAGCAACATCATGTCGTTCAGTGCATGACACACAACAATTGTAGCTCTCTTTTTTTTTACTTTCCTCTAAGAGCCCCAACCAAGAGCCATGCCAAATCCTCATTCTGTTCCTCTCCGACCATCTCTGATGTGGGCCTAATTCTCGTCTCTCTCAACTTCCTATAAAATATACTTGCCACATGATCGCAAGATCGATGATGGGAAGACAGGTGGGAGAGATATGGCCATAGGTAGAGATAGAAGCCACAAAAAAATAGCGCCTCACTACTGCAGAAATGCTTTTTAGGGGTGGCTCGTAACCCTTTGTAGGGTGGTTTGGCCAGCCGTCCTACCCAACCATCTCTACAAATCATGCATTTGTAGGGGCGGTTCTCAGGCTGCCCCTACAAATCGATTTATAGGGGCGGCTGTAGTACCAGCCGCCTCTATAATACCTGTTTGTAGGGGCGGTTCAATCTAGAACCACCCCTACAGTACATTTTTCCACCAAAAAAATTCAAATTTACAATTCTAATTCGACAAAAACACTGTTTGTTTTCGCGTATTCCATCCAGCGTTCGCGTTGCCGAACACCCCGTGACCAACGTTCTGAACCGCGTTCGCATTGCTGAACGCCCCGTGACCAGCGTTCCAAACCACGTTCGAGTTGCCGAACACCCTGCGACCAATGTTCCGAACCGCGTTCGCGTTATCGAATGCCCCACGACCAGCGTTCTGAACCCCTTAGACTACAAGCACAAGAGTATTATATAAACTACAATTACAAGTCCAATTCACAAGAATATATACAATCCATCATTAAATATACAAATTTCATAAACATTGTTATCAACATCCTAGAGCTAGCCTTTCAGTCTCACAAAGGTGTTGGTACTGAGGATTTCTACCTAAGTCAGACTCTTGGTCATGGTAGGCGCCTTTGACGTGTACAATCTAGTCCAATATGAAGTTGCAAAGGTCACCGACGAGCTCTAAGAGTTGGTCATCCTTGTATGGGTCTCTTTTCATTCCTTTCTCTTCTTTCCACTACAAGAGAACAAGTTTAGGTTTAGTATTTCATACCATGTACGAAGTTTTTATACTATGGGTGAAGAGGTTCAAACTTACCCTTAAGGGGTGTCTCCTGTAGACACCGGTGTTACTCATCATAGAACATATATAGTATCCACAATGTACACTCCCTGGCTTCATCTTGGGGCACTGTGTGTTTTGCATATGAAAATGTTAAGTGATGGTTTTGATAGCCATGTAATGGAGTACTGAAGAAGTAAGTTACACTTACCGCACAAAGTGTTTTTATATCTAGCTTTTCCTTCCTTGCTGGATCATGCCTTCCTCGATGATTAGTGACATAGAACCTAAATGCCCTGTTCAAATTATTTTAGCAAATACAACTTGTTAGTATCCAAAAGTGAACGTTACAAGTATGTATACAAACATATAAGCTAATGAGAATTGTCAATATGTATACATCTTGAGAATCGATATGAAGTCTTTGTATATCACCGGGTCTCTATCTATTGAATCAAAGACCCATGCCATGCTCCTCCCGACATCGACGGCTATACAAATCCAGTGGTTGCTGCATGGATTTAATCATAGAACTTGATAAGCTCTTTTGCATCGAATAAAATATATCGAACAAAGCTTTAAGTATAGAGTTGAACTTACTTGAAGTTGTATGGTAGCCATATAGTAGAGTGTTGTTGGAGAGTTTTGAAAGCCAGGGCAATGTATGCCACAACCTTAAGGGACTCTTCCCTTAGTTTCACCGTATGGATGTGCTCTTTCTCCCGAAGAGTTTTTGCAGCAGCTAGCTCTTTGGCATCCAGTTTCCACTGTTTAGGGTAATTAAAATTTGTTTGGGCTATAGCTTGAGGGTCTATATACCCGGCTTTCACACTTGGCATTTGTTTGACAATGTGCACTTGCATTCTACAAATCACGGCGTGGGTTAGTTACAATAAAATTCAAAGATTACATTCATATCATATCAGGAGGACAAGGACTTACAGGCACCACGTGCGAATTAGATTCATCTCCATTGCTCCTAGGTGAAAGCATGTCTGTATGTCATTGAAGTCAAAGAAAATTTTCCCGACTGGGCTTCCAAATGTGCCGGTGGGGAAGCATGCTTGTATGAGGTCTATGCTTGTTGGGAGAACACGCAAGTACCAATCATGGAACCTTCTTATTCCAAGTGGTAGGCGCTGGATGTCCCGGTTTGGTAGGAAGGGCTTGCCTCTTTCATATGTTTTTGGGCAATCCTTTGACCATTTGATGGCATCAACATTTGGATACTGCTTTGCAATTTGGTAGAGTTTGCTAGTGACGGCCTCTTCAGAACCCCGTGATGGGACTTTTTTAACTTGGTTCTCAGGCTTGAACTAGTCATGGGAATACCACTTGGACACCGATGAAACATCTTTCATCAGAACATAAACTGGCCTTATGGTGATTGGATGCTTCTTTCGAAGTTCCCATTCAGGCAAGTCCTCATCTTCTTGTGCATCACCTTCTTTAGGAGGCACTCATTGTTCATGTATCGACTGTGCTTGCTGAGAAGACTGTGGCATCTCATCATGCACTTGCTTGGTATGAGCTAGAGAAGGTTGTGGCATCTCATCAGGCACATGTTCGCTAGAAGGCGGGGAAGAATGTTGTGGTAGAACCAGCTAATCTAATGCCTCATAGGAGTGCTCGTCTTCCATTAGACACTAAGCACCCAAAGGCGAACACTAAATTACTCGGTTTCATCGGGCACACCCTAGGGGAGAGCCCGAAAATCCACATTTTTCCATCAGGATCACAAATGAGAGAATAAAGCTTACATCATTCTTAACCATTTCTTACATCACTTTTAATACAACATCAAAGTATAATATTCATTATTATAACAATGAAATATAGTCATATTATCAGAGTTATGAACAATTTAATTTAACAGCGGAATGTAAACATGTTATCAGGATTACAGCGGAAATAAATTTCTATACATGACATGATGAAGCATTGATAAATAACTAGGACAACATACTATAAAACTTTCATTTATAAAAATATTTAGTGAGAGTTATAAAAAAACTATGATCGCAGCGTAAAGGAATCCTCGCTGAGCCCACCAGGAGGTATCCACACACAAGGGTCAGCTCTAGTATCCACCTGTCACCTGCAACAGGGGGAATAAAACCCTGAGTACTCAATTGTACTCAGCAAGACTTACCCAATAGGAGAAAAGAAAATACTCCAAAGATATGCAAGGCTATCTGGCTTGTGGGTTTATTGCATTTGCAAGAAGCATTACTAAGTGTGTGTCCTTATATTCAATTTTTATTAATAGCCACATTGGTTCATTAACTAACCATTCTACATAAGAACCTGTGCTACTTTCAAGTAGGTGGTAAGCAATCAGGTTTCCTTTTTCCATCTTTTATCTTTTAGTTCTTACTACGGTGCTAGAGTTAAGACAAGTCATACCAGAACGCCAGCGATTCGCGAATCAATGCCCCCAGTTGGGTACCCAAAAACACATGCCCTGCTTGTACCTAAGGCACAAGTAGGACCAACCCATCACCCTCCTGTCCTAGATTCCTAGGTCCCCATCTAAACTAGGACTCCAAGCCCCCGCCCCTGAGTCTCAGACTCAGTGCGGTGCAAGGACCTCCTCCACCAAAAACAAACCCTGACAGTCGGTCCAAAAAGAGCTAGAACCCACGATAAGAGAGCAACAAGTCTTCCAAGCACCCATACCCAAGTATGTGCTCGGGATAATAAGTTTGTGACTTGCCTTGAGTCTTATGCAACGACCAGTCTTTAACCGACACAGACAGGGAAAGCAGTGTAACCAAGCTATGCCCCGCATCCACGGCGACACAACTTCTTACACCCACCAACACCCAAACCATATCCCCGCCCGGTCACCAATTTCCTTTCCACCATTTATATTTTTCAAGTGATAATAATCCAGTAATATATTTTCTATCTTTCACGAGTGACATGCAATCACTCGACTTCTACCGGAGTCCTATAGCATAGCATTCTACATGATCCTATAATACTAGTAAGACTCATAGGATAAAGATATATATATGCAAGTGGATTTCATTCAACTCCTTAAAACTTAATGCACAAATATAATTCAAACTACAGAAAAGTAGGGGTTATGTACTAGGGCTTGCCTGGGTAAAATATATTAAAAAGTTAGTATCAGCATCTTCATATCATCCACCATCAACTGGATAGAAAGCCCATTGCATCAACTCCTGGAGAGAATATCATTACACCATCTTCGGATTCCCAGTCATCCTTCAATTGATCCATTGATCCATCATCGTACCTATATGATATACATTGATGCAAATACATAGATGTAAATAATCAACGACAGCCAAAATGCTTATAAATCCGATCACGCCTCACAAGCTAACGAGATAGCTCTAACGCTGGTCTATGTATCCATGTTGTCGAATAAGACGTTATTTCCTAACAAATGTTTTAGTTATACAAACCCAAGTTGTTTCTTTATTCCGTTCTATCAATTAAATCTTTATTTGGAATAGGGCATCATTATCTATTTAGCAAACTAATTATTCTGAAGCTACAAAAATTACAGTGAGTACCTAATATTGCTAGCAGCCTACTATAAAAATTTTAGATTCAACTCTATTACCAATTTATCACAACAATTCCTACAAGTTTCTATTTTTACAATATTAAGTACCTTAAATTAATTATATAGCTTCCAAGCATATTATCAAACTATGTGAATAAAATATACCAACAGGTAGATCATGATTTTAGGAGACTAACAAAATTATTTTGGCATTTTTATGATTTTTCTATGATTTACTATGAATTTTGCAAGTTTATTTCTGAGACTAAATTAACACATACTTTTAGAAAATTAAAAGGGCAGCGGCCACTAAACCGGGCCACAGCGGGCGCGGCCTCAGCGTGGCCCACTTCCGACGCGCGCGGCTCGGCCCATAGAAGCTCAGTGCGTGGCCCAGCGCAGCACGAATGGCGGCCCAGGCGCGGGCAGTGATCGGACAGCCCAGGTGTGCACACGGCCCAGCAAACCAGAAGCGGCCGACCCACGCGAGCGAGCCCAGCGGCGGCGGCACTATTATTCAAAAAGGCCCCTGTACTTATAAAGCATACAGACACACCATGGTAGAGGAAAATTAATTATTGGCCCATTTATCCATAAATAATTAAAATACATATTTGTTGATTACAATAAACAATTTCAAAGACAACAATTAGCAACAATTATATTTTACCCAATATCTTTCATACAAACCCTAGTTCAATTTCATCAAACATAAATTTACAAAAACAAAATTAATAAAAAAACCAAACCCTAGATCTAGATCCATATGCACATGAAACATCTATAAAACTAACTAATTGTTCACTAAATTCAAGAAATATGGACAAAATAAGGGTATGATCTTGTTCCCCTCCCTAATTTACCCTAGTACATTCAAAACTTGGGTCTAATTTGTTTCATAAGTAGCTCAAGCACCATAGAAGAGAGAGAAAAATAAAACTCTAATTACTCACTAACCAACCATTAAAACTTCAAAAAAATGTGGAATAGTATTTTCTTACCTTCTACAACCTCTCCATCAAAGGATTTGAGACCAAAACCTTCCTTTCTTAGTAGAGCAATTTTTGGGAGGTGTCCAAGACCTCCCCACCTTTCTTTCACGAGTTGGAGTGGGTGACCTAAGGAGGAAGAAGGTGCTGCCGTTTGCTTTATATGTGGGTCATTTGTAGGGGTGGCTGGTGATTGAACTGTTCCTACAAATCGAAGGTATTTATACGAGGGTATTTATAGGGGCGGCTGAATCACCAGCCGCCCCTACAAATAGCAACGCCAGGGGCGGCTGGTGATTGAGTCGCCCCTACAAATCAGACCCATTTGTCGGGGCGGCCCGTATCACCAGCCGCTCCTGCTGTTCCATTTGTAGGGGCGGCTGGTGTCTGGTTCCTGAGCACGTCACTGTAAGGACGGCTCTATCACCAGCCGCTCCTAAAAAAAATCATCCCGTTGCTATAAACTATTTTTCACGTAGCGTCTTTTGCATTGACGGATGTTTCGTTCTCTTTCCTTTTCTCTAGTCCACATTGAATCATTGATATAAAAAGTACCCGATATGACCACCTGGTGTTTCTGTTATAAGCAGGCGAATAGTACAGTACAGAGTTGTTTTCCAGCTATTTTTTTTCTCTTTCTTCTTGTTATTTTTTCTAGTGGAATATTCGTTCAAGTTGGTACACCGAACCATTACATACCATAGACATTAGTTTCAAACATACTGTAATTTATACTAGGATGGTCATTTCCAAACCCCGCTGCACATTCGTTTTTCAGTTCTAAAAGCAAAGATTTCTCAAGGTTTATTGCTAAAGTGCTGGTGCATGGGTTGGTGCGCGTGCATGGTGATATATGTTACATGTATATTGATCTTTTAAAGAATCAACAATGTTTTCATATGTCTGTATTTACTGATAGTTTTGAAACTTATATTGACGGATAAAATGGAATAAAAAACCCACAACGACATACAAGTAACCTCTTGAACGACCCATGCTGGTTGGGGCGGGTGTTAAGGTGGATTTGGCTAATCAAAAGGCATTCTTAAGGACTAGCCACTCTTTATTTGTTCTCTATATACAAAAACAATTTATATTTTTTCCAGACATATGGATGACGATCTAGTTTACGGATTGATAGTCACTAGAATGTGTTGGGCTACTCGTTTTTGTTTAAGCAGAGGCCATAAGCGTTTTCAAGATTTTGTATCATCTCGAGTAAAGTGCTTGAAATTTAGTAAATGTTTTTTATAAAAAAAAATATAAATACAGTTTCTCTGTTTGTGCTGTATTTTGATGAATGCAACCAGCTACAAAACTTACATCAGGACGGGTGGGCTTCGAGGCTCTCCTACTAGCTTTCGGACATGGAGGCCCCTAATAAGATGCTAGCAAGGTCGTCTGCCCCCTTGCATTGAGTATAACTTCCATTCAAGGTTCGAAATGCTAGTACGGTGGTGATAGACATGCATCTGTTACCAAACCACATGTCAGTTGCACACACCGACTAATATTCAACAAAAGAAAAAAAACTCAAGTAGCTGATGATGGAAAAAATGGACAAAAAATCACTTTATACTTAACGTTTTCTCCCCTCGCGTATTAGCTCCCACACAGGCATCAGACATGAAAATAAATCGGTACAAATATTTTATTTAAGTGTGCACTATATTGAATAGTTTGACTGACCAGTTTAATCAAAAAGCTTGAACTGATCAGAAGATGATAAAATGTGGCGTTTTCACTTTATACTTCAACAATTATTCCTACTATAATCCTTTCAACCAGGTCCACGTTACAGGGGTTGTGCTCCCCATTCCCCAGTGTTCAAACTGGTGAACCAACACCATTGTTGCTCATCAGCATTTTAGGTTATTAGTGTGTAAGAGGAACTAACGTGGATGAATGATAAAAGCAAAAGTTGTTGGTTGTTACAGGTAAGACAGACAACAATGCTCATACTCAGCCTTTCCTTTTCATGCATATCTTCTTTTCAGTGCAGCTCAGCCACACACAACCTTTTGTATGCACGCACACAGTTCTATCAAAATATATCATATTAATTTGTAAACAGTACAAATTAATGCCAGCGAGTTTGCACGCATGGGGTATCTAGCTACTTGCAAATTAAACGTACCACCTTTTGGCAGTAATACACAGCATATATTCCATCATATTTGGTACACATAGCAACGCCAACAATCAACTTTTTCTTCTGTTTAAAGTTGCATGGCACCAATCGCCAGAGACATAAAGCGTTGAATTTGGGATCACTATGTGAATAAAAAGGGTGTGGAAAAGAGTGGAGTGCAGGCCATGCATATTTCCCAACCTTTTGAGATCGACCTAGTAGTAGCAACAAGGTGAGTGTGTGGATAATTAAAGTGTACTCCTAAGGCTTAGCGGCTTGGGTCAAGCACCTCCCAGATAGGTAACATGAAAATGTGCAGACGGATTTGAAATATATATATAGGTGTGCTTTATGGTTATTTATTTTTTTAATTATTTCGTGATAGTAGACATTGCTAATTTAGAAATAAATTTGAGGACATATTTTATTTTATTCTTTAATGCTGCTAGTGGTATGTAATATAGATGCAAGTTTAAAGGTGCTCTAAAAGCAAAGGTGTCCACAATTGTCAAGCTAGCAAAGAAAATATTCGCTATGTCATCCATGGGGGCATTGGAATAAAATAAAGCATGAACTTCTGATAACAAATAATTGGAAACAGTTTTGATTGCAACAATGGGAACCAAACATGAGTCAAGTGGTTCCCCAATGAAGGACTGAATACCCTAGAGCCCAAGTTTTTCAAACCGTCGCCTTCGTAAACTCCAGCTAAACCTCAGAGCTACACGCTTCACCCTTAATCATCTAATACGTCTCTATCTTTACTCCTTAAGGGGCAAAGGTCTTCTGGTTTCAGCGTTGGTTTTCATGAGAAATTATTGTAAACATCATCTAATATAGGACGGAGGGAGTAAGTATTATAGAACGGAATTAGTATACAATATGCCTTGAACAAACTCAGGAGAATGTCGGGCCTGCTTGGATGCTGCGCGCCTCCCAGGCAACAATTTGGACCGCATGCATATGAAATTCTACGTCTGGTGGTGCATGCATGTGACAGCCAGGGTGCTAATTAAACAAGCCCGTCATTTCTGAATTTCAAGCCACGAACTGATCATATCATCTTATATTCTCTCCGTCCCATAAAAAGTGTCATTCTCATTTTTCAAGGTATCAAACATTTTTACTCCCTCCGTCCATGAAAGAATGCAATTCTGACATAATATCACGTTTTAGAATCTTAAGTTTGACTAATTATAGATAAAAAGTATTAATGTTTATGATATCAAATAAATACCATTAGATTAATTACGAAATGTGTTTTTATAATAAATTAATTTGGAGTCATAAATGCGAATAGTATTTACTAAAAAATTTGGTCAAACGTGGACTACTTTTGCCGCATGCAACCCGTAGTTGCATTCTTTTCTGGACAGAGAGAGTATTTCTGACTATATATATAATAATAATATTTACGGTACATAATTAGTATCATTATTATATAAATTGCTAAGTATATTTTCATAATAAGCTTATTTGAATATACAAATATTGCTACTAGTAGTTTCTATAAACTTAGTTAAATTTAATAAAGTTTGACTACGTGACAAATTAAAGCTCATGCATGGCGTTGATTGCTGAGGGGAGTGGACTCCGAGACCGAGAGCGACCGCTGCTGCAGAGTTCACCAGCTCCAGGTCGAGGTTACCACCAGGTAGTAGTCTGGGCCGTAGGGAGAGAAGGGCTGTTGCCTGTGGCTGTAGGAGGGAAATTGGGATTGGATCACTGGATGGGCCTCGCCACGTCATCCAGACAGTTGGAATCTTCCCGCCTGGATCCCTAGGCCATGGCAATCGATCGCTTTTGCCTGACATCACCCCGACATGTAGGTCCTGCGGGGTCCATTCACTTCCTGCGCCACGGGCCCAGCCCGCGAATTGCGGACGGAACCAGCTACCAGCGGACCCTAGCTAGCCCGGTAGCTGGAGCGCCAGACGCCCTTGATCCTCTTACAAAGTTCCATGCATGACCTCCCTCCTCAATTCGATCCACCACGCACTTTACCATGCACATGTTGCCTGGAGCTACCGGCCTTTTGTGACTCGAAGTTTTCTTGTTTTCTTCGGTTCGTGCGCTGATCCGGTTGATGTCCGTGTAAAGTAACGTGATCGACAGCTTCTTTCATGTGGAGGCAACAGAGCGTGTTGGGATTTGAAGTTTGAGTTGATTTGTGCATCGGTTTTGTGCGTGGAGGTTTTGAGTTGCTTATTTGAAGTTGGAGGTGTAACTATCCGTGGATCACTACTAAAAAAATCTTTTACGATGTGTTTTGGAATGGGCCTCGGAGACGGGCAGGACTTTCAACCGCCATCTTTTGCGAGGCGTTTTGGAATGGGCCTCGGAGGCAGGTAGGATTTTCAACCACCTCGGTTAATGGCTGGGATTAACCGAGGCGGACAATTTTTATTAACCGAGACGGTTACAAACAACCGCCTCGTAAAATCGATCTACGGGGGCAGTTAAACATAACCGCTTCATAAAATCTATTAACCGAGGCGGGCCTGCCTCCAAAATTACCCCCATTTTCGGAGGCGGGCCACTTATAAGGCCCGCCTCGGTTAATATTCCCAAGGCCCGAATGGTTCATAGTATATATACATGAAACCCTAGCTCTCATTCCCTCTCACCTCACTCCGCCCAACAACCGCACCCCATCCTCTATCTCTCTTCCTCTCCCTCAGCCGAACATCTCTCTCGCCCTCCCTCTCCCTCAATGGCCACGGCGCGACCCCTCCCGGCCACGCGGGGGGCCTTCCCCACTACGCGCGGGGCCAGGGCGGCTCGGACCCTCCCGACAGCGCGGAGCAGCAGCAGCAGCGGGTGGCGGGTGGCGGCATCAATCCTGGCCGCGCGGAGCGGCAGCAGCGGGTGGCGGCGTGGATCCGCCCTCCTCTCCTCCCTCCATGTCTCCACCGGCGGGTGGCGTCGCGGATCTGGCGGGATGGAGCCACCACGACGTGGATCCGGCGGAGAGGTGGCCTCCGGTGGCAGATCCAGCGGGTTGGAGCCCGCTGGCGGTGGATCCACGGATCTAGTGGTTAGGAGCCCTCCAGCGGCGGGCTCCACGGCGAGCAACATGGCGGCGGTGGGCTCCATGGCGGCGGCTCCTCCTAGATCCAACGTTGGGCAGCTGGATCCTGGCTGTCCGACGAGGATGCTGTCACCGGCAGGTAGCTACGGCGGCCCATGGATGGGCTCAGTAGGCCCATGGATGGGCTTGACGGACTTATCCATGAGTTTTTGTTTGTTTTTTAATTGATTTACCAAGGTGGGCATCCAATCATCTTGGAAAATACCCCATTTACCGTGACCTTTGTGCCGAGGCGGTTATGATGCCCACCTCGATTAATCGTTTTCGCATGCCTCAGTAAAAATTGTTTTAGTAGTGCATATTGATTCAAAGAAACTTATGTACTCTACGTGTCAGGTTTATAAACCCAGGGTCCCTCATGGACCTACTTCCCAGCAAAAGCTCGGCCCAGCAGACGACGTTGCGAACGACGCGCAACTCCTGGACTGGCCCAAAAATCTAACAATAGGCCATAAAGGGCAATCCAGTCTCCGACCGGAAGGCCTGGCCAAGGAGGAACGATGCTCGCTTTCGACTCCGTCCCGCCTCTCCGACCGAAAGGCCTAGCCAAAGATGAACGACGCTTGCTTCTGACTTCGGCCCGCCTCTTCGACCGGAAGGCCTGGCCAAGGAGGAACAACGCTCATTTCCGACTCCGGCCCGTCGCTTCGACCGGAAGGCCTGGCCAAGGAGGAACGACGCTCGCTTCTGACTCTGGCCCGCCTCTCCGACCAGGAGTACACCAAACCTCTACTTACAGCTCTTCTCCGACCAGCGCGGTCGGAGCCGACTGGGAAACGACCGAATGGGGACGCCCTCTCGGTAAGAACCCAAAGAATTAGGTAGAGCAAGTAAGGCAGGGTTCTCAAGTCAAACCGCGATACCAAGGACCATACCCTGCACACCTGTAGGACAGTACTGTCAGGCCATGTCAGAAGGATGCACCGCAACCTTCTAGACATGTCAGAACATGGGTAGTGTTGTAGGCGCCGACATTTAACCGACTTGTAACCCTGCCCCCCGTACTATATAAGGCGGGCAGGGACCCCCTACAAACTCACGTAGTATCATACGATAGCTAATACAAACCAACAGACTACAAGAGTAGGGTATTATGTCATATTGATGGCCTGAACCTGTCTAACTCGTATGTCTCTGTTGTCTTCTTGTTCTTGATCACACGCTTCTCTACCGATCAATCTAACTTCGTGGGATACCCCTCGAAGGACTGCCAACGATATTCTGTCGACAGTTGCCGCGCCAGGTAGGGGTGTGCGTGTTGTTTCCTTATCGAACACGATGGCTTTTTCCGTAGGCTCTTCGTCCCTCCCACAGCCTGGCCAGATCTTCACGATCGGATCCATCTTGTGGATCATCAGCGCTGACGAAGACGGAGAGCTCCTCAAGCTGGTGCAGATCAATTCTGTGTCGATCATCCCCGCACCTGTGACTATAGATCCGATCTCAGAACCGCCTCCAAGGTCGCCCTCATCGATGACTCACCGTCTGCTTCCTCGCTACCAGAGGAGACAGATCAACAATGACGATCTGATCGCATCCATCGATCGGGTTGGTCTAAAGCTCGCCGATTACCTCTCTATCACCAAATCGGCTCTGGACACTCTAGTTTAGCACCGACCACCCTCCGATCCAGATCTATCGGAGGCTGCTCAGGAAACTCTAGGGGTTACATCCCTACCCTTCGGGTTCACCAACGCCGCCACCATTTACCAAGATGCCCTAAGGGGCAGATTCACCGACCAGGTTGAAGATCTCCACCTCCCACCAACCAGATCGCCGACTAGCCTCCGTCGGCTGTTAACATGCTCCACGTCGACCGACGCTCCGGAGCGTCCCTTTAGACCATCCCGAAGGAGAATCCAGACTCTGAGTCCTACGGCTCTATGGAGACTGTCGCTGAAACAACCACTGAACTACTTCTTCCCCCTCTGTTCTGTGGCTACGCAATCTTCAACGTCAGCGTCGATAGCCCCCGTCGGAACGGTGAAATCGAGGAGGAACACGCCGCTCATGAGAACCAGAACATCAATCACGTGCAGCACTGAGCAAACAAAATTGTCCTTGCAAGAGCCGAGCAGCAGCTTGACTCACATTGAAGACCACTCCAACGCAACCTCGACGACGAGTTTGTCCGTGTCGATGGCCACGATGTCTACAAGACCCAAAGCGCCAACCTGGCCATGGCTGCCAATGAGCTCACTCGGCTCTCACAGACATGGAGGTCGCCAAGGTCACCGCAATGCTTAAAGCGGTGCATTGCTAGGTCAATGAGATCCACCAGGATCAGAGACCTTCTTACTCCACAACTTCAATTCACCGATCAGTCGCCACAAGATCTAATCGTCGCCCAAGTCGCTTCACCGACCAGCACCATGACGATAGGCAACCCCTCCAGGGTGGAGCTAGGGGCAACCACATTGAACATCACCGCCAACCCGATCTGGAGGTCGACCAGGACATTTGAGTGCACCTCAACAATCTCTGAGATGCATGACGATGTATCGACGAATGCCGTTTCGGTCACCATGAAGAACAAGTACACTGCTGCTAGGAGTACGAGCAAGAGTATGGTAACCTGGACTCAGCTCTCGAGTCGCTCACCGCTAGCAACACTGCAGATGACAGCGCCGACAACCCCGAAGAGCCCTCAGCATTCATGAGGGCGCTCCAAACACTTCAGTGGCCTCATGGTTTTAAAATCACCGGGGTCGAGCCCTATGAAGGAAGGATGAATCCAACACAGTGGCTATAGGCTTACGCCACTGTTGTCCGCGCCGCCAAAGGAGACACCAGTGTCATGGCGAACTATCTTCCTATCATGCTCACGCCGGCCACCATGAGCTAGTTTACAAGCCTTGCCTCGGACTCCATCGGATCCTAGGAAGAGCTAAAAAAAGTCTTCATCGATAATTACATGGCTACGTGTACTCGGTCGAGCACCAAGCACGATCTGAACCGCATCAACCAGAAGCCATCTGAGCTCCTCCGTAGCTACATCTGATGCTTTTTTGAGATGAGGAACTCTATTCCCAACATCATGGAAGCTAAGGTCATCACTGCCTTCATCTAAGGACTCCACCACCACAAGCTTCGCTCCAAGTTCAACCACAAGCCACCTACTAGGATTGGCAAGATGATCACGACCGCCAACCAGTTAGCCGACGTCGAGGAAGCTGAGGTGCGCTTCAATGAGGATGCGAGCACTCATCGCCCAACACGCTACTATGATGATCGCCCCGATGATCGATGCTACAACAACTGCTGCTACGACGACCGTAGTTACCATCATGATAGATGTCGTGATCGGCCACAAGGACCCAAGTCTAGCCAAAATCATCGCTGCCGGCTAGACCACATCGTTGCCGCCATCAATGAACCTCGCATCAAGCGCAACTATGACGAGCAATACAAGAAGATCCTCGACAGCCCATGCCCTCTCCACAAGAATGCCAAACATAAGATGAAGGACTGCCTCGGTTTGGCTAAGGAGTTCTAGGACAAAAAGTTGGATGATGACACAAACAATGGAGCCAGAGCCACTGACCACCTAGGGGCAATAACAATGCCTTTTAGGACCATGACAAGGTGGTCACCACCATCTTTGGGGGCCTCGCCTCCATGGAGAGCAGAAGAGAACAGAAACTCACCACCCCATGGGTGCTCACCGTCACTACGGAAGATGCCACCACCAACCCTAGCTATCGCCCATGGTTCGAGGTTCCATCACCTTCACTAGGTCCGACTAGTGGGCAGACATCCCCTACACCAGGCGTTTCCCCCTCGTCCTCGATGCGACCGTCTAGAAAGTGCTTTTTAGGAAAGTGCTCATCGACGGTGGGAGCGCTCTGAATCTCCTCTTCACCGGAGTCCTAAAAGAGTTGGGCCTCGGGTTAGCGGATCTCACACCCTCTGACTCCTCCTTTTGGGGTGTGGTACCTGGCAGGGCCTCCAAACCACTTGGAGAGATCACCCTACCAGTACAGTTCAGCACGGCAAGCAACTACCGCATCGAGCACATCAACTTCTATGTTGCCGACTTCAACACCGCCTACCACACCATACTTGGTCGGCCAGCTCTGGCCAAGTTTATGGTTGTACCGCACTATGCATACCTGGTGCTGAAGATGCCTTCTCCTGCACGAGTCCTGACCCTATGGGCCAACCTCTCTGTCGCCTACGCCTGCGAGATAGAGAGTCTCACCCTCGCTGAAGCCACTGACCTCTCTATCCAGATGGCTAGCGTGGTCACCGAAGCCAAGACGGTGCCCACCAATGACATGGAGATCCCAGAGCTGGAGCCTCCTCATGCCTCTACCATGTCTAAGGAAGTCAAGGAGGTTGGCCTCGGCCTCGACGACCCCTCCAAGACCGTCAAGATTGGGGCTCACCTTGACCCCAAATAGGAAAGCGCTCTCATGTTCTTCCTATGTGCCAACGCCAACGTGTTTGCATGGAAACCTACAGACATGCCGGGGGTACCATAGGAGAAGATCGAGCACTCCTTGGATGTCTCGCCGACCGCCAAACCAATCAAGTAGAAACTCCATCGATTTGTGCTAGACAAGAAGGAGGCTATTAGGGTAGAAATAACATGGCTCCTAGCTACCGGATTCATAAAAGAAGTGTATCATCCTGAGTGGTTAGCAAACCCTGTCCTCGTTCAAAAAAAAAATAAAGAATGGAGAATGTGCATCGATTACACTAATCTTAACAAACACTGCCCTAAGGACCCCTTTGGTCTGCCTTGAATAGACGAGGTTGTAGACTCCACCGCTGGATGCGAACTACTCTCCTTCCTTGACTATTACTCCAACTATCACCAGATCTCCCTCAAGGAAGAAGACTAGATCAAGACGTCGTTCATCACGCCCTTCGATGCGTACTGCTACACCACCATGTCCTTCGGACTCAAGAACGCCGGGGCGACCTATCAAAGGGCTATCTAGATGTGCCTCGATCAACAAATTAGCCGCAACGTCGAAGCTTACATCGACAATGTGGTCAAGTCTAACACCATGGACAATCTTATCGTTTACCTCGAAGAAACATTCGCCAACCTTAAAAGGTACTGATGGAAGTTGAACCCTTCAAAGTGCATCTTTGGGGTTCCATCCGGTATACTGCTAGGCTACATCGTCAGCGCCCGTGGCATCGAGCCCAACCCTAACAAGGTCTCCGCCATCACCAACATGAAACGGCCAACATGCATCAAGGATATTTAGAAGCTTACAGGCTGCATGGTTGCTTTAAGCCGCTTCATATCATGCCTCGGCGAAAAGGGCCTACCGTTCTTCAAACTCCTCAAGGCCTTCGAGCATTTTTCCTGGTCGGAGGAGGCAGACATAGCTTTCAAGTAGCTCAAGTTGTTCCTAACAAAGCCTCCGATCATGATGGCGCCATGGCCAGACAAAACTCTCCTGATCTACATCGCCTCTACTTCTCATGTCGTCAGCACAGCCATTGTGGTCGAACGCGAGGAGGCTAGGCATGCCTATAAGGTGCAACATTCGGTATACTTCATCAGCGAGGTTCTTAATGAGCCCAAGACTCGTTATCCTCAGGTCTAAAGCTGTTATACGCCATCCTGATTATGTCGCGCAAGCTCTGCCACTACTTCGAGTATTACAAGATCGTCGTGGTCACCGAGTTCCCTCTGAGGGACATTCTCCGCAACAAAGAGGCCAACAACCACATCATCAAGTGGGCGGTCGAGCTCAGCACTTACTCCATTGAATTCAGAAGCAGGCCCACCATCAAGTCTTAAGCGCTCGCTGACTTTGTCGCTGAGTGGACCGAGATCCAAGAGCCCATCGCCGCCACTTGCCCCGAGCACTAGGTGATGTACTTTGACGGTGCTTTCAACATCAACGGTGCTAGTGTGGGCATTCTGTTCATTACGTCGACCAAGGATAAGCTCTGATACATTCTCCAGATACATTTTTTGGCCTTCAACAACGTCGCCGAATATGAAGCATGTCTCCATGGACTCCGTATAGCCGTTGAGCTCGATGTCAAATGCCTCATGATATATGGGGACTCTACGCTGGTCATCAACTAGCTCAATAAAGATTGGTCTTGCTTCAGTGAGAAGATGGATGCATATTGCCTAGAAATCAGGAAGCTTGAAGGGGAATTCTATAGTATCGAGTACCACCACGTGGTACGCGATCAAAATCAGCTCACCGACCACTTATCCAAGTTGGGCTCCTCTCGCGCCGTGATTCTGCTAGGGGTCTTCATTCAAGATCTTCTGGCGCCATCCATTAAGGAAGATAAGGAAATTCAGGAAGTTCCCCCCGCTGAGCAGCTAGTACTTACGGTATCTTCGCCGGCCACCGATTAGAGGGAATAGTTCATCAAGTACCTCTCTAGTGCCGAAGTACCCACCGACAAGACTGAAACCGAATGCCTAATCCATCAAAGCAAGCATTACGTGCTGGTGGATGGCAACTTGATGAGGAAAAGTGCCAAGAAAGGGATACTGCCGAAATGCATCACCCAAGAAGACGGAGTGAAGCTACTTCTTAAAATTCACTCTGGTTCCTGTGGCAACCACGTGGCCTTGAGAACACTGGTCAGCAAAGCTTTTCAAGTTGGTTTTTACTGGCCCACAGCCATCTTCAATGCAGAAGACCTCGTCCGATGTTGTGAAGGATGCCAATTTTTCGCCAAGCAAATACACGTGCCGGCACAAGAGCTGCATACCATCCTAGCTTTCTGGCCCTTCGCATGCTGGGGACTAGATATGATTGGGCCTTTCAAGCTAGTGTTAGGTGGTTTTTGGTATGTATACATCGCCATCGACAAGTTCTCCAAGTGGATCGAGTATAAACCTCTCGTCTCGGCTACAGCAAAGAAAGCAGTCGAGCTCTTCGCAGATATCATCCATAGATTCGGTCTCCCAAACAGCATCATCACTGACCTAGGAACTACGTTTACTGGCCATCACTTTTGGGACTTCTATGAAGACAT
The DNA here is from genome assembly GCF_019320115.1 of Miscanthus floridulus. Classification (NCBI taxonomy): domain Eukaryota; kingdom Viridiplantae; phylum Streptophyta; class Magnoliopsida; order Poales; family Poaceae; genus Miscanthus; species Miscanthus floridulus. The sequence continues at coordinate 212,415,173 of NC_089587.1, read as the reverse complement.
GTGCATCTCTGTCAAATACGTCTTCGTTGCCCATCCTAGAGCCAACGGTCAGGTCGTACGGGCGAACGACATGATCCTTGATGCCCTCAAAAAGAGGCTATATTAGAAAGAAGAAAAGCATCCGAACAGATGGCTCAAGGAGATACTAGCTGCAGTCTAGGGACTACACACTCAAGCTAGTCACAGCACTAGTGTGTCTCCATATTTCTTGGTCTATGGCTCAGAAGCCATACTACCAGCAGATATTGCCTTTCGAGCACCTCAGGTGGAAAATTATGATGAAGAGCAAGCCGTAGCTGTTCGGACAGAGGACATCGATAGAACCGAGGAAGAACGCCTAATCACTTGCGTCTGCACAGCCAAGTATCAAGAAGGCTTGCAGAGATACTACAACCGCAACATGAAAGGTAGTTCATTTGCTATCGGCGACCTCGTTCTCCATAGAAAACAAAAAACCGAAGGGATGCACAAGCTCTCCTCCCAATGGGAAGAGCCTTACATCGTCAAAGGGGTTACCTGATCAGGGTCTTATTGCCTATGTGACTTAGGTGGAATTGATGTCCCCAACTCATGGCACATAGAGCACCTTATACGTTTCTATCCTTGAAATGCTCTAGATATGTACTCTCCACTTTCTGATGAATAAAGTTTTGGTCTCCATAATTTGTATCCATTTTTCTCCAATATGGTTTAATCTCTACTTACGGTCGCCGAGCTCTAAGCTACTCCATAACGAACTCCAAAACGGAATCACCAGCGTATTTCGCCGAAACAATTCTCCAAATCGCTGCCCTCATTTCTCTAAATCGCCAGCGTATTTCACCGAACATGTTCTCCATATCGTCGACCTTGTTTCCCCAAATCGTCAGCGTACTTCGCCAAACGAGTTTCTCCAAATCGCCGACCATGTTTCTCCAACTCTCCAACATTTTTGCCAAACAGGTTTCTCCAAATTGCGAACACTTTTCTCCAAATCTCCAAAATGTTTCGCCAACCACCGAGCAGCACACGTTCTGTTCGGTTCTCTATGGAAAAGACCTAGTCTTCGATCTCTCCCTACATGTGTTATGGGCTCCACTCTCTGCGTTATGGGTGGTCGGCTATGGTTCCTTGGTCACGCCTATTTCTCCCACATGTGCATAGGCTCCGCACTCGACGTTATGGTCTATGGGCTAGCCAAGGCCAAGAGTTCAGTAAAGAACTAACTGCTCGGACGCCACTTATACAACATTTATCTCCAAGTTATTTCACCAACCACCAAGCAGCACAAGTTCCGCTCTACACTCTATGGGGAAGACCCAATCTCTGATCTCTCCCTACACGTGCTACGGGCTCCGTGCTCTGCGTTATGGGTGGTCGGCTACGGTTCCTTGGTCATCCCTATTCCTCCTACACGTGCACGGGCTCCGCGCTCGACATTATGGACTATGGGTTAGCTGAGGCCAAAGAGTTCAGTAACGAACTAACTGCTCGGCTGCTACTTATACTATGTATAATTGCATTGGGTTATTACTACAATGATTTTTCACCGCAAATACGAGCAAGTTGCATAAACATGCACTTTATAACATTTATACAAACACATAAATGTTTTTTGTGTTCTCGCGTGCTCTAACTACTCTCTCTAGATGTGGTAGATAATTCTCTCTGAGCAGATCACCGAGCTCCATTGTCACCATCTGTCTCACCGAACAGGTCTATGTCGCCAGCCAGCTTTTTCACCGCGTCTTCCACTTCATCCTCTAGCTGCTGGGTCTCCGCCTTGCCCATCCGTTCAACAAATCCAGACCCTATTGCCTGAAGGTCAACGAATTGATAGTGGGACCAAACCACCGCAAGGGCATGCGTAATGGCGGTAATAGTGGCGTCACGGTTGAAGCTCTCCCACGTTGCCTTGCACCTCTGGATGATAGTGTCTGAGTGCGGCAGCCTACCGTTGGGCTGAGGAGCCACCTCTAGGTCAATGCAGTCGAGCACCGGCTTAACTCCGGTGAGTACGGCGTCGAACTTCTCCCATTGGGTACTGGCCTCCTGCACCAGCACATCAAATTGTGCCTTGACCCTCCGATGGTAGTCTGCAAGCATTACAAGATTCCATTAAGCAAGAAACTACTTCAACAGTAACTTCGACCAGGAGGTACTCACCTTTTAGCTCCCCGGCCAGTTTGTCTGCTCACCCAGACTCCTTCGCCTTCTCCTCTCGGAGTACTCAATGGCCTGGCATAGCTGGCCGAGCTCCGCATCTTGCTCTACAAGCACAATAGTCGTTAGTAATAATGATACTTTAGCAACGCCAAGCAATCTCGCTGATCGGACATACCTTTCTTCTACTCAGAGACTTTCTACAGCTGCTCCAACTGGTCGGAAGAACCCCTTAGTTGCTCGAAGAAAGTGGACAGCTGCTCGAACATGCTCCACACCTACTCAGACATGGCCGTCGGCTGCTCGGATAGGATGCCCTTCTGGTATTCCAGGTCTCGCGTGTTGGACTCTATAAGGTCTCGCTCGTGCTGGGCCCTCTGGATGTTTCTCTTCATGATGTTCATCGCCTCCTTGAGTTTTTCATTCTCCTCAGCGAGGGGCTCCATCCTGTTTATCAGCTGGTGCCGCTGCTCAGCAGATCGAGTTATCCCCTACAAATGCACAATGATAATGACGAACTCTGATCTCCAACATCAAAGACAAGCACTCCAGATGCAGTATAGACCTTGATTTGTTTCATCACTCTGGCAAGGGCAGACTTCAGTCTCCTCATCTCCCTAGTGGTGTCCTCCTCCTCGACAATCACCACCTCATCACCGTGCTTGCAGAGGATTTAGACAGATTGGGGTTGAGGTTCAGCATGCTCAATCTCTTCCACCTCGTCCTCCTCCGCCATAGCTAGAGGCACCACCTAGGGGCTCGGTCGCAAGATAGCATGTCCGACCATGCCCTTCGATGCCTTAGGCAGCGCTGTCTGCTCCGTCGGCACCACAGGCCCCTCTGCTCCAAACGTTGACGTGGCATCGGCGGCTCCAGCCTCTGCCCCCAAAGACCCGATGGTTTTCATCATCACCTCCGACACCATCATCAACTTGTACGCCGTCGAAGCCAACCTCTCGCTGCCGCTAAGTCCACCAGCAGCTACGGTTGACTCCTCCATAGGCCGCCGAGCAACCAGGGACTCTGGGATGGGGTCTACCGGCACCTCTTCTGCCCCGGGACCAGCCTTCGGTTGCTCGATAGTCTGGACGAGCGAGGTTGGATCCTCCACATGCTTTGCACTGCATTAGATCATCTCACCAGTCGCCAAAAAAGCTAAGAAACGACAACAAAGTAACTCCAAGGCAAGGATACTGACGGTTTGATCTATCGGTACAATTTTTTGAACCGGCGATGCCTACTAGAGCCCCCAGGCGTGGTCATGGGGTTGACTTCCGTGCTCTGGGGTGGAGGTCCCACCTCCTCCATCGTCGACCTATGCTCTGCCCGTCGCTTTGGGACTTCCTCCACCTGCCGCTCTAGGACTTCCTCCGCCCACCGATCTGGGACTCCCATCGTCTGCTGCTCAGGGACTCCCGTCGCCTGCTGCTCGGGAGCTCCCATCGCCTACTACATGGGGACTCCCCTCGCCTGCTACTCGTAGACTTCTTCACCTCTCTTCAATTGTTCCTCTACGCGCGTGTTGCATGGAGGTGCTTCAGTGCTTGGTGGAGGAGCCATTGGAATTTTGTCATCATCTGACCACTCGAACACTGTGGTCCTTCGTGTTTGAGTGGTCTGGTCGCCACCAAGTGAGATGCCGCCTAGTTTGAGGGGAGCGGCGGCCGTTGTCTTCCTCTTCTTTTAGGCTGGCTCGTCTGCCGCTGCCCTCTTCCCCTAGATTTTCTCCGACACTAGGGATGGACTCTCCGACAAGATGCTGACGGCTTCCTCCTCAGGCTACGGCGGTGGCCAAGAATCTACTCCTTTCGGCCAATCGCTCCTTGGCACACCCGAGAAGTACACTGCTCTTTCCTGCGAATGGATCTTCACATGAGTAAATTAGTCAACTGCTCGGCAATAACAAAAGCATCAGGAATACACAACTAAGATATTTACCTGAGGAGGTAGATTTTTGTAGTGAAAGGGTTTTGTCTGCCCTGGCAAGTTGAATGAGGCAAGTGGAGCGAACAGCTCTGCGGCTCATTCCTGCACAACATCCCTCAACAGCATCTCCGACCTCTCCTAGGTACCATTGGTCTCCCCCTTGAACTCAAAGGCGGGGTGGGCCCTCTCCTTGTAGGGCTGGATACGGCGTACTATAAAGCTTGCCACTACTAATCCACCATTGGTCTCCACGCCCTTTATTAAGCTAAGGAGCTCCCTCACTTGCTCTATATCAGCGCTGCTTGGTGTCTCTGACCAGCTCCTCTGGCTCTCTGGTATGTGGTCGGCGTTGCAGCGGACTACGAGGTGGCTCTGCTTCATGTAGAACCACCGGTGTTCCACCCCTTCAGCGATGTGCTTAGCATAACAGTAAGCTATTCTCCCACCATCCCATCGCGCAGCTAAAGATACACTCCGCCGACCACCTTGGAACCACCGCCGCCTCTCTTCTTTAGCCAGAATAGGTGATGGAAGAGATTGAAGTGTGGAAGGATTCCGAGATACGCCTCATAGAAATAGATGAAGATAGATATGTGCAATATGGTATTTGGGTGGAGGTTGCACAGACTAACCACCCAGAGCTCCAACAGATCCCTCAGGAATGGATGAACAAGAAATCCCAACCCGCGCCAAAAATAATCCTCAAATACCACCACTTCGTCAGTATGAGGCATGGGGAAGGGCTCACCGAGGGCCAGACGCCATCTGGCGCTGACGCGGTCTAGCAGAACACCTGCCTCCACCAATCTGTTGAGCTCCGCCTCTCCCGTTCATGACGGCACCCACTCTTCGTCACGCTGGATTTTGGCGCTCGCCTTCTGGGGGCTCGTCTTCTTTGTTTTCGTGGCTCACCTCTTGGCGCCATTTATCAGATTTGGTTAGGGTTTGGCGATGGAAGCAGGAGCAGATGTGAATCTAGAAATGCGACGGATGAGGAGGAAGATGAAATGGAAAAGGGGCAAAGGTATGAGCGCGGGGTGCGGCGACATAGTTATAAAGCACTCCCCCACCTTTTCGCATTCGAGGGTTTTTGGAAAACCGTTCCCACGATTTGCGCTTCTCCGAATTCTCCGCAACTAAAGGTGGGCCGTTACCTGGGCTTTCGCGTAGCCCTGGCCCGTATCGCCGATTTATCTCTGCAATTTGTTATGGCTCGCCGAATATTCACCGACATCTCCGCCAACCGTTACGGCTCAGTAATTACTACTGTACAGCCATTACTCTGGGGTTTTTCTCCGCGATTCTGTTTTCTCCAAGTTGACTATTGTTTTTTACCCTAGCACCACGTGACTACGTCACCTACTGTCAGGCTCGGGGACTAAGTGGACACACTTCACCTTGCGGTGAATGTGCTTTTTGGGGCTACGCCCGGGGACTAGCTGCATGCTCGACTGATCTTCTATTTTTCTTCTACTTTGGACCCTAGCACCACATGACTATGTCATCTACTGTCAGGCTCGGGGACTAAGTGGCACACTTCACCTCGCGGTGAGTGTGTTTGCTTTATTCTGGAAGACTCCGCGCCTCTTGAAGCTGAAGAAGACTATCTCCTTTTTCTCGTGGTCGGAATCTAAGTGGGCACACTTGGTCCACTGCGAAGAAATTTTCGATTGTGAACTTAAGCTCCTTACACCCTTATGGTAAGCCATACTTGGGTTATACTGCTCGGATACGGTTCACGCTGCTCGGTTACGTTTCACACTGCTCGGCAACTCATCACGGTGGTCGGACCATGAGTTTGACTGCTCGGCTTTGTTCGAACCTGTTCAGACAAGCTCAAGATGACATTGCACAGTGGGTACAAGGCACATGGGGACTAGCTGTGGGGGGTACGACCCTGGATACCCATGGTAGACCACATGGGCTATGCCCCTAGGGGCGGCCCAGCCCACAAGATGAAGCCTTATAGGGCACGACTCTGCTCGACGCCTCCCGCAAGACACCGAGAAGATATCCTGAAGATATTACGAGATCTGTTAGGATACGTATGATCCCAAGATTCCTGTAATCTGTTTTTACTTTCTAGTTATCTCTCAGATCTAACCGACTTGTAACTCTGCCCCCGTACTATATAAGGTGGGCAAGGACCCCCTACAAACTCACGCAGTATTATACGATAGCTAATACAAACCAACAGACCGCAGGAGTAGGGTATTACGTCATACTAATGGCTTGAACCTGTCTAACTCGTGTGTCTCTGTTGCCTTCTTGTTCTTGATCACACGCTTCTCTGTCGATCAATCTACCTTCGCGGGATACCCCTCGGAGGGCTACCAATGATATTCTATCGGCAGTAACCCCACAGCAAACTTCGAGCACCTATGCTCAGGAATAAAGTCACCGACCGACTCAAACTGGACATAGGGCACGTTGCCTGAACTAGTATAAACCCTGTGTCATTGAGTGCTAGGCCACATCCGATCACAATGTACGGCAAAACTATAAATATTTACGTGTTGGTCATTTTTCGCACCGACACTACACATGATTAGCCCATTGACCAAAACTAGCAAGAATTTGGTACTAGTGAGCTTTCATGTCGCTCCCATTGAAGTGGTTACACTACTTTAAGATTGTTATTATTGCATATCAAGATAATGATCGGGTGCGGTTGCTATTATCTTAGCCCCTACTTTTTAAATCACTAATTTCTAAAAGTATCTTTAATTTGAAACTCATGTTGTTCTTCATCACATCTTAGAACGGTTACCATCATAATCCGTATCTCTTGTCAAGAAATGTATCTTTTCCTCTAGTTGGACGTCAAATTAGAGTATAAATAAATTCAATATCACTACTTGGTAGTTGTTGTGGTATACTCACTGTTCCAAATTATAGTTCACTTTGATTTTGTCTTAAAATAAACTTTTCACATTTTAACCAAGTTTTTAGAAACATATTTCTACATCTATATGTTTAGATAAATACAATATCAAAACATATTTCGTAGAAAATATAATGGAACTAATTTGGTGCTGTAGATGTTGGGTTTTTTTGTTATAATTTCAGTTAAAGTTAGGAAATTTGGCTTAGAATAGAACCAAAGAATGAACTATAATTTGAAACTTATTAGATTGTCTCCAACAGCCGCGACCCAAAATACAAGACCCATTCGTCCTTTGGGTAGTGCTACAGGCAAATGGTTCAATACCTATTTTTTGTCTTCTCCAACAACAAGACCCAAAAGACAACCCTTTCTGCAAATAGGTCTCCAGGAGAGAGGATACTCAGATTTGGGTTATGCCTCTCCTGGCACCCAAAATAGGTCTTCCATATAGGTACTCTGTTGAAGGCTATAGTTATTGTGTTGGAGACCCATTTTAGGTTTGTGTTCCGCAATGGATCTCCTGTTAGAGACAGCCTTAGGGAGTATTATTCACACCAATGGAGAGTGGTCCCGCTCTCTGTCTACAATTGTTAGTATATTAATTACTAGCAAGTGTTATCGCTAGACCCTAGTACCCATGAGTGTTCTTTTAACCACTGCAATTAGAGCAAATGTAACAATTGGCTTATAGCTAAAGCTAATTAATGTTTTTGCTTATATTGAAGAGAGAAGGAGAGAGAAGTGAGCTTGGCTCTCATGCTAGCTACAAGCTGTGACGGAAGCATAGGCAGTAGTGGGTCACAATAGAGATGTATGTGAGGAGAAATAATAAAGAGAATGAAAGCATATAATGATAAAGAAATTTTGTAGATAAATAGAAGGCTAACTATTGTACGTATAGCTTGGATGTTATAACTTGACTTATAGCAAGCACTTGGCTCTATTCAAACCTTGCTCTTAGGAACACATTCCTATGTATTCGAAACACTGAACAATACTTCGAAGCCTTTTTTTTCCCCTCATCTTAGTTGCTTGCCTATGCCATCGACAATGTCCTCACTGATAATTCACAGCTCAACATCAAAGTCAGATTGCAATTTTTAAACTCCGTTTTACTCCTAGGTTGGAACTCAACTCACTAATCCTGGAAACCAGTTTTGGTGACCGAATTATATTTTCCATGTTGGAAGTAGAACGTTTACAGTATCTCCCAGGGACGGTAAAAAGAGAAGATAAAAAAGGGATGGTAAAAGAGATTTAAGTATGTTTTTAGTCAAAGGTATTGAGGCAAGGGGGAGGGTAAGCAGGCGCGGCAGTTGTCCCTGTTGTGGGCACCTGCTTGTTGCACGAACAATGAGGGAGTGTACCTTTTCGTTCGTGTCGATTGCCTTTCCCTTACCAAAATGCAGGCCGACCGGCCGGCTGCTGCCACTTCATTTGAGATGGTCCAGAGAGTCGGACATTTTGGGTGCAGTGCAGGCCGGGGTCCTTTTCCCGCGGACACATGTTGCCACGTACACCTGATAGTAGGTTAGCTCCCTCATCTGGCAAAGGTGGTGTGTGGTCTTGCATGGGCCGGGGGACGCCCGATCATCCAGCAGCTCATAAATTTAGGGCGCGTTTAGTTGCAGAAGTTTTTTTATTTTGGTTACGGTAGCACTTTCGTTTGTATTTGATAATTAGTGTCTAATTATGGACTAATTAGGTTTGAAAGTTTCGTCTCGCGATTTCTCACCCAACTGTGCATTTAGTTTTGTTTTTCGTCTATATTTAGTACTCCATACACGTGCCGCAAGATTTGATGTAACACTTTAGGATGAAAATTTTTAGAAACTAAACCGGCCCTTAGGGGCGGCCTATCCATCCATCCTACATGCCCGGCCGTACCCATCTGGCCATCAAGTCACTGTCCTGAAGCGATTTCTGGAATCTCTCTGCCGTACAACTTGCACTTATAAGTCATATTTTTACGGTCATCAGCGAAGCAGAACAGAGCATTGCACGTTCTACACCCTGCACGTAGCTAGCGATCCATCGATAGCGACATCGACGTCATCACTCGATCGGCGCAACAGAAGACCATGCCGAATTGCCGATCGCCAAGTGGTTCGTTATCCGGCCGCACAACCAAGAGCCTGCCGGTAACTAGTACGTACTACAGGCCAACTCACGCGGACGCGGCGGATGAGGAAACTCCTATCTGGATACGAGATCAGTACAGAACTTCACGGTCAGGGTGGGAGTCGTCAATCGTCATCGTTTGGCACCCTAGCTACCGGCCGAAGTGATCGGGCGTCACGGGCCAACCAGCCAAACAGCAGGGTCGATCCGCGCGCGGGCCGGGGGTGGCACTGGCACTGGCAGCCACGAAGACAGCGAAAGAGAGACGTGACGAGGCGGCGCGTCGCCAAGCACCCCCACCGCCTCGATCGCCTTGTCTGGGTGGCCGGGAAGTGGGATCGATATCGCGCGCCACAGAATCCGTGTTGCCCAGGTGGCGTACGCCGCCCCGCGCCCCACGATCCAGCGGCATATGTGCTTGCCGGTGCCGCGCCCGCGCCCGGCCGGGTGGGCCGGGGCTCTCTCCCACGGGCAGCGCCCGCGCGCGCGCGCAGGTGGTTGGCGCTGAGTCAACTGGATCGACCCACACACGCATACCGGCCGGTAATGATCCCCACACCACTAGCCGATGGCGGGCGCAGCGCGTGCCTCCGATCCCACGACGAGGGCAGGCAGGCAAGCGCACGGGTCCACCTGGCCGCTTTCCAACAGTTGTTGGACCTGGACACGAACGCGATCGCCCGCAGTGAGCACTGATTTGACCGGGAGACGAGGCCTGCCCGCGTGGACGGTGCCGTACGCGCCCGCGCAGCACCAGGTTGTGGCGCGCGGCCGTACCTGCGCTTAGCTCTCTGATCTGTATAAACTGTACGTACCTGTTTCGTTCGCCCCGAGCCTATTTTCCGTGTCAGGACTGTGGTTCCTGCCGCGTGCGTGCTTGTGTTACTTGTAGTAAGCGTAACAGAGGTTTCGCTATTAGGGCTTGCCAAACGCTCCATGCTAGAGTACTGCCCCATTGCCACGACCGCGCAGCATAGCCAAACCACAAAAAGTAGTAGTCTCGCAGACATACAGAGCAACTTGAAGAAGAGGCGGTAGTTTCATCTGACAAAAAGAGGAAGCAGCTCAGTAGTGTTCGGCTGGCCATATATGGCTGGCTGGCATTTTTTTTTTCTAGCTAGAGCAGTACTTTTTTTTCACAGAAAAACAGTATAAACAGTAAAAATCAGTATCAACAGTGCCAGATTTAGTTCAGCCGAACACTCGGTAAAGCTGGCAAGAAGCATCGTAGGTTACGAGGAAGAGAGAGCCAAGGTCCTGCAAAAAGCAGGCTGCAGAGCACCAGCGCTGAGGCTGTTCATGCGTACTGCCTGCGATGGTGGTGCCTTAACAAGAAATGTCCGAAAAGATTCCTCTCGGTCTCGGGCGTCGTGCTTAGCGCAGGCGTGCATGATGCTTACAACATGTTTGTGCTCCTACATTAGATGGCATTGTATACTGTTCCTTTTGATCATGCACTCTAGTAGCAGTTTATATATAGTACTGTACCATTGGCGTCCGGAGATGCGATTGGCGCGCGTACGTACGATGAACCCGAGAACACGGAGAACTAACGTAGCAGTACGCGTCGTTTTTTGGTCACCGATCGAGAAGCGGTAACCGTACGTCCGCGCGCGCTGCCAATGACAACCTTCCCTGCATCGTTTCTTAACTGCATGCAGATCGACGCGCCACAGCAGGCCATCACATGTACGTATACTGGATCTCTCCCGTCACTCTCCGACTGTGGACGAGCTAGCCATATACGGCCATATCATACCTGGATTGATTTGTTTAAATAATTGGGCGATAAATAAATAGATCCCAATCTTTAAAGGAGTAAAGTTATTCTATTCTACAAACCAAACAAAAAATAAAGAGTAAAAAGATGACAAGACTAGTTCATTTCTCAAACCAGACATGTTGTTAGTGTACCAAAACATGCATGCTCACGGATCAATGGGAAGAATATGAAACCTAGCTCTAACGAAGAGATGCTACATAGACACAATAATCCCTCCGTTCAAAAAAAAAAAAAATACAATCTAAGTTTGGAACAAGTCAAACTTTTAAAGTTTGACCAAGTTTATACATAGAAACTAATATCAATATTCTTGTCTCCAAATAAGTTTGCTATGAAAATTTATTTTGTAACTAATCAATTGATATTAACTTGATGCCATAATAAAATGTTAGTAGTTGTTCGTATAAACTTTGTTAAATTTTGGATTATTTGACTTTTCAGATGGTGAGAATTGTTCTTTTTTACGGGGAAGTATACATATGCTAGTTTTTTCAGCTAATTAACAAAGCCATCTGTTGCCGTCAGTTGTTATCAATTCAGAGGCCCACGTGTCTGGTAGGATATCTTGTGGATGTGATCCTGATATGGTGGGTGCCATGGACAACCCGACCGGTATGCTCGGATCAGTCTGAAGCTCACCATCAGTTGGACGGTTTAAACGAACTTGAAATTGGCTTCAGCTCTGCGTTTGAAATAATCCCGCCCATGCATGAGTGGATAAAAAAAAAGTTCCCTGTCTCTAATTTCAACAGTTTTAGCTATAAGCTTTTATATCCGCTCCTCTAATCTACCCTTATCAAGCCAGCCGACTTTGGCCGTCACTGAGCCCGTCCACGTTAGCAAACACAATTTACATCATTTGATCTGCTTTTAACGCTCCAGATTTATCCACCGCTCAGTAAGTGTGTGCCACTCCACGTGTTAGCCTCCTATTGGCTCGACGCAAAAATATCTTCCTCGTCTCCTCCACTTCTCTTGCCTCCTCGTCTCCTCCGCTTCTTCCTCCCCCAACAGCGACTCCTCCTGCTCCCTCCGCACCAGGCCACATTTGTCGGCGACCGGCCCTAGCGCGGCGGCAACCCGACGAAGCGACCCCAGTGCCACAGCTGCTGCTCCGCCCCTCCCGACACGACCAAGCCCTAGCGCGGCGGTACGGACGACGACTGGCCCCAGCAGCGTAGCCGTCCCAGCGCACGCGATGCTGGCTGCCCTGGCGGTGTGGCCCTAGTGCCATCGCTACTGCTCCGCCCCTCTCGACACGAGCAAGCCCTAGCGCGGCGGCACGGATGCGGCCGTCCCGGTGCGAGAGGCCTCAGTCGCGACTAGCCCTAGGTGAGGGTGTGTTGCCTCCTTTGTTCCTCTCCCCTTCCCTCACCGACGCCCGGGACGGGCGATTTGTTGATGGAGATGACTATTGGAACGAGGGTCAGGCCACCACGATGAGTTTCTCTGAGGTTTGGTTCTGTTGCCCCTTTGTCCTTCTTTCTTATCGCAAGCAAAGAGATAAGAAGCACCCTCAATGTTTGTTCAATCTGATTTAGCCAAGTTGCAGACCACTCAAATGTTGGAAATTCTGAGGATGTTTATTTTGTCCTAAATTTTGTGCTGCAGCTTCGACCAACTAACTTGCTTTGGATATCAGTTTTGCCGTGCTAATATCGTAGAGTGAATGAAAGGGATACCTTTTCCATGCTACCAACTTGCAACTAATTTTAGTTGGGGATTCTCTTTAGTTTTAGATTACTGTCATGCTTCTATTGTCTAGAAAAAGTCTTAATTTTATTTGTAAAATTTTTGGACTAATCTATCCTTGAAATTGAACTATATTAATGCACCCTTCTTTTTCTTTCAGATGTGATCCAGTGATTTCTATAATTCTCTTTTGTAACCACTATTGGACCAAGGTGATCTGGGTTTTATTTAATTTTTTATTCCCTTTCAATAGTTGTGTACGCAATTCTAATGTTCTTCACGTATATGAGCGAGGCATGTTTCCTATATCAGGAAATAAAGAGCAACACGTAGTAGAAGATATTCTTCAAGATCTGCCAAACTTGATTGCTTCATCTTGAATTTATGTTGCCAATTCCCTAGCTGGACACAGAACGCAGTGTTTTAGATGATCCTGTCTTTGCCATAGCTACTATATCGTCACCCTTTATACCAGTTGGAGATAACTGAGCTTGTATACGATTTCTCTAAAGCAATATGCTAGATATTCATTTGGTATGTCATTCCTTTCAGATTGTTCAAGCATCTTTGATGAACATGGACATTAATTAATTTTGATTTGATGTAGAGAGGCCTAAAAGGCATTCATTTCTGGTAGATTAGTTCGCACAGCAATCAGACAGAAAAATATTGGGCATACTCTTGTTTCAATCATAGGGTCAGGTGACCTCCTTTCCATTCCATCTTACAAGAAGTTCAGGACATCTGTGTCAGCTTCGCTTTTTCCCATGTGTTCTCAGTTTTTACGGTATTAGTTGGTCCTCATGGATGTGAAGCTTGAAAGGATCAAGATACCCAAGAAGGGGGGTGAATTAGGCTAATTCTAAAATTCTTTGCAATAATTAAACCCTACACTTAGCTCACTTCACCCCTTGTGCCTAGAATGTGTTTCTAATGTTCTACCGTACAAAAGTTTTGCAACCTAAGTTCCAATCTTACTCTAGCATGGCAATTCTATGAATATAAAGACAAGAATTGAATTGCTCAAAGTAAATGCTTAAAGTGAAGAGAGAATGAGGAACGCGGCGATGTTTTGCTGAGTTATCGGAGAGTCGCCACTCCCCACTAGTCCTCATTGGAGCACCCGCGCAAGGGTGTAGCTCCTCCTTGATCGGCGCAAGGATCAAGTGCTCTCTACGGGTTGATTCTTCGACACTCCGTCGCGGTGAATCACCCACAACCGCTCACAACTTGAGTTGGGTCATCCACAAGCTCCGCCGGATGATCACCAAACTCCCAATCACCACCAAGCCATCTAGGTGATGACGATCACCAAGAGTAACAAGCATGAACTCTCACTTGACCATGACAAGCCTAATGAGAAGGGTGGATGCACACTTTGCTACTCTTGCTTTCACTAATGAGGCCTCTCTCTTGGATTCTTAAATCTCAATCACCTCACTAGGACCTTGCTCTCCTTGACATTCTCAAGGGTGTTTCTCAACTGTTGAAATGAGCAAAAGTGATCCCTTGAGTGAATAGAGGAAGTATTTATAACCGCTCATTCAAAATGAACCGTTATGTGCCACTACGGGGTGACCGGACGCTCCGATCAGTTCTCCCCGCCACCTTACAGTTAAGTTGTGACTGGACTTTGTCCAGTGTCCGGTCACAAAAACTACCCTCTAGAACCTTACTCATGTTGACCAGACTCTGGAACCCAGCATCCGGTCACTTTGCTGCTCAGCGTCCGGTCAGTAGCCAGAACTTGACCAGCGTTCGGTCAGCACTGACCGGACACGTCCGATCAGGATTCTCCCTCTCTGGGACCTTACTGGAGTTGACCGGACTCTGACACCCAGCGTCCGATCACATTTCACTTAGCGTCCGGTCATATCCAGATGACTTCACCTTGATCAAATGAACTGACTGGACTCTAGGCCAGCGTCCGATCAACATTTGACCCTCCATTTAGTTTCAACTCACAATCATATGGGAATGAAGTTTGCTCCAATTGATCTAAGGGCTGTTTAGGAGCTACCTAGTGCTAGATTTGACAAGTGTGCACCACACCTAACCCACTAGACTCACCTAGGTCAAGCTACCCGTCCATATACCCCCTTAATAGTATGGCCAAAGGAAAAACAAAATCCTAAACTACTCTAAGGTCTCTTCAACACCAAATGACACTTAGAACTAGTCCATCCTTAACCTTGTCATCCATCTATTGAAAACCAAAATGATTTCCATCGTAGGGGCATGACAACCTTGATTGCCCAATCAATTGTCATTACCATGACCTAACTTAATTGTCTCTACAAAACACACGTTAGTCACAATAAACACGTATTGTCATTAATCACCAAAACCCAACTAGGGGCCTAGATGCTTTCAATCTCCCTCTTTTTGGTGATTGATGACAATACAACCTTGAGTGTGTAAAAGAGATGAGGTTTTCAACATGCTTGGTTCATATAAGCTTTTGACAATAAGAACAAAAGAGTTAGGGAAGCTTATATGACCCAAGCCAACATGATGTACTCAATAGATATGAAATAAGCATGAGTACAAGAAATAAAGCTCATTTGCATCGGAGTAAAACATGGAAGCAAAACAAATGAGCATAACCAAGTGACATGACATATAAATAATTCAAAGTAGAGAGCACACATGTCACATATCACATAAATATCACATCACGTAGATATCACTATCACATAAATATAGTTCAATGCATGAAAGTAAACATGAATGCATAATAGTGTATCACACATAAAAACCAAATATAATAGATAAGCTCCCCCTAAGTCTATCATACTCGATCCCTCTCCCCCTTTGGCGTCAAACACCAAAACCTAAGGGTTGGTCGGTGGGGCTGTAGCAGATGAGTTGGGTACTGAGGTGCGATGAGCAATCTGGAACTGTGCAGCATCATCATCTGATCTTGAGCTCTAAGCTATATGACCCTCTATCGCTAGAAGTGATGCTCAAGAAGTCTGGGTTGGATCTAGAATAGGTGTGGCCTGTGACTCTATAGGTATCACTGAAGTTGGCAGCTTTGATGATGCAACTGATGAAGGGAGCATCTCTGTAGTCCCAGTGATAGAAGCAACTATGGAAGGACCAGGGACATGTAGATCTGGCGGAGTAGGCTGCCCTATCAACTCACTAAATGTCGCACCAAGGCTCCTAGAGACTAGGGTATCTAGCATAAGCAACGATGAACTCTGAGCTGATGTGAAGCCTGTATGAAGAGGTGTGAACTACGGGACTGGCACTGGCGAGGCACATCACTAGGACACCTGCTCTATAGGTGAAGGAAACTGTGTCGCTGGCTGTCCCTAACTCTGAAGCTCACTAGGATGTAAAGCTGAAGTCATAGAAGTGGTGGTAGGATGGCTGATCTGGGGTGAAGGCTGTGGCGGTGGAGCCCCAATAGCAGTAACTACATGCTGCATATATCCAAGTAACTACTGCATGAGGAGCTACTGCTGCTGTATAGCCTACTGCTATCGCTGGAACTCGTCCTGTCTGGCCTAAAACTGTGCAAATGTAGCTATGGTCTCCTGGGCATGGTGAGCCTAATCCTGCCTCATCCGCTCAAGAATAGCAAGTAGAGCGGGGTCTGTTTGTGGTGCAGGTGGAGCTAAACTGGAGCTACCGGCCTCATGGTCATGTCGTCGAGGAGGCATCTGAGGGATATCCTGGTAGTCATCATCTAAACTATCATTGGGGTCGCTCTCTACCATACCCTCCTACTGAGCATCTAACTGCTCCTCCTCTATAGCTGCAATGTCCCTGATAGTCTCATCCTGCTGGGCTACAGTCTCTAGCACTCTAGGCGACGGTGTGAATGGCTAGGTGCACTCGGCCTGCTGTGACAGAACATATGGGTCATGTTATATGTAGGGAACTCGGTAGTAGCACTAGAATACTCTACCAACATCTCAGGAGGTAATGGAGATGGGGATCCTGATCTTCCATCAGATGATCATAACTATCGTTGTGGCAGAGAATGACACACCGATCTGGCTTCAGATCGAAAGATTGAACCCTGCAATCTTAGCACCACAGCTCCTCTGGTTATCAACCAAGTCACGGACCAAGTTGACCTCATTGAGAAGGCTAATCCTTGCCTGTGCAACAAAGAACACAAGTAAGAACAAGAAAGAACACAACCAAACTGCAGATAAATGATTATCTCACGAAGTTGGGGTCTCACAAACCGCTGAACGGTGAAACTGTTCTTGACAGAATAATCTAAGCAAAACCCAAAACCTAATGATAGCGGCGGCGTATGATTATAACGGTCTTAGGGTCATCACCTACCCTAGATGCACCCCCTAATGGGCCTAAACATGATACATGGTCCAACGGACCAAAAGAAGGTGTCGCAGCACCCTGGCAGATTCTGGACGCTATCTTGTTTCGACGATTCCCATTGATTTTGAAGGGATTTTGATGTGAGACCACATGGATTAGCTTCCTTATCAAATTAGATTTCCAACCATATGTGGATCGTCAAAAACGGAGTTTGGATGCGTCCTAGGTGACCAGTTTAAGGCAGACTGGTCCTAGATTCCGAGGCAGACTCGAACTTGAGTTGCTTTGGGCCTCCACCTCGGGGACTCGAACCGAATTAGCCTCGGGCCTCCTTCTTGACTTGGACACCCTTGCTGGCCTCCTTCCTCTCCATCCCATGCACCAAACTTGGTCATATGCATGGGTGTCATGTCCTCATCATCCTCCCCTTCTTGATGAAAAGCCATCCTCGGCGTCGATTGTGCTTGAAACTGATCCTGCACAACATAAAGGAGAACGAGGTTGTGAGGACAAAGAAAACTGAAATAATTGTGAGAAGGAACGTGACCATGTTTCCATGTTTCTAGCATGTCATCTCACATAAAAATTTTAGCAAGCATGTAGACTCCATGATCCGAATGCACACGATGTATGTCAACACTATCCTGCAAAAGATTAGAACTAACCAAAGACAATATAGGAATAGATGGTCGAGCAGACATAGGAAGCAACCAACATTGCTCCCCTTCTTGGAAGTGAACTTGTTTCTTTAAGGAACATGAGAAAATGTTTGTTTTATTATGGCTGCCCTCTAAACAATCATAATCTTGTACAACAAAAGGAGAATTCATATTATTATGAATGTATACTCGATGTATCATATATTGTCCATTGTTGTTATATCTGCCAATAACATGATATGTGTGTTTAGAAAACCAAGGCAAATCAGCATATTTAAAAAGGCTCTCTTCCAAACAATCTAGGTTACACAAAACATCAAATTCAATGTAACCCAAAGTATGTAAAGAAGACAACAGTTTGAACTCATCAATTTTAGTAGCAATATGAATAACATGTTTATTTTCAGCACAAGTCACTGGTTCCAAAACATGTAAAACTGAAGCATTTTCAACCAATTCATCTTTGTCACAAGGAACATCAAGCAAATTATCATGGGACAAAGATAAATCAAGAGAGGGTTCCACTAACAATTGCTCTTTGACATCATGGTTTGTGGGAAAATTTAGTACATTAAGACAATTTTCACCTTCCATGAGTGTAGGACCATGGGCATTACCTGTGTTCTCAGTAGGAGTAATAGGTGCATGGTGAAGTGATGGTTCTGAATTTACATATGAGGTTGTGAGCTCCTCATTTTCTTCCACGTCATCCTCTCGCTTATGTACATTATTCTGCAGAAGGTTAGTCATAGCAAGAGGAATAACAACAGACTCTTCCTCTAAATGGTGCACCTTAGCATATGAAGTCAAAACAGGAGGTGGATTAACAAAAGTTTCTCGCATAAGAAGTTTCATATCATTCCAAGTTTGAGGTTTATCAGAAGGATCTAAAGACTCCCACCAAGATAAAGCAGAATGTCGCAAAACACTAGCTGTATTTTTTACCTTCCTCCTTGGACACAGAAAGCGAGTAGCAAATATGTTATCAATGGCAATTTCCCACTCCATGTACTTATCAGCACCAATACCATCATAAGTCGGTGGATACGAACAACTTGTCATTGTAAACACAAAAACAAGGAACAAACAGTGAAAGTTTTCCCAACCAAATGACTACATGGTTGCAGTGGTGTCACTTTTTATAGCAAGTGGAAGTGTCTTACCAAGCTCTTACAAAGTTCTTACCAACGCAAGCAGTGGCGGTATAACTGGTGGCTGGTTTGTGATACCTGTGAGGCAGTGGTACCGAGATTGCAAAGCCCTTTTTCTGTACTGATCTGAAGAATTTGTGGAGCTTGGAAGGCAAACAAAGAGTAATATGTATATCTGGCACACAAGTCTATAACAGAAAGTAATGCTGAATTATAGTCCAAAGTACTTGTCCTCGTTGCTAGTCTAAAATGCTCCAAGTACCAGGTGTGTAACAAACAAGCTATTATGGTGGATAGCAAGGTGATAGGTGTGTGAAAAACAAGTATAGTGGATGGAAACAACATTACAAACAAGGAACCAGATAGCACACGCAAACACAACTCACTTTGGTCTTCTCTATGTGCTCCTCTAGATATTGTTCCTCTTTTGCCCCTCTCTTTTTTTCTATTTTTTGGGTTGTCGTTGTTTTTTGGGAAATTTTGACTTTTTTATTTTATTTTTTTTATATTTTTCCTTTACTTAGGAGCACAAAAGAAGTAACCACAGAAAATATAAGATCAAACAAGTGTAAGACGTGGCCTGTGGAATTTTTGGAAAACTTGCTCAAAATCGACAAAAATCTTGTGACCACGAAAAGATGATCTTGTGACCACTTTTTGACCAATCTAAAAATGTCAAACCCCGGCAAAGCCAGGGATGGATGGATCCAAAAAAATTTTCTGATCGATTTTGATATATGGAACGTCCAAATCGGAGTCCATAGCGAAAACTAGACCAGTTTTAAGAATTAGCCCCGAATTAGTGGACAAAACGGGAACAATGTGCACAAAATTGGTCACAACAGCAAAGATTTGATGGAAACGATAGGGGAAAACACACGAACTAGACTCTAACACGACCTAACCAGCAACAAGACCTCAACCAGGACACAAACTCAATATGATGGACTCTGAAACTAAAATATGCAAAGGCTATGGCGCAGAAGGTTGTAGGACAGGAAAAATGAATATGGCACTGGACTATGGGACGAATGCGAAACACTCAAAACTAGGGAATAAAAGTAAACCTGATGGTATACCTTAGCTCTGATTACCACTTAATGGAGATAGGGATCCTGATCTTTTGTCAAGTGATGGTAACTATCGTTGTCGCAAAGAATGACACACCGATCCGGCTTCAGATCGAAAGATCGAACCCTACAATCTTAGCACCACAGCTCTTCTAGTTATCAACCAAGTCATGAACCAAGTTGACCTCGCCAAGAAGGCTAATCCTTGCCTATGCAACAAAAAACACAAGCAAGAACAAGAAAGAACACAACCAAATTGCATATGAATGATTATCTCACGAAGTTGGGGTCTCACAAACCGATGAACGGCGAAACTATTCTTGACAGAATAATCTAAGCAAAACCCAAAACCAAATGACAGTGGCGGCATATGATTATAAAGGTCTTAGGGTCGTCGCCTACCCTAGACGCTCCCCCTAATGGGCCCAAACACGATACATGGTTCAATGGACCAAAAGAAGGTGTCGTAGCACCCTGGCAGATTCTAGACACTGACTTGTTTCGATGATTCTTGTTGATTTTGAAGGGCTTTTGATGTGAGACTACATGGATTAGCTTCCATATCAAATTAGCTTTCCATCCATATATGGATCATCGAAAACGGAGTCTGGATGCATCTTGGGTGACCAGTTTAAGGCAGACTGGTCCTAGATTCCAAGGCAGACTCGAACTTGAGTTGCTTTGGACCTCCACCTCGGGGACTTGAACCGAATTAGCCTCGGGCCTCCTTCTTGACTTGGACACCCTTGCTAGCCTCCTTCCTCTCCATCCCATGCGCCAAACATGGTCATATGCATGGGTATCATGTCCTCATCATCCTCCTCTTCTTGATGAAAAGCCGTCCTCGGCGTCGATTGTGCTTGAAACTGATCCTGCACAACATAAAGGAGAACGAGGTTGTGAGGACAAAGAAAACTGAAATAATTGTGAGAAGGAATGTGACCATGTTTCCATGTTTCTAGCATGTCATCTCACATAAAAATTTTAGCAAGCATGTAGACTCCATGATCCGAATGCACACGATGTATGTCAACACTATCCTGCAAAAGATTAGAACTAACCAAAGACAATATAGGAATAGATGGTCGAGCAGACATAGGAAGCAACCAACATTGCTCCCCTTCTTGGAAGTGAACTTGTTTCTTTAAGGAACATGAGAAAATGTTTGTTTTATTATGGCTGCCCTCTAAACAATCATAATCTTGTACAACAAAAGGAGAATTCATATTATTATGAATGTATACTCGATGTATCATATATTGTCCATTGTTGTTATATCTGCCAATAACATGATATGTGTGTTTAGAAAACCAAGGCAAATCAGCATATTTAAAAAGGCTCTCTTCCAAACAATCTAGGTTACACAAAACATCAAATTCAATGTAACCCAAAGTATGTAAAGAAGACAACAGTTTGAACTCATCAATTTTAGTAGCAATATGAATAACATATTTATTTTCAGCACAAGTCACTGGTTCCAAAACATGTAAAACTAAAGCATTTTCAACCAATTCATCTTTGTCACAAGGAACATCAAGCAAATTATCATGGGACAAAGATAAATCAAGAGAGGGTTCCACTAACAATTGCTCTATGATAGCATGGTTTGTGGGAAAAATTTAGTACATTAAGACAATTTTCACCTTCCGTGAGTGTAGGACCATGGGCATTACCTGTGTTCTCAGCAGGAGTAATAGGTGCATGGTGAAGTGATGGTTCTGAATTTGCATATGAGGTTGTGAGCTCCTCATTTTCTTCCATGTCATCCTCTCGCTTATGTACATTATTCTACAGAAGGTTAGTCATAGCAAGAGGAATAACAACAGACTCTTCCTCTAAATGGTGCACCTCAGCATACGAAGTCAAAACAGGAGGTGGATTAACAAAGGTTTCTCGCATAAGAAGTTTCATATCATTCCAAGTTTGAGGTTTATCAGAAGGATCTAAAGACTCCCACTAAGATAAAGTAGAATGTTGCAAAATACTAGCTGCATTTTTTACCTTCCTCCTTGGACACATAAAGCGAGTAGCAAATATGTTATCGATGGCAATTTCCCACTCCATGTACTCATCAGCACCTATACCATCATAAGTCGGTGGATACGAACAACCTATCATTGTAAACACAAAAACAAGGAACAAACGGTGAAAGTTATCCCTACCAAATGACTACGTGGTTGCAGTGGTGTCACTTTTCACAGCAAGTGGAAGTGTCTTACCAAGCTCTTACAAAGTTCTTACCAACGCAAGCAGTGGCGGTACAACCGACGGCTGGTTCATGATACCTATGAGGCGGTGGTATCAAGATTGCAAAGCCCTTTTTCTGTACTGATCTGAAGAATTTATGGAGCTTGGAAGGCAAACAAAGAGTAATATGTATATCTAGCATACAAGTCAGTAATAGAAAGTAAAGCTGAATTATAGTCCAAAGTACTTGTTCTCGTTGCTGGTCTAAAATGCTCCAAGTACTAGGTGTGTAACAAACAAGCAATTATGATGGATAGCAAGGTGACAGGTGTATGAAAAACAAGTATAGTGGATGGAAACAACAACACAAACAAGGAACAAGACAGCACACGCAAACACAGCTCACTTTAGTCTTCTCTATGTGCTCCTCTAGATATTGTTCCTCTTTTGCCTCTCTCTTTTTTCTATTTTTTGGGCTGTCGTTATTTTTTTGAGAAATTTCGATTTTTTTATTTTATTTTATTTTTTGATATTTTCCTTTACTTAGGAGCACAAAAGAAGTAACCACAGAAAATATGAGATCAAACAAGTGTAAGACGTGACCTATGGAATTTTCAGAAAACTTGCTCAAAATCGACAAAAACCTTGTGACCACGAAAAGAGGATCTTGTGACCACTTTTTGACCAATCTAAAAATGTCAAACCCCGGCAAAGCCAGGGATGGACAGATCCAAAAAAAATTTCTGATCGATTTTGATATATGGAACGTCCAAATCGGAGTCCATAGCGAAAACTAGACCAGTTTTAAGAATTAGCCCCGAATTAGTGGACAAAACGGGAACAATGTGCACAAAACTGGTCACAACAGCAAAGATTTGATGGAAACGATGGGGGAAAACACACGAACTAGACTCTAACATGACCTAACCAGCAACAAGACCTCAACCAGGACACAAACTCAACACGACGGACTCTGAAACTAAAATATACAAAGGCTATGGCGCGGAAGGTTGTAGGACAGGAAAAACGAATATGGCACTGGACTATGGGACAAATGCGAAACACTCAAAACTAGGGAATAAAAGTGAACCTGACAGTATACCTTAGCTCTGATTACCACTTAATGGAGACGGGGATCCCGATCTTCTGTCAGGTGATGGTAACTATCGTTGTGGCGAAGAATGACACACTAATCCGGCTTCAGATCAAAAGATCGAACCCTACAATCTTAGCACCACAGCTCCTCTGGTTATCAACCAAGTCATGGACTAGGTTGACCTCGCTAAAAAGGCTAATCCTTGCCTGTGCAACAAAGAACACAAGCAAGAACAAGAAAGAACACAACCAAATTGCAGATGAATGATTATCTCACGAAGTTGGGGTCTCACAAACCGATGAACGGTGAAACTGTTCTTGACAGAATAATCTAAGCAAAACCCAAAACCTAATAATAGCAGCGGCATATGATTATAAAGGTCTTAGGGTCGTCGCCTACCCTGGACGCGCCCCTAATGGGCCCAAACATGATACATGGTCCAACAGACCAAAAGAAGGTGTCGCAGCACCCTGGTAGATTCTAGATGCTGACTTGTTTTGATGATTCCCGTTTCGACGATTCCCATTGATTTTGAAGGGCTTTTGATGTGAGACCACTTGTATTAGCTTCCTTATCAAATTAGCTTTCCAACCATATGTGGATTGTTGAAAACAGAGTCTAGATGCATCTTGGGTGACCAGTTTAAGGTAGACTGGTCCTAGATTCTGAGGCAGACTCGAACTTGAGTTGCTTTGGGCCTCCACCTTGGGGACTCGAACCGAATTAGCCTCGGGCCTCCTTCTTGACTTGGACACCCTTGCTGGCCTCCTTTCCCTCCATCTCATGCACCAAACATGGTCATATGCATGGGTGTCATGTCCTCATCAGGAGGCCTCACTGTAACTGCCCTATGAATTAGAAAAGTAATCTAGTGTGCATAAGGCAGCTGACGATGACCCCTAAACCCCTCTGCAAGGGTTTTCTCCATCTCTGATAGTATGAGATCCCAAATATCAAACACAGTCTGCTACATCAGAGAGTTCAGTAGCCATAACTGAATACGAGTCAAGCCCTTGCGATATCCCATCCTCGGAAACAGGGTCCTCCTCATAATAGCATCAAGCAGTCTAGCTATAGGAGTGAGGTCTCGAGGTGTCCTGCTCAACCCCTCGCTGAATGGCTCTATGAAGCAATGGCGGACCAGATCTGTAGGAGGCACAAGACCATCATGAGGGCATATGGGAGGCGCTATCTGACCATAGCAAACCTTATGTAGCTAGATGGGTTGCTCCTAAAGCCTAAGTATCTCTCTAACCCTGAAGCTCATCAGCCTATAGTCTCTGCCTCTGAATGCAAAATGTATAAATCTATGTTGCATGTCAATCTAAAGTGTAGCATAGAACTCATGGACTCATGATAGAACATATCTGCCTGTCCATCTGAGTAAGTCTGTCAGCCCTGGCAAGTAAGATAGGTAAGAGCAAATCTGCTCTCTTGCTGCTGCTATAATGGACTCAATGGAGCAAACCCTCTAAGACCTGAATGCAACCCCACTGTTAAGATATGCATTATAGAAATCCTACTGTAGTAGTGTATAGAAACCCTCTAAAGCACACTCATCCCTCGTAGGTGGGAACCACTCCTCAAACTACACAAATCTAAGCTATTGCACCTACTTGGCCGTGGCGACCCTCAAATCTAGATGAGTCACTGAAGGCGAACCCTGTGGTCTAGGAGGCAGATGAGAACCCCTCCTCTGTGTCTCTGGCCTTGGTGTCACCTAAGTACGGGAGCAACTAGAGTGGCGTAACTGTGGTTGAGATGCTGACTCTGTCTCCTCTGTCTGCTCTCCCTCCTGAGTCTACTTAGCACTGTCTGACTGCACTGGTGGTTGTGTCTGCTGCTGTGACTCCCCCTGAGGCTGAGTGTCCTCTAAAGCAACACGGCATCCCTCAAGCATGATAGTCCTAGCTGGACTACCATGACGATGCTCAACCTACTCAATAGCTGCCCTTTGTGCTGGTGAAAGCTGATCTACAATCTAGACTCCACTCCTAACACCTCCTCTCTCTACATGCTCTACGGTGGCTGCCACTGCTGCTGCTCTCACTGTATTAGCATTTGCATACTTCCTCTTCTTCGACGTGAGCTTCTTTGTTGCCTTGCCTTTCACCTCAGAAGGCAGGCGAGGCAGGGGCCTCGGATCCTCATCACCTGGACCACCTTCGGCGTTCTTGACATGTGCCATCTAGAATGAACTATTGCCTTAGTCAAGAAACAACTGCCAACTGTCACTTCCAAGTCATCAGCACTTCCACCTATGATAGAAAAGGAAACATAGAAAAGAGTTGGAAACCCACATGTTCTCTACTGACTGGACACTCCGGTGGCAACGACCGGACGCTGTCACCCGGAGTCCGATCGACAACAGAGGTCCAAAACCTAACAAGTCGCGATCGAACGTGTCCGGTTAACCCCGACCAGACGCAGCCAGAGTCTAGTCCACCTGGTGAAAATCTCCTTCGCTTGGCGGGATGTAGGAACACCATCTAACTGGACGTAGGGTAAGAACTATTTTAGCGTCCGATCACTCCTTCGCTGCAATGATTCACCTCCTGTGAACTAACCAGACGCAGGGAGCAGAGTCCGGTCCAGCGTCTAGTCACTCTTCTTCAACAAATCTTCAAAGTTCCTTCGTGCTGCCTGTTCCCAATCGTCCTAACTCCAATGAGACCCAAATAAACACCAATTGGGACTGATGTGAGTGACCTCTTTTAAACCCTCAAAATTTTCAAAGTATTTTGCCTTAGGCTATAATTCTTTTTAAGAAAATAGGCAATAAAAGGGTGATTGAAGAGAAATGACAAAACAACATTCATGCATATGCAATGCAATACTTGAAAGTAATTCTAGTTGCTTGTCAAGTTTGATCCAAGGTTAAGCTTCTTCACATGCTTTTCGGTGGTTATCTTAACCATGTTAGACAAGCCCTAAATGCATTACAAAAAAATAAACATGTTGTATATTACAATGCAATGCAAGGGACAACACAAACTCATTTTCTAGTGAAGTTGCTAAAATCAAGCACATTGAGCTCATTCCTCAACCGACAAAATATAGTCTCATCTAGCGGATTAGTAAAGATATATGTCAATTGATCCTTGGTTCTTACACCTTCTAATGAAATATCATTCTTAGCAACATGATCTCTAAGAAAGTAATGGCAGATATCTATGTGCTTGGTGCGAGAGTGTTGAACCAGATTATTAGCAGGTTTTACCGCACTCTCATTGTCACACAAAAGAGGTACCTTTTGTAGAACTACACCATAGTCTAGCAAAGTTTGGTTCATGTAAAGTATTTGTGCACAACAAGCACCCTCGGCAATGTATTCCGCTTTGGCGGTGGACAAAGCCACACTATTTTGCTTCTTGGAGGACCAAGACACAAGTGATCTACCAAGCAAATGTCACCCTCCAAATGTGCTTTTTCTACCAACTTTGCAACTGGCATAATCCAAATCGGAATAGCCAACTAATTCAAATCTAGCTCCTTTGGAATACCAAAGGCCAATGCTTGGTGTGTGCTTAAGATACCTAAGTATTCTTTTAACAGCAATCAAATGGGCTTCCTTAGGATTAGCTTGAAATCTAGCACACATACACACACTAAACATGATATTAGGCCTAGATGCGGTTAAATATAACAAGCTACCAATCATAGAGCGGTAGAGAGTTTGATCAACCGTTTTACCTCCCTCATCTAGGTCGAGATGTCCATTAGATGGTATTGGTGTATTGATTGGCTTACATTCATCCATATTGAACCTTTTAAGAAGATCCTTGGTATATTTTCTTGAGAGCTGAAAATCTCTTCTCTTATTTGCTTGGCTTGAAAACCAAGAAAGAATGTAAGCTCTCCAATCATTGACATCTCGAACTCCTTCGACATCAATTCACCAAATTCTTTGCAAGAATCTTCATTTGATGATCCAAATATGATATCATCAACATACACTTGATAAATGAAGATATATGTATCAAGCTTTTTGGTGAATAGTGTGGTGTCAACCTTCCCAATGGTGAAGCCATTCTCAATGAGGAAATCCCAAAGACGCTCATACCAAGCTCTTGGGGCTTACTTAAGACCATATAGTGCCTTGGACAACCTATAAACATGATTAGGATATCTAGGGTCTTTGTGGGGGTATTAACCCCTATACCCTTATGGCTAAACTTGGGCTGGCCCGGATCGACAGGTCCAGTCCACCCAAAAGACGACGTGCAGCCCAACTAACCTGATTGGAGTCCCGCACAAGGAATCAAGACGGATTTGGCGATCAAGCAGGATCCTGGTCGGTTAGAATAGGAATCCTTATCTGGCCACATATGGCAATTGTAACTGACTAGGATTAGTTTCTAGATCTGTAACCCTGCTCCCCGGACTATATAAGGCGGGTAGGGGACCCCTCTAAAAATCATCTATTGACATACAACAATACAAATCAGACACAGGACGTAGGTATTACGCCTTCTTGGCGGTCGAACCTGGATAAAACCACGTGTCCATCTTACGTCACCGTCTTGTTTGGGGCTTGCGCACCTGTCTGCTGACAATCTACTACCTTGGGCATACCCCTAGGTAGACTACCGACCTTATTTCGTCGACAGTGGCACACTAGGTAGGGGGTGTGCGTACTGCTCTCTAAGCAAACAAGATGGTCATCATCTCTGGCTCCATGGCTACGCCCAACGGCCTCACGTTCACCGTCGGCCAGATCACCTGGACCACCGGTTCCGACGACCCCGTCGCCGTGACCATGGAGGAAGCATGGAATCAGCCCGCGCCGACTACTACTTCACCTGCATCGACTACGGCTCCGACCATGGTGAACACAGCTCCGATCACGACGAACGTGGCTTCGACCACGACGAACACGGCTCCAACCACGGTGAAAGCGACTCCGACCATGGTGAACACGGCTCCGACCACGATGGGTCTGGCTTCGACCACGGTACATCTGGCTCTGACCACGCCTACAACCATGCCGACGACCCGTCATCCGCTTCCGCGCTACAGGGGGAAGCAGATCGACAACACCGACCTGCTCGACTCTATCGATCGGGTCGGCATCAAACTCGCTGAAACCCTAGCTCTGGCAAGTACGATTCAAAGCCAACCTAATGAGCAGGGGACCGCGCCCCACAACAGATCTACCCGACCAGTCGTCCTGCACGATTTGGAATAGATCTCGTGGTCATATCTACTCCTGAGGGGCGTTTCACTCGTCGCCAGCCAGCCTTCGCGACGGGTCTCCGATCCGGCGAGTACGAAGCCCCGACGGAGAACCACCAAGTCCAGCCCTACGGCCTGCAAAACGCTGCCTCCAGCTACGCGTACAACCTACAACGCCGCTCGGATCTGTGTCCTATACACCGATCTTGGCCGAAGCCATGCAACCTCGTCAACATGGTTCGGATTGAAGATTATCAAGAAGGATCCGTCCACACAGTCTAAGAGGGCGACTCCGGCTCCCCATCCAGCACTGTGTCCAACGCATCTGTTCACACCAAGCTTCAGCATCACAAAGATGAAGGCGTCGAATACGATCTAGATCTACCAGACCACGCCCCGGGTTTCCCCCAATTTCTGTCTTTCCTACCAAGACGAGGGGATTTGGTCCATGTTGTCAGCAACGACGAGCCGCCAGCGATTGGCGAAACAAAGCAAGAAAAGACCACACGTGAAGCATGCAATATTGACCGGTTTAATCGCCAACAAATCAAAGCTGAAGCAGACCAGGAGGCACGACGCATAAGGGTCCAGCCACGTGACCTCAACAATGCTTTCAACAGGGTGGGGGACAAACAGGTCTTTAAGACCCCAAGCGCCAACGTAGCCGTCGCCATGGTGACAATGCAGCGGCTGCCCAACACTCCTGAGACCCAAGCAGTCCGTGACGACATACAAGCTTATCTGACGGCTGCTATGGCTCAGACCGTAGAGATGAATCAAGCCCGGGCTCCATCCGTTTTCGTCGAATCAAGCCACAGCCGCCAATACTCAAGTCGCTCACAGCCACTTAACCAACGTGGCTCGTGCAACAACAACCCATTAGATAACCGTCAAGGTGGAAACGGTGGTCATGATGGTGGTCGGGGCGACAACCGCCGCCGGGAGGATAACCGCCACGACGTTCGAGGTGACAACCGCCGAGATAACCGCGACAACCGCCGTGATAACCACGGTCGCAGAGCTAATCTAGATGGCAATCGAGATCGCCATGATGGCAATAACGATCTCCGCCATTACCTCGGTGGATGCAATCTGTGCGCTCGCATCAACCAGAGAGCCGATGATCGAGCATCCTACGAAAGCCACCACCGTATGGAGTATGATACCACCCACGGCCCACCAGGCCTGAAGCAGTTCACTCCACACCTTCACCAAGTCATATGGCCCAAGAATTTCAAGCTCGAGAAACTTCAGAAGTACGACGGCAAGGAAAACCCCGAATTATGGGTCATGCTCTACGAAACTGCGTGCCGATCAGCCATGGCTGACGAGCACATCATGTCTAACTACTTCCCAGTCGCTGTTGGTCATGCAGGTCACCAATGGCTGGTTAGCCTGCCAGCAAACTATTTTGATTCTTGGCAGGAGCTCAAGCAGGCCTTCATCGACAATTTCATCGCTACTTGTGAACAACCTGGCAACAAGTACGATCTGCAATGGATCCGAGATCGGAAAGACGAACCACTACGTGAGTACGTTCGGCGTTTCTCAGAGATGCGCATCAAGGTCCCATCAATCTCTGACAATGAAGCAATTAAGGCTTTCGTCACTGGCCTCCGCTTCCACGACGCCCTAAGAGACAAGCTCCTTCGGAAGAGACCTGAATCAGTCACAGCGCTCTTGGCCACCGCTAAGAAATATGCGGACGCTGACGACGCTAAAAAGGTAATTGTTGAAGAAGCAGCAAGGGTTCCACGCTCCGATCACCCTCCACACCGTGACGATTACCGTGGCAGTCGTGGTCAGAACGACAATTTTGACCGCCATAACCAGCGCAACGACTCCCGCGACCACCGTGACCAACGTAATCAACGGCGTAACCGCCGTGACGATTACAGGAGCAAGCGTGCTCAAGAAGACGATGGCGAGGTCAATACCATGAAAAAGGGCGGCGGATGTCATAACTACGAGGACAACTACACCAAAGCATTGAAGGGGCCCTGCCAGCTCCATCCTAAGTCGAACCACACCATGGAGAATTGCCGCATCCTCAAGACTATCTACACGCGTCAACAGGCTCTGGATACGTCAGACAAGCCTAACGACATAGGGGAACAGCACAACGACGACAACGACGACGACGATGCAGACCCTCGTCATAAATACGTCAAGCCAACTGATCGCGTGCACACCATCATCGGCGGCAAGGTGTCCATTGAGACCAAATGAGAACGCAAGCTGCTCGCCCGCGCCTGTTTGAACGTGGCAAATACCGACAACCTTCTCACCGATCCACGGCTTCCTCCGTGGTCTCACCGTGAAATCTACTTTAGCAGGAAGGACCAATGGGCCGCCATACCTGAGCCAGGGCGTTTTCCCCTAGTCCTCGATCCTTGTATCAACAAGGTCCAATTCGACAGGGTACTGATTGATGGCGGCAGCTCCATTGATATACTGTTCAAGAACAGCCTGCTCGCTCTAAAAATAGCCTAGGCAGACCTGAAGCCATATGAGGCATAGTTCTGGGGCGTTCTCCCCAGACAGAGCTCTACACCTCTTGGGCAGATCATGCTACCTATGCAATTTGGGACTCCGGACCACTTCCGCACCGACTACGTCAACTTCGTGGTCGCTGACTTCGACGACACCTACCATGCTATTCTTGGTCGACCGTCGCTCACCAAGTTTATGGCCATACCTCATTACAGGTATCTGGTGCTCAAGATGCCTATCGAGAAAGGAGTTTTAACCCTCAGGGGCAATGTATACGCAGCTTACACCTTCGAGGACGATAGCTTCAAAATAGCAGAGGCCCACGACCTCTCCATTCGCATGGCCGAGACCACGCTCAATGCTAAGAAGACCTCAGCCGACCACCTGGAGATCCCAAAGCTTGAGGCTTCGCTAAAGAACATCAGGTCCAAAGAGCACAAGATGATCCAGCTGGTCGATGGCGATCCTAGCAAAACGGCCCTCATCGGGGTCAGCCTGGATCCCAAATAGGAAGACACGCTCGTCAGGTTCTTGAGGAGCAACGTGGATGTGTTTGCATGGAAACCTTCCGACATGCCTGGTGTACCTCGGAACTTGATTGAGCACTCCTTAAATGTCAACAGCAAGGCCAAACCAATCAAGCAGAAGCTACGACGGTTCGCTCACGACAAAAAGGAGGCGATTAGGGTAGAAGTCACACGACTTTTAGCAGCCGGATTTATCAAAGAAGTGTATCATCTGGAATGGTTAGCCAACCCGGTTCTTGTACGCAAAAAGAACAATGAATGGAGAATGTGCATTGATTACACTGATCTCAACAAACACTGCCCTAAGGACCCCTTCGGTTTACCTCGCATAGATGAGGTCGTAGACTCAACCGCCGGTTGCGAGCTGCTTTCCTTTCTCGATTGCTACTCTGGTTATCACTAGATCGCTCTCAAAAAGGATGACCAGATCAAGACATCTTTCATCACGCCTTTTGGCGCCTACTGCTACACGACTATGTCGTTTGTGCTCAAAAACGCCGGGGCTACCTACCAACGCGCTATATAGGCCTGCCTCAATGATGAGATAAAAGATGGTCTCGTCGAGGCCTATGTGGACGATGTAGTTGTCAAAACCAAGGAAGCACGTACCCTTGTTGACAACCTGGAACGCACCTTTGCAGCCCTCAATACATTCCAATGGAAATTAAACCCAAAGAAGTGTATCTTTGGCGTTCCTTCCGGCATACTGCTCGGCAACGTTGTCAGTTACGACGGCATATGCCCTAACCCAGAGAAAGTCAAAGCTGTCTTAGACATGAAGCCTCCAAAAAAGGTGAAAGATGTTCAGAAGCTTACCGAATACATGGCCGCTTTAAGCCGCTTCATATCAAGATTAGGAGAAAAAGGGCTACCATTCTTCAAACTGCTCAAAGCTTCCGAGAAGTTCGAGTGGTCGGAGGAAGCAGACGCTGCCTTCAAGCAACTAAAACAATATCTCACATCACCCCCAGTACTTACTGCTCCCAGAAAAGATGAAACTCTCCTACTTTACATTGCGGCAACCGATCGGGTGGTCTCCACTACAATGGTGGTCGAGCGCGACGAGCCGGGCCAAGCCTATAAGGTACAGTGGCCAATTTATTTCATTAGTGAGGTACTCAACGAATCCAAGACCAGGTACCCTTAGATCCAAAAACTGCTCTATGCCATACTGATAACATCCCGAAAGTTGAGACATTACTTCGACGGATATCGGGTGGTGGTCATGACCGAGTTTCCTTTGAGCGACATCATTCGCAATAAGGACGCGAACGGGCGCATCGTCAAATGGGCAATGGAGCTATGCCCCTTTTCCTTGGAATTTGCAAGCCGTACGACAATCAAGTCTCAAGCACTCGCCGATTTCATCGTCGAGTGGATAGACTTAAGTACGCCTGCCCCTCCGGGATCCGATGAATATTGGACGATGTACTTTGACAGTTCTCTCAACATTGACGGTGCGGGAGCAGGAGTCCTTTTCATGTCACCATCCAAAGAGCAGCTCTGGTACATCCTCAGGATTTATTTCCCAGCATCTAATAACGCCGCCGAGTATGAAGCATGCCTGCATGGTTTACGCATTGCGGTTGAGCTTGGTGTTAAACGTCTCTATGTCTACGGAGACTCGGCTCTGGTCATCAACCAACTCAACAAGGACTGTGATACGACCAGCGAAAAGATGGACGCATACTGCAAGTCGATAAGAAAGCTGGAAGGCAGGTTCAATGGCATCGAATACATACACGTGGTTCGGGACAAGAACCAGGCAGCAGAATTGGTTTGTTTACTCGACCCCTGTGCTTTGAATGATTGTAAGGATTATTAATGTGCTCGGGGACTGCCCCGACCACTGCTTGAATACTGGTTCTCCTTGGCTACATGTGGTTGGTACTCACATACAGTTAAGAGACATTTCCTTAGACCTTGCTACAAGGCTCATACCTCACCTTCCAACAAGCTCGGGGACTACATCGGTACGATGGACCTGCCGGTGCATCTCGTATCGCCTGTACGACGATTGGGTTCTCAACTTAACTAGGAATTCTTTTTAGACCCTGGCACCACGTGCCTACGTTACCTACTACCAGGCTCGGGGACTAAGTGGGCACACTTCACCTTGCGGTGAATGTGTTTGTTTTTCGACCCCTACGCTTCTGATGTTCAAGGACGCTATGCTTCAAGACCACTTACATTTCTTTTCAGAAATACAAGTGGGCACACTTCTCAAGATAGAAATCTTTTTCTTTTTTCTTAAGAGCACCATACATTCTTTGGACAACCTACTTCTTCGGTGATGACGATGGTCAGAGGCGTCAAGGACTCAAGCCTTACTTGTCGGAGAAGGTTAAAATGGCATGTCGCAGCATAATACATGATGCTCGGGGACTAGCTGTGGGGGTATTAACCCCTATACCCTTATGGCTAAACTTGGGCTGGCCCGGATCAACAGGTCTAGTCCACCCGAAAGACAACGTGCGGCTCAGCTAACCTGATTGGAGTCCCGCACAAGGAATCAAGACGGATTTGGCGATCAAGCAAGATCCTGGTCGGTTAGAATAGGAATCCTTATCTGGCCACATATGGCAATTGTAACTGACTAGGATTAGTTTCCAGATCTATAACCCTGCTCCCCGGACTATATAAGGTGGGCAGGGGACCCCTCTAAAAATCATCTATTGACATACAGCAATACAAATCAGACGCAGGACGTAGGTATTACGCCTTCTTGGCGGCCGAACCAGGATAAAACCTCGTGTCCATCTTTCGTCACCGTCTTGTTTGGGGCTTGCGCACCTGTCTGCCGACAATCTACTACTTTGGGCATACCCCTAGGTAGACTGCCGACCTTATTTCATCGACAGTCTTCAAACCCAGGAGGTTGATCAACATAGACTAGTTCATTTATAAAGACATTTAAAAATGCACTTTTCACATCCATTTGATATAGTTTCATTTTATGATGTGATGCATATGCAAGAAAGATACGAATGGCTTCTAGTCTTGCAATTGGTGCAAAGGTCTCTCCAAAACCCAACCCTTCAACTTGAGAGAACCCCTTTGCAACTAGTCTTGCCTTGTTCCTCACAATAATGCCTTGATCATCTTGCTTGTTGTGGAACACCCACTTTGTTCTAATGACTCTTGCACCTTATGGTCACGCTTCAAGAGTCCAAACAATATTGTGAGCGAAGTTGTTCAACTCTTCATGCATGGCATTTATTCAATCCGGATCTTGAAGAGCTTCTTCTATCTTAGTAGGCTCAAAGCAAGAGACAAAATAGTGATGTTCAATAAATGAAGCAAGTTTTTAAGATCGAGTCATTACACCCTTTGATGGACTCCCTATGATGAGATCTTGTGGATGAGCTTGTAGTAGAGGTGAGTTTCTTCTATCAACCACTTGAGGGGGAGGTTGTGGAGCATCAACATCTTGTGCTTGTGCCACCATTTGATCATGGGAGACATGAGTATCGTCATTTTCTACTCTCCCATCTTTATAACCATCTTGTGTCACATTTGATGAAGAAGGTGGATTGATCACTTGTACATCATTTTTGTCATCATTAGGCTTGATGTCTCCAATTGGAATGTTCTTCATAGCCTCCCTCAATGGTTCATCACCTACATCATTAAGATTCTCATGTGCTCCTTGGAAGCTATTAGATTCATCAAATTCCATATCATATGTTTCTTCAATCAAGCCGGTGACATGATTAAATACTCTATATGCTTTGGACTTTGATGAGTAACCAATAAGAAAACCAATATCACAATGTCTTTGAAACTTCCCTAGGTGTTGCCGCTTCTTGTAGATGTAGCATTTGCAACCAAACACCCTAAAGAAGGAGATGTCTGACTTCTTCTCATTGAGCAACTCATAAGGTGTCTTGCCAAGAAACTTTTAAAGGAATAGGCGGTTGGATACATAGCATGCGGTGTTGATAGCTTCCGCCCATAGGGCTTCGGGTGTGTTGTACTCATCAAGCATTGTTCTTGCAAGTGTGATTAGTGTCTAGTTCTTTCTCTCAACTAAACCATTTTGTTGAGGAGTGTAGGTTGCGGAGACTTCATGCTTGATTCTAACTTCATCATAATAGGCTTCAATGTTTCTATTTTCGAACACTTTACCATTGTCACTTCTAATCTTCTTGAGCTTCACTTCAAACTCATTTTGTGCTCTCTTGGCAAACTTCTTAAAACATGATGCCACTTCGGATTTGTTATGAAGGAAGAATACCCATGTGTATTTAGAGTAGTCATCAATAATCACAAGAAAATAAAGATTTCCTCTCAAACTCTTGTCTGTTGTTGGTCCAAATAAGTCCATGTGAACGAGCTCTAGCACTCTTATTGTTGACATGAAAGCTTTTTGTAGGATGAGTGTTTGCAACTTGTTTGCTGGCTTGACATGCACTACAAAGCTTGTCCTTCTCAAACTTCACATCCTTCAACCCTCTCACCAATTCATTCTTCATTAGCTTCTTGAGTGAGCTCATCCCAACATGAGCAAGTCTTCTGTCATAGTCACCCAAGTGTTGTTTTGGTGAATAGGCATGTCTTCAAGTTAGCATCTTTGGAGGTGAAGTCTGCTAGATATAGGTTGTTGTATCTGAATCCCTTGAATATCACTTAATCATCATCTTTCTTGGATACAACCACTTCCTTCTAGGTAAATAGGCATTGAAAGCCAAGATCACATAATTGTCCAACGGATAGCAAGTTAAAACTCAATGAAGCAACATATAACACATTTGAGATTGAATGATCATTTGATATTGCCACTTTACTCAATCCTTTCACTTTGTCCTTTAAATTATCTCCAAATGTAATTCTTTCTTGGCCATCTACTTCTTCATCTAGTGAGGTGAACATACAAGGATCACTAGTCATATGTTTTGTGCAACCACTATCAATTACCCAATGACTTTCACCGGTCTTGTAGATCACCTACACACAAGAGATCAAGCTTGTTTAGGGACCCAAACTTGTTGAGGACCCTTCACTTTCTCAACAAGTGACTTTGCTACCCAAATTTTCTTAGGCCTATTCTTGTTGGGAGGTCCTAAGAACATAACTTTCATCTTTCCACTAGAGTTCTTTCTAAGCATGTAATGAGCATTGAAAGCAAAGGGTCTAGCATGCTTGGGCAAGGGTTGTGGTGGTGGAGTTTGACACTCATGGGCAAAGTGGCATTCTTGTCCACACTCAAAACACCTCTTTGGCTTTGGCTTTGACTTTTGTTGGTGGTGGTGTTAAGCTTGAGTCTTCTTCTCTTGATTTGCCAAATATCCAATTCTACTTCTATCCATCTTCATGATGGTGTTCATGAGTAACTCACTTTGAAGATGCTTGCCTCTTGTGAACTTGCTCAATCCAATCTTGAGATGTTCTTTTTCTAGCTTTAGCTTCTTGTTCTCTTCTTTGAGTGCATCATCATTTTTCTCTTCCTTGAGTCTCTTGTTCTCTTCTTTAAGCTTCTCATTCTCAAGAATCAAATCACCATCATGATCAAGAGTTTCAAACACTATAGTGTTGGTGGTTTTGAGCTCTTCAAGATCTTTCTTGAGCTTTTCATTATCATGCTTGAGCTTGACATACTCATCATAGTTGTCAGTTTCAATCACTTGCTTGCCTTTGCCACTAGATCATTGCTCAATGCTCTCAATAATTAAATCATCACATGATGTAGCTATATCAATCTTAACAACATCATTAGTAGTATCATGTGGCTCACTGGATAAAAATTCTTGAGCGATAACAAGATTATCATGATTGATCTTGAGAGTTGTATATTCTTCTTTTAGCATTTTGTAGCTAGTGATGAGCTCTTTATGCATCCCCTCAAGTTTATCATATTTATCTTTAAGCTCTTTCTTAGAAGATTTTAGCTCCTTGAGTTTGGATGACATAGCATCATTTGCTTCTCTAAGCTTAACACTAGCCTTTTCTGCTATATTACATTTAGCTAAAAGAGAATCATTCTTAGCTTCTAGCTTTTCATTCTTAGCTCTAGTCTTTCTAATGATCTTAGTGTATTGGTTTAGCAATTTGACAAGATCATCATATGAAGGTGATTCAAATTCGTCATCATCACTATCACTATTACTATCATCATTGTTAGGATGATCATCACCACTACTATCATCATCATTTGATATCTTTCGTTCATCCTTGGCCATAAGGCATAGGTGTGTAGAGGATGATAGCGGTGGTGTCGGTGAAGATGATGAAGAGTTAATCAC
Source organism: Miscanthus floridulus (assembly GCF_019320115.1). NCBI lineage: Eukaryota > Viridiplantae > Streptophyta > Magnoliopsida > Poales > Poaceae > Miscanthus > Miscanthus floridulus. The sequence continues at coordinate 212,377,720 of NC_089587.1, read as the reverse complement.
AATGGCGGCCACCTTCTCGTTGTCACTATCATCATTGGATGAGCAACTAGATGAATCAATGTCTGTGAGCCAATCACCGACGATGTATGCCTTCCCATTTTTCTTCTTCTTGTGGAAGTCCTTCTTCTTGCCATCTTTCTTCTTGTATGACTTGTTTTTCTTCTTCTCATCATTATCTTCATCACTTGAGTCATCTTTCTTGCCCTTGTACTTCTTCTTGTACTTGTCTTTCTTAGGCTTGGTGCATTGATGAGCTAGATGACCAAGTTCTCCACAATTATAGCAATCCATCTCGGAGATTGGCTTCCTTCTAGTGCTAGTGAAGAACTTCTTTTTCTTACCATCAAACTTGACGACATTCTTGTTGAGCTTCTTTAGCATCTTGGTGGTTCTTCTCACCATGAGAGCAAGACTTGCATCATCAACTTCATCATCACTTGAGATCTCATACTCAATTCTTGCTTTGCCATTCTCTTGGCTAGCCTTGAATGCCATGTCTTTGTCTTTCTTCTTGGTAGAGGATGAGCCATCTTGTGGTGTGATGTGAATGTACATCTCATGAGCGTTAATCTTTCCCAAGATTTGAGTCGGTGTAGCGGTGGAAAGATCACCATGATGAAGCACAGTCACAATATGCCCATATTTATCAATGGGGAGGACACTCAAGATTCTTCTTACAACATTGGATGGTTGCATTTGAGTGAGTCCAAGCCCATTGACTTCCTCTATAAGAACATTCAAGCGTGAGTACATTTCATTAGCACTCTCTTTAGGAAGCATCTCAAAAGAATTAAGCTTTTTCATTATGAGATGATAGTGTTCCTCACGCTCGCTCTTAGTTCTCTCATGGAGCGCACAAATGTCTGACCATAGTGCATGGGCATCCTTGTGGTTCCTCACCCGGTTAAACACATCTTTGCAAAGGCCTCTAAAGATGGTGTTTCTAGCCTTTGCATTCAATTTTCATAATTCACTTCATCGCCTTGAAGGTGCGTGGGATCCCAAGGTTTTGGGAATCCTTGTGAGGCGGCTCTAAGTATTCCAACATCTAGAGCTTCTAAATACGCCTCCATGTGGATTTTCCAATAAGGAAAATCATCTCCCTCAAAGATAGGAGGAGGTCCATCCCCATAAGACATCTTTCTCTAGGCGGTTAAGCCTAAATACGTGATCATGAGACTCTGATACCAATTGAAAGGATCAAGATGCCCAAGACGGGGGTGAATTGGGCTAATTCTAAAATTCTTTGCAATAATTAAAACCCACACTTAGCTCACTTCACCCCTTGTGCCTAGAATGTGTTTCTAATGTTCTACCGCACAAAAGTTTTGCAACCCTAGTTCCAATCCTACTCTAGCATGGCAATTCTATGAATGTAAAGACAAGAATTGAATTGCTCAAAGTAAATGCTTAAAGTAAAGAGAGAAGGAGGAACACGGTGATGTTTTGCCGAGGTATCAGAGAGTCGTTACTCCCCACTAGTCCTCGTTGGAGCACCCGTGCAAGGGTGTAGCTCCCCCTTGATCCGTGCAAGGATCAAGTGCTCTCTATGGGTTGATTCTTTGACACTCCGTTGTGGCGAATCACCCACAACCATTCACAACTTGAGTTGGTCATCCACAAGCTCCGTCGGATAATCACCAAACTCCCAATCACCACCAAGCCATCTAGGTGATGGCGATCACCAAGAGTAACAAGCATGAACTCTCACTTGACCACAACAAGCCTAATGAGAAGGGTGGATGCACACTTTGCTACTCTTGCTTTCACTAATGAGGCCTCTCTATGGGATTCTCAAATCTCAATCATCTCACTAGGACCTTGCTCTCCTTGGCACTCTCAAGGGTGTTTCTCAGTTGTTGAAATGAGCAAAAGTGATCCCTTGAGTGAATAGAGGAAGTATTTATAACCCCTCATTCAAAACGAACTATTACGTGCCACTACGTGGTGATCAGATGCTCCGATCAGTTCTCCCCGCCACCTTGCAGTTAAGTTGTGACCGAACTCTTTCCAGCGTCTGGTCAGCACTGACCGGACGTGTCCGGTCATGAAAACTGCCCTCTAGAACCTTACTGATGTTAACCAGACTCTAGAACCCAGCGTCCAGTCACTTTGCTGCTCAGCATCCGGTCAGTAGCCAGAACCTGACCAACGTCTGGTCGGCACTGACCGGACGCGTCCGATCAAGATTCTTCCTCTCTGGGACCTTACTGGAGTTGACCAGACTCTGGCACCTAGTGTCCAGTCACATTTCACTTAGCATTTGGTCGCATCCAGATGACTTTACCTTGATCAAATGAACTGACCGGACTCTGCGCCAACGTCCGGTCAACATTTGACTCTCTATTCACTTCCAATTCACAATCATATGTGAATAAAGTTTGCTCCAATTGATCTAAGGGTTGTTTAGGAGCTGTGGGGGTATGGCCCCTAGTATCCACAATAGACCACATAGGCTGCGCCCTCAGGGGTGGCCCAGCCCACAAGACAAAGCCTTACAGGGCACGACTCTGGTCGGTGCCTTCTGCAAGGCATCTGGAAGATATCTTGAAAATACTATGAGATCTGTTAGGATATGTATGATCTCAAGACTCCTGTAATCAGTTATTACTTTCTGGTTATTTCTCAGATCTAACCGACTTGTAACCCTACTCCCTGGACTATATAAGGCGGGCAGGATTCATGCAGCATATAGTGACAGCCATTGGGATTCCACTGCCACAGACTTTGCCCCAGCTTGCACAGCCTCCTACCACTTCGACGACTCTAGCAGTATAGCCCATCGGGCTTTAGAGTCAGGGACAGCCTCCAGCTCAGTTTCCTTCACCTCCTGTACAGGTGTCCCAGTGGTTAGCCTCACCTGGTGTAGCCCCGCAGTTCACTCCTTATCACATGGGTTTCTCACCAGAGCAGACTTCCTCACTATTCATGCCTGAGTCATCACTCTCTAGGAGTCTTGGAGCATCATTCAGCGAGTTGACCGGCATGCCTACTCTGCCTCACATGCATACTGTCGGTCCGTCTACAGCAGCTCCAGCTATCATGACTACTCAGAGGCTCCCCTCGTCTGTCGCCTCGTCAGATCCTACGACAGACATACTTGCAGCTTCACAGGCAGCACCAGCCCCAGCTCAGACCCAGACCACTTCAGTGACACTTCCTGCTTCAGAGGGTCAGTCAGTTCAGAGCTCAGGGTTAGATGATGATGGCGCCCAGTTCCATCTTGCTCCATGTACTTTAGTGCCCGACTTGTCCGCTGCAACCCCGCCGTCCAACCCCTAGGTTTTGGTGTTTGACGCCAAAGGGGGAGAGGGTTTGAGTATGTAGACTTAGGGGGAGCGAGTTTTAGGGGGAGCTAGTTATCTAGTATTAGCTTATTATATACATTTGGAGTTTTATTTGTGTGATACACTATTACTTATGCATTCGTGTGTTTACTTTCATGCATACTTTTATATATATGTGATAGTGCTATCTACGTGGTTGTGATATTTGACATGTGTGACTTCTACTTTACTTTATCTATATGTCATATCACCTGTGTAATGCTCATTTGTTTTTGCTTCCGCGTTTACACTTCGAAGCAAATGAGCTTTGTTATTTGTACTCATGCTTAATTCATATTCTTTGAGTACATTGTGTTGGCTTAGGTCATATAAGCGTGACTAACTCTTTTGTTCTTATTGACAAAAACTTATATGAACCAAGCCCATCAAAAACCTCACTCCATAACATACTCGAGGTGGTATTGTCATCAATCACCAAAAAGGGGGAGATTGAAAGCATCTAGGCCCCTAGTTGGATTTCGGTGATTAATGTCAATACAAGATTACTATGACTAACGTGTGTTTTGCAGAGACAATTAAGTTAGGTCATGGTAATGGAGATCGATTGGGCAATCGAGGTTGTCATGCCCCTACGATGGAAATCGTTTCGGTTTTCAAAGGTTGGACGACAAGGTTAAGGATAACTAGTTCTAAGTGTCAATTGGAGTTGGAAAGACACTTAGAGTAGTTTAGGACTTTGTTTTTCCTTTGGCCATACTATGAAGGGGGGTATGAACGGGTAGCTTGACCTAGTTGAGTCTAGTGAGTTAGGTATGGTGCACACTTGTTAAAACTAGCTCTAGGTAGCTCCTATGAATGCCTAAGATCCTTTGGAGCAAACTTCATTCACATATGTTCGAAAGTTGGAAGTGAATGGAGGGTCAAACACTGACCGGACGCTGGCTCCGGTGCGACCGGACGCTGGCCGCAGGTTCCGGTCAGTTCATTTGACCGTGAAGATCAAGTCTGGTGTGACCGGACGCTGGAAGGTCATGTGACCGGACGCTAAGGGCCAGCATCCGGTCGACTCCAGTAAGGGTCCAGACTTGGGAAAGAGTGATCGGACGTGTCCGGTTAGTGTGACCGGACCCTGAGTATCCAGCGTCCGGTCGTTTATAGTAAGCATCCAAGAGCGACTGGACGCGTCCAGTCGGTACTGATTGGACCCTGACAGCGTCCGGTCATCACTTGAAAACTGTTCGCGGGTTGAACTGACCGGAGCGTCCGGTCAAAACGATCGAAGCATCCGGTCATCCCGCAGAAGCTCATAACGGTTCGTTTTTCAGGCTGGCTTATAAATAGTAGCTCCACTCGTGAGTGGAGTATCTTTTGCTCATTCCAACAGCTGAGAAACACGTTGTGAGTGCCAAGAAGAGCAAGGTCCTAGTGAGGTGTTTGTGATTTGAGAATCCAAGAGAGTAGCCTCACTAGCAAATCAAGAGTAGCAAAGTGTGCATCCATCTTCTCATTAGGCTTCGCGTGGTCAAGTGAGAGTTCGTGCTTGTTACTCTTGGTGATCGCCATCACCTAGACGGCTTGGTGGTGATTGGGAGTTTGGTGTTCACCCGGCGGAGCTTGTGGGTGACCCAACTCAAGTTGTGAGCGGCTTTGGGTGATTCGCCGCGACGGAGTGTCGAAGAATCAACCCGTAGAGAGCACTTGATCCTTGCGCGGATCAAGGGGGAGCTACACCCTTGCTCGGGTGCTCCAACGAGGACTAGTGGGGAGTGGTGACTCTCCGATACCTCGGCAAAACATCGCCGCGTTCCTTTCTCTCTCTATTTACTTTGAGCACTTACTTTGAGCATTTACTTTGAGCAATTCAATACTTGTTTTTACATCCATAGAATTGTTTGCTAGAGTAAGTTTGGAACTTAGGTTGCGACGTTGTTGTGCATTAGTTTGATATAAACATTTTTGTAGGCACAAGGGGTTAATTGGGCTATCCGTAGGACTTGATTATTGCAAGAGAATTTAGAATTAGCCCAATTCACCCCCCCTCTTGGGCATCTTGATCCTTTCAATTGGTATCAAAGCCTCATGCTCATGTTTTTAAGCTTAATCGCTTAGAGCAAGATGTCTCACGGGGATGGACCTCCTCCTATCTTTGAGGGAGATGATTTTCCATATTGGAAAATCCACATGGAGGCTTACTTAGAAGCTCTAGATGTTGGAATTCTTAAAGCCGCCTCTCAAGGGTTCCTAGCACCTAGGAATGCCGCACAACTTCAAGGTGATGAAGTGAATTATGAAAAATGGAATGCAAAGGCTCGCAACACCATCTTTAGAGGCCTTTGCAAAGATGTGTTTAATCGTGTAAGGAACCACAAAGATGCCCATGCACTATGGTTGGATGTTTGTGCACTCCATGAGGGAACCAAGAGTGAGCGTGAGGAATGCTATCATCTTGTGATTAAAAAGCTAAATTCTTTTGAGATGTTTCCCAAAGAAAGTGCTAATGAGATGTATTCTCGATTAAATGTTCTTGTAGAGGAAGTCAATGGGCTTGGACTCACTCAAATGTCACCATCCGACGTTGTGAGAAAAATCTTGAGTGTCCTCCCCATTGACAAATATGGGCACATTGTGATCGTGCTACATCAAGGTGATCTTTCCGCCACTACACTGACACAAATCTTGGGAAAGATCAATGCTCATGAGATGTACATGCACATCACACCACAAGATGGCTCATCCTCTACAAAGAAGAAAGAGAAGGACTTAGCATTCAAAGCTAGCCAAGACAAAGGCAAAGCAAGACTTGAGTATGAGAGCTCAAGTGATGAAGATGATGAAGAAAGCCTTGCCCTCATGGTGAAAAAGACCACCAAGATGCTAAAAAGGCTAAACAAGAGTGGCATCAAGTTTGATGGCAAGAAGAAGTTCTTCACTAGCTCAAGAAGAAAGCCAATCTCCGAGATGGATTGCTACAATTGTGGCAAACTTGGTCATCTAGCTCATCAATGCACAAAGCCCAAGAAAGACAAGTTCAAGAACAAGGGCAAGAAAGATGATTCAAGTGATGAAGATGAAAAGAAGAAGAACAAGCCATACAAGAAGAGAGATGGCAAAAAGAGGGAGTTCTACAAGAAGAAGAAGAGTGGCAAGGCCTATATTGTCGGTGATTGGCTCACGGACATTGATTCATCAAGTGGATCATCCGATGATGATAGTGACAATGAAAAGGTGGCCGCCATTGCTATTGATATTGCATCTTCACCGCCACCATCGCCATCATCCTCTACACACCTATGCCTTATGGCCAAAGGTGAACGCAAGGTAACTAAGAGTGATGATAGTAGTGATGATGAACATGCTAGTGATAATGATAGTGATAGCGATGATGATGACTCACCTACATATGATGATCTTGTCAAAATACTAAGAAAATATACTAAGATCATTAGAAAAAGTAGAGCTACAAATGAAAAACTTGATGCTAAAAATGATTCACTCTTAGCTAAGTGTGATACATTAGAAAAGGCTAATGATGAGCTCAAGGAAACAAATGATTCTATATCATCCAAACTCAAGGAGCTCAAATCTTCTAAGAAAGAGCTTAAAGATAAAAATGATAAACTTGAGTGGGTACACAATGAGCTTATCACTAGTCACAATAAGCTAAAAGATGAATATGCAACTCTAAAGATCAATTATGATACCCTTATTATTGCACAAGAATTCTTACCAAATGAGCCACATGATGCTACTAACCACGTTGTTAAGATTGATATAGCTACCTCATGTGATGATTTAATTGATGAAAGCATTGAGCATGGATCTAGTAGCAAGGGCAAGCAAGTGGTTGAATGCAATGACTATAATGAGTATGTCAAGCTCAAGAGTAACAATGAGAAGCTTATGAAAGATCTTGAAGAGATGAAAAGTCACAACACCATTGTGCTAGAAACTCTTGATCATGACAAAGAGGTGATCCTTGAGAATAAGAAGTTAAAAGAAGAAATCAAGAAACTCAAGGAGGAGAAGAACAATGATATTCTCAAGGAAGAGAACAAGAAGCTCAAGATGGAGAAAGAGCATCTCAAGGTAGGATTGAGCAAGTTTGCTAGAGGCAAGCATCTCCAAAGTGAGCTACTCATGAATACCGTCATGAAGATGGATAGAAGTGGCATTGGATATATGGCAAGTGTAGAGAAGAAGAAGGCTCAAGCTCAACACCAACAATCAAAGCCAAAGCCAAAGCCAAAGAGATGTTTTGAGTGTGGACAAGAAGGCCACTTTGCTCATGAGTGTCAAACTCCATCACCACAACCCTTGCCCAAGCACGCTAGACCCTTTGTTTTCAATGCTCACTACATGCTTAGAAAAGATTCGAGTGAAAAGATGAAAGTCATGTTCTTAGGTCCCCCCAACAAGAGTAGGCCTAAGAAAATTTGGATGGCTAAGTCACTTGTTGAGAAGGTGAAGGGCCCTCAACAAGCTTGGATCCCTAAAGCTTGAATCTCTTGTGTGTAGGTGAACTACAAGACCGGTGGAAGTCATTGGGTTATTGATAGTGGTTGCACTCAACATATGACCGGTGATCCTCGTATGTTCACCTCACTAGATGAAGAGGTAGATGGACAAGAGAAAATAACATTTGGAGATAATTCAAAGGGCAAGGTCAAAGGATTGGACAAAGTGGCAATATCAAATGATCATTCCATCTCCAATGTGCTCTATGTTGCTTCATTGAGTTTCAACTTGCTATCCGTTGGACAATTGTGTGATCTTGGCTTCCAATGCTTGTTCACCAAGAAGGAGGTGGTTGTATCTAAGGTAGATGACAATCAAGTGATATTCAATGGATTTAGATACAACAATTTATATCTAGTTGACTTTACCTCTGAAGATGCAAACTTGAAGACTTGCCTATTCACCAAAACAACACTTGGGTGGCTATGGCATAGAAGGCTTGCTCATGTTGGGATGAGCTCACTCAAGAAGCTTATGAAGAATGATTTGGTGAGAGGATTGAAGGATGTGAAGTTTGAGAAGGACAAGCTTTGTAGTGCATGTCAAGCCGGCAAGCAAGTTGCAAACACTCATCCAACCAAAGCTTTCATATCAACCACAAGAGTGCTAGAACTCCTACACATGGATTTATTTGGACCAACAACATACAAGAGTTTGGGAGGAAATCTCTATTGTCTTGTGATTGTGGATGACTATTCAAGATATACATGGGTGTTCTTCCTTCATGACAAATCCGAAGTTGCATCTTGTTTCAAGAAGTTTGCCAAGAGAGCTCAAAATGAATTTGAAGTGAAGCTCAAGAAGATAAGAAGTGACAATGGCAAAGAGTTTGACAACACAAACATAGAAGCTTATTGTGATAAAGTCGGAATCAAACATGAAGTCTCCGCAACCTATACTCCTCAACAAAATGGTGTAGTTGAGAGGAAGAACCGGACTTTGATCACTCTTGCAAGGACAATGCTAGATGAGTACAACACCCCCGAAGCTCTATGGGCGGAAGCAATCAACACCGCATGTTATGCATCCAACCGCCTATTTCTTCAAAAGTTCCTTGTCAAGACACCATATGAGTTGCTCAATGGGAAGAAGCCGGACGTCTCCTTCTTTAGGGTGTTTGGTTGCAAGTGCTACATCTACAAGAAGCGGCAACACCTAGGGAAGTTTCAAAGGCGTTGTGATATAGGTTTTCTTGTTGGTTACTCATTGAAGTCCAAAGCATATAGAGTATTTAATCATGCCACCGGCTTGGTTGAAGAAACATATGATGTGGAATTTGATGAATCTAACGGCTCCCAAGGAGCACATGAGAATCTTGATGATGTAGGTGATGAACCATTGAGGGAGGCTATGAAGAATATTCTGGTGGGAGACATCAAGCCAAAAGATGATGAAGATGATGTACAAGTCATTAACCAACCCTCTTCATCAAATGTACCACAAGATGGTGAAAAAGTTGGGAGAGTAGAAAATGAAGATACTCATATCTCCCATGAGCAAATGGTGGTACAAGCACAAGATGTTGATGCTCCACAACCTCCCCCTCAAGTGGTCAATAGAAGAAATACACCTCTCCTACAAGATCATCCATAAGATCTCATCATAGGGAGTCCAACAAAGGGGGTGATGACTCGATCTCAAAAACTTACCTCATTTATTGCTCATCACTCTTTTGTCTCTTGCTATGAGCCTACCAAGGTAGAAGAAGCTCTAAAAGATCTAGATTGGATCAATGCCATGCATGAAGAGTTGAACAACTTCACTCGCAATGAAGTTTGGAATCTTGAAGAGCGACCAAAAGGTGCAAGAGTGATTGGAACAAAGTGGGTGTTCCGCAACAAGCAAGATGATCAAGGTGTTGTTGTGAGGAACAAGGCAAGACTAGTGGCAAAGGGGTTCTCTCAAGTTGAAGGTTTAGATTTTGGAGAAACCTTTGCACCGGTTGCAAGATTAGAAGCCATCCATATCCTTCTTGCATATGCATCACATCATGAAATGAAACTATATCAAATGGATGTGAAAAGTGCATTCTTAAATGGCTTTATTAATGAACTAGTCTATGTTGATCAACCTCCCGGGTTTGAAGACCCTAGATATCCTAATCATGTTTATAGGTTGTCCAAGGCACTATATGGGCTTAAGCAAGCCCCAAGAGCTTGGTATGAGCGCCTTCGGGATTTCCTTATTGAGAAGGGCTTCACCATTGGGAAGGTCGACATCATACTATTCACCAAGAAGCTTGATGGGCATATCTTCATTTGTCAAGTATATGTTGATGATATCATCTTTGGATCATCAAATGAAGACTCATGCAAAGAATTTGGTGAATTGATGTCTAAGGAGTTCGAGATATCAATGATTGGTGAGCTTACATTCTTTCTTGGTTTTCAAGTCTAGCAAATGAAAGAAGGCATCTTCATCTCTCAAGAGAAATACACAAAAGATCTTCTCAAGAGATTCAAGATGGATGAATGTAAGCCAATCAAGACCCCAATGCCTACCAATGGACATCTCGACCTAGATGAGGAAGGTAACTCGGTTGATCAAACTCTCTACCGTTCTATGATTGGTAGCTTGTTATATTTAACCGCATCTAGGCCCGACATCATGTTTAGTGTGTGTATGTGTGCTAGGTTTCAAGCTAGTCCTAAGGAAACACATTTAATTGCCGTAAAAAGAATCCTTAGGTATCTTAAGCACTCGCCAAGCATTGGCCTTTGGTATCCCAAAGGAGCTTTATTTGAATTAATTGGCTATTCCGATTCGGATTACGCCGGATGCAAAGTTGATAGAAAGAGCACATCCGGAGGGTGCCATTTGCTTGGTAGATCACTTGTGTCTTGGTCCTCCAAGAAACAAAATAGTGTGGCTTTGTCCACCGCCGAAGCGGAATACATTGCCGCGGGTGCTTGTTGTGCACAAATATTATACATGAAACAAACTTTACTAGACTATGGAGTAGTTCTAGAGAAAGTACCTCTTTTGTGCGACAATGAAAGTACGGTAAAACTTGCAAATAATCCGGTTCAACACTCTTGCACCAAGCATATAGATATCCGCCATCACTTTCTAAGAGATCATGTAGCTAAAAATGATATATCACTAGAAGGTGTAAGATCCGAAGATCAATTAGCGGATATCTTCACTAAACCGCTAGATGAGGCTACATTTTGTAGATTGCGGAATGAGCTCAATGTACTTGATTTTAGTAACTTCACTAAAAATTGACCTTGTGTTGTCCCTTGCATTCATTGTAATATACAACATGTTTAATTTGTGGCAATGCATATAGGGCTTGTCTAACATGGTTAAGATAACCGCCGAAAAGCGTGTGAAGAAGCTTAACCTTGGATCAAACTTGGCAAGCAACTAGATTTACTTACAAGTATTACATATGCATGAATGTTGTTTTTGTCGTTTTGTTCCATTTGCCCTCTTGTTGCCTATTTTCTTAAAAAGAATTATAGCCTAAGGCAAAATATTTTGAAAAATATGAGGGTTTGAGAGAGGTCACTCACATCAGTCCCAATTGGTGTTTATTTGGATCTTATTCAAGTTGGGACTTGATTGGGAACAGGCAGCACGAAGGAAGTTTGAAGATTTGCTGGAAAAGGTGCATCGGACGCTGCACCGGACGCTGCTATCCAGCGTCCGGTCAGTTCACAGGAGGTGAACTGCTGTTGAAGGAGTGACCGGACGCTGCATCTGTGCGTTCGGTCAGAAAGGGTTCAGCGTCCGGTCGATCGGAGGAAGATCAAGTTGTACTGACCGGACCCTACCTGCGTCCGGTCATGGACCATCGAACGCGTCCGGTCCCGATTCCAGAGGATTTGGACCTCTCTGGAATCGACCGGACGCTGGGTGGTAGCGTCCGGTCGCTACCACCAGAGCGTCCGGTCAGTGGATCTCGCGCATCTTAAGGACTCTTTTCCCCGTTTCCTTTTCTGTCACGATTTGGGGGATTACTTAACCCGCGTCCTCTGTCACCTGCCTTGACCTAACCAGCGCCACCGTGAGCCCGCAGCCAAGCCGCCACCTCCTGCCTAGCCGCGCCGCCACAGCCTCGCTCGCCAGCCCTAGCCCGAGCAGCCGCCAAGCCACGCCGCCATAGCCTCGCCGAGTCGCCACCGTCCCTCGCGCCGTCCCTCACACCACCGCGCTCGGCCTCCACGCCAGCCTCGCGCCACAGTCCCGTGCCTGCCCAGCCACGCGCCTCCGTGCCCCTGCCCTACGCCACCACCGACCAGTCGCAGCCACGCGTCGCCGTCTCGCAAGCCACCACGCTCGGCTCCCTCGCCTACCGCGCCTCTGCAACATCGTCGTGCTCCAGCCTCCTCGTGCCCCAGCTCGCCGCTCCGCCGTTGCTAGGCTGCCGGTCTTCACGACAAAGTGCTCTTGCCCTACCCTCCCATTGATTGGTAAGGCAAGTCTTGTGCTTCACTATTGATCTCAAATTGTGACCTAGATCAAATTCTAAACGCACTAATTCCCCATTGCATTTAGGGCGTTTGACCTAACCCTAGCCCAGTTTCGAGGATCCCCCGCGTGATATCTTATCTCTTCTCGGATCGCTGATCGTCAGGTAGAAAGCCACTCGATTCAAATTCGCATCTACATTGCTTTCTCTATTAGGGTTTCGCATCTATTAGACATATGGTATTTATTTGTATATCCATCTATTCTATCGTGCAGCGAGTCGGTTCCGTTGTGTTTCGTCTGGCAGTTGGCAATCAACTCAGAGCTAAGCTCGCGAGTAAGGATCGAGGCCAAGCCTCGAAAGCGGCAGTTTGACAGTTGATCTTCATCAGCGACAGTTCACCATCTTGTCAGTTCAGATGGCTCGCACCAAGAATGTTGGTGGTGGCCCAGGTGATGATGATCGGAGGCCCCCGCCTCGCCAGCCAGCTAGATCTAAAGGCAAGTCAACCAAGCAGGTAACATCCAAGAAGCGGAAGTACCCCGACTCAGAGACAGCGAGAGCAGCAGCTGTTGCAGAGGCCGCAGAGCGTGCCGAGAGAGGTGGTACCCGCAGCGGAGTTGTCATTGCAGATCAGCCAGTTTCACCCGCAGTCAGAGCTGCAATTGAGGAGGTTGAGCGTCGTCACGGTAGTCCAGCCAGGACTATGACGCTTGCAGGACGATGGGTTGCCATTGAGGAGGGTCCGTCAGCACAGCAGTAGCCCCCACTAGCAGAGCCTCAGCCAGCCCAGGAGACTCAGGAGAGTCAGGAGACCGAGCCGGCACCTCAGCTACGCCGCTCGAGTCGTACCAGTGCTGCAGTTCCACCGAGGCCAGTTACACAGCGCAGGGGTTCACACCCTCCGCCCAGACCATAGGGTCCGCCTCCAGTGGTTCACCTCGACTTGAGGGCCGCTACAGCCAGGCAGGTTCAGTAGCTGCGGTTTGTTGAGTTTGAGGTTTGGTTTCCTCCGAGGAGGGATGAGAGAGCAGCTGAGGGGTTCTACACGGCACAGCAGGAGGTGAGCGAGTACAGTGACAGTTCCGACGACGACTACCAGCCTATACCTCAGATGCCTCCACACAGACATGATGCAGAGGCAGGTAGCTCCAGTTCTGCTCCACCTACTCCATAGACAGACCCCGCTCTCATTGCTATTCTTGAGCGGATGCAGCAGGATTAGACACGTCAGGCACAGGAGACAGCTGCCAACTTCGCATAGTTTCAGGCTCGTCAGGACGAGTTTCAGCGGCAGCAGCAGCTTCTTCAGCACCAGCAGTTACTTATGCAGCAGCAGCTTCTTCAGCACCAGCAGTTACTTATGCAGCAGCAGCTCATGGGATTCATGCAGCATATAGTGACAGCCATTGGGATTCCACTGCCACAGACTTCGCCCCAGCTTGCACAGCCTCCTACCACTTCGACGACTCCAGCAGTACAGCCCATCGGGCTTCAGAGTTAGGGACAGCCTCCAGCTCAGTTTCCTTCACCTCCTGTACAGGTGTCCCAGTGGTTAGCCTCACCTGGTGTAGCCCCGCAGTTCACTCCTTATCACACGGGTTTCTCACCAGAGCAGACTTCCTCACTATTCGTGCCTGAGTCGTCAGTCTCTAGGAGTCTTGGAGCATCATTCAGCGAGTTGATCGGCATGCCTACTCCGCCTCACATGCATACTGCCGGTCCGTCTATAGCAGCTCCAGCTATCATGACTACTTAGAGGCTCCCCTCGTCTGTCGCCTCATCAGATCCTACGACAGACATACTTGCAGCTTCACAGGTAGCACCAGCCCTAGCTCAGACCCAGACCACTTCAGCGACACTTCCTGCTTCAGAGGGTCAGTCAGTTCAGAGCTCAGGGTCAGATGATGATGGCGCCCAGTTCCATCTTGCTCCACGTACTTCAATGCTCGACTCATCCGCTGCAGCCCCGCCGTCCGACCCCTAGGTTTTGGTGTTTGACGCCAAAGGGGGAGAGGGTTTGAGTATGTAGACTTAGGGGGAGCGAGTTTTAGGGGGAGCTAGTTATCTAGTATTAGCTTATTATATACATTTGGAGTTTTATTTGTGTGATACACTATTACTTATGCATTCGTGTGTTTACTTTCATGCAAACTTTTATATATATGTGATAGTGCTATCTACGTGGTTGTGATATTTGACATGTGTGACTTCTACTTTGCTTTATCTATATGTCATATCACCTGTGTAATGCTCATTTGTTTTTGCTTCCGCGTTTACACTTCGAAGCAAATGAGCTTTGTTATTTGTACTCATGCTTAATTCATATTCTTTGAGTACATTGTGTTGGCTTGGGTCATATAAGCGTGACTAACTCTTTTGTTCTTATTGACAAAAACTTATATGAACCAAGCCCATCAAAAACCTCACTCCATAACATACTCGAGGTGGTATTGTCATCAATCACCAAAAAGGGGGAGATTGAAAGCATCTAGGCCCCTAGTTGGATTTCGGTGATTAATGTCAATACAAGATTACTATGGCTAACGTGTGTTTTGCAGAGACAATTAAGTTAGGTCATGGTAATGGAGATCGATTGGGCAATCGAGGTTGTCATGCCCCTACGATGGAAATCATTTCGGTTTTCAAAGGTTGGACGACAAGGTTAAGGATAACTAGTTCTAAGTGTCAATTGGAGTTGGAAAGACACTTAGAGTAGTTTAGGACTTTGTTTTTCCTTTGGCCGTACTATGAAGGGGGGTATGAATGGGTAGCTTGACCTAGTTGAGTCTAGTGAGTTAGGTGTGGTGCACACTTGTTAAAACTAGCTCTAGGTAGCTCCTATGAATGCCTAAGATCCTTTGGAGCAAACTTCATTCACATATGTTCGAAAGTTGGAAGTGAATGGAGGGTCAAACACTGACCGGACGCTGGCTTCGGTGCGACCGGACACTGGCCGCAGGGTCCGGTCAGTTCATTTGACCGTGAAGATCAAGTCTGGTGTGACCGGACGCTGGAAGGTCATGTGATCGGATGCTAAGGGCCAGCGTCCGGTCGACTCCAGTAAGGGTCTAGACTTGGGAAAGAGTGACCGGACGCGTCCGGTCAGTGTGACCGGACCCTGAGTATCCAGCGTCCGGTCGTTTACAGTAAGCATCCAAGAGCGACCGGACGCGTCCGGTCGGTACTGACCGGACCCTGACAGTGTCCGGTCATCACTTGAAAACTGTTCGTGGGTTGAACTGACCGGAGTGTCCGGTCAAAACGATCGGAGCGTCCGGTCATCCCGCAGATGCTCATAACGGTTCATTTTTTAGGCTGGCTTATAAATAGTAGCTCCACTCGTGAGTGGAGTATCTTTTGCTCATTCCAACAGCTGAGAAACACATTTGTGAGTGCCAAGAAGAGCAAGGTCCTAGTGAGGTGTTTGTGATTTGAGAATCCAAGAGAGTAGCCTCACTAGCAAATCAAGAGTAGCAAAGTGTGCATCCATCTTCTCATTAGGCTTCGCGTGGTCAAGTGAGATTTCGTGCTTGTTACTCTTGGTGATCGCCATCACCTAGACGGCTTGGTGGTGATTGGGAGTTTGGTGTTCACCCGGCGGAGCTTGTGGGTGACCCAACTCAAGTTGTGAGCGGCTTTGGGTGATTCGCCGCGACGGAGTGTCGAAGAATCAACCTGTAGAGAGCACTTGATCCTTGCGCGGATCAAGGGGGAGCTACACCCTTGCGCGGGTGCTCCAACGAGGACTAGTGGGGAGTGGCGACTCTCCGATACCTCGGCAAAACATCGCCGCGTTCCTTTCTCTCTCTATTTACTTTGAGCACTTACTTTGAGCATTTACTTTGAGCAATTCAATACTTGTTTTTACATCCATAGAATTGTTTGCTAGAGTAAGTTTGGAACTTAGGTTGCGACGTTGTTGTGCATTAGTTTGATATAAACATTTTTCTAGGCACAAGGGGTTAATTGGGCTATCCGTAGGACTTGATTATTGCAAGAGAATTTAGAATTAGCCCAATTCACCCCCCCTCTTGGGCATCTTGATCCTTTCAGCTCTCCAAACGATTTTTGAACCCCCCGAATAGTCTTGTTGATGCTCGGACGCCTCCAGAGACGGCCCTGTCTCTAGCTCCTCCCTACACGTGCACGAGTGTCTACCCTCTACATTATGGGTGGTCGACAGTGGCTCCTTAGCGACGCTTGTTCCTTCTACACGTGCATGGGCTCCGCGCTCCACATTATGGTTAACAGGCTCGCTATGGCTGGAGACTCAGCTACACACTAACTGTTCAGGTGGTTTATATTAAATACATCTTCACACCAACTAATCGCTGAGCTACTTACGCTATTTCATCGCCATTGCTGATTTTTCTCTTTGGAGTTCATATATTTGTACATCATGTACTACCCGTTCTACATATTTGTATTGCAGGATCATCGTCTAGGTGATCGGATCACCTAGTGCTCGGACTTCACCATAGATCAACTGGTTGGACTGCTAGGATCATCGACTCTGTCACCGACCAGTTGATCGGACTATTCGCCGGTCGCTTCTACTCAATGCTCACTTCATTGCCGACCAGTTGACTAGACTGTTCGTCGCTCATGCTTCATCACCAGCTACGCCGAGGACTCCTCGGTGCTCAGTTTCTTCATGCTCAAGGAGTAAGTGGGCACACTTCACCGCACGGACATCGCTGGCTACGTCGGGGACTCCTCGGTGCTTGGACCTCGCTAGCTTCACCTAGGACTCCTTGGTGCTCGATCATTACCAGCAATGCCAGGGACTCCTCGCTCCTTGGTGCTTGGTCATCTCCAGCGATGTCGAGACTCCTCGCTCCTCAGTGTTCAGACATCGCCAGTGATGTCGGGAACTCCTCGCTCCTCGGTCATCGCCAGCGACGTCGGAGACTCCTCGCTCCTCAATGCTTTGTCATCGCCAGCGATGTCAGGACTCCTCGCTCCTTGGTGCTCGGTGATCGCCAGTGATGCCGGGGACTCCTCACTCCTCGGTGCTCGGACATCGTCAGCGACATCGGGGACTCCTCGCTCCTCGGTGCTTAGATATCGCCAGCAACGCCGGGGACTCCTCGCTCCTCGGTGCTCGGTCATCGCTAGCGACGCCAGGGACTCCTCACTCCTCAGCGCTTGGTCATCGCCAGTGACGTCGAAGACTCCTCGGTGCTCGGTCATCGCCAGCGACACCGAGGACTCCTCACTCCTCGGTGCTCGGTCATCACCAGCGACGCTGAGGACTCCTCGCTCCTCGGTGCTTGGTCATCGCTAGCAACGCCAGGGACTCTTCGCTCCTTGGTGCTCGGTCATCGCAGTGATGTCGAGGACTCCTCGCTCCTTGGTGCTCGGACCTCGCCAACTTCGCTAGGGACTCCTCCCTCCTTGGTTCTCGGACATCGCCAGTGACACCAGGGACTCCTCGCTCCTCGGTGCTTGGTCATCATTAGCGACACCGAGGACTCTTCGCTCCTCGGTGCTCGGTCATCGCCAGTGACGCTAGGGACTCCTCGCTCCTCGGTGCTTGGACATCACCAGTGACGTCGGGGACTAATAGGTACTGAACTATTTTAGTATAGGAGTTGGCTCGATCTTCATGACAGTAGGTCACGATCAAGATAACTTGCAACAAGGTAGCGGGGATAAAAGGATAACTTGCTGAAGAACAGTGGAGTAACTAGCTTTATACCTGACCAAGGTTGGATGCAACCAAGCAATAGGGAGAGAGACTCTAAAACCATGAAGACTTCGACTCGATCTCCGAACGACCGCAGAACCACAACCGGAGCTAATCCACACAAGGCGGGGCAGCCGTACTGGAACCCGCAAAGCATGAACTAGTGGATCCCATAGGAATCTCTTCACAAGTCCAGAAAGAACAAGGAAGAACAAGGGTTTGAGTAAGCACTCAGCAGCTCGGCTGCAATATCACTGGAATTATCAAATCATCAAAAAGTACTTTTTTAGTAGCCTAGAGGTAATATTTATACTATGAGAAATCTCTAAGATAGATGTGAACTGAAGAAGCTAGGTTGGGAGGTGGAAGGTCAATGGCCTAGAGCATTCATGAGGTGGTCTTCAGTTTCTGCGCGTCTTCTGGGCTTTGGTGCACTCTTTAATGTTTTGGTCATAACTCCTTCCTGGGAAGTCCAAATGACGAACCATTGGATGCATTGGAAAACTTACTTCATCATCTTTCCAACCATGTATGCTATGCACCACGAATTATTATAGAATAGTATAATTTTGCACAGGATCTTTAGCTTCATGCAGACTATTGAGCTTTGGAGCAGTCTTCACTAAAACTGGTCAGACGCCATGCTAGACACTCCAAACTGGTCAGCATGACAACATTGGAAACTAGGCTTCAAGATCTATCCAACAAGTACTCATTCACCTTCATAGCCTTTGGGAGACAAAAGATATGACTGTTTCTTCTGGATGGTTCTGTCATGCTGGATTGACTCGAACGTAGCTCTTCTCTCTGATCCATCCTTAATGTATCCTTGTCTTCCTTCTCGAAGAACCTGAGTAATAACAACATGCACGACTTAGGTAGCTCAAAATTACCATCAATGTTTAATTGAAATTTAGAAAGTAGCGCGTGCACCTCATGCTGTATCTTTCGCGCGTGGCTATGGGTGATTGGTCCAGTATGGACTTGGAGTGGTGTATCAGCTAGTGAGGTGGTCGAAGAGGTCACCAAGGTTGGTGAAGTGGTCGAAGAGGTCCCTGAGGTGGTCGGAGAGCTCGCCCAGGTGGTCAGAGAGGTCACCGAGGTGGTCGGAGAGCTTATCGAGGTGGTCAAAGAGGTCGTTGAGGTCCCCAACACAAGCATGGTCACATCATCCTCCCCCTTGAAAAAGAGTCGTCCTCGACTCTTCCAATCCAAAGAATGGAGATAGGTCGACCACATTAAAACTGGTACTTACACCATAAGTATTAGGCAGATCAATTTCATAAGCATTGTCGTTGATCTTGCGTAGCACTTTGAATGGACCATCAGCTCGGGCGTGCAACTTGCTTTTGCGTTGTTCAGGAAATCTGTCCTTGTGTAGATGCACCCAACCAAGTCTCCTGGTTCAAATAACACCTTCCTTTGACCTTTATTGACGTGCTTCTCATACATCCTTGTCATCTTTTCAATGTTTGTCCGAGCTCTATCATGAAGGTTCTTGACAAACTCGGCTCGCTTGCTTGCATCGAAGTTTACACGTTTCTGCATAGGTAAAGGCAAAAGATCTATGGGAGCAGTGGGTTTAAACCCATATACAATTTCAAATGGACAAAATTTAGTGGTCGAGTGTACTGCCTTGTTGTATGCAAACTCGACATGTGGCAAACTTTCTTCCCAAAGTTTCAAGTTCTTCTTAAGGATAGCTCGTAGTAGCATTGATAGAGTATGGTTCACAACTTTAGTTTGTCCATCCGTTTGTGGATGACACGTCATAGAGAACAGCAACCGTGTTCCAAGTTTTCCCCACAAAGTTTTCCAAAAGTAACTCAAAAATTTGGTGTCACGATCAGAAACAATGGTTCGTGGCACTCCATGTAGTCGTACAATTTCTTTGAAAAACAATTTAGCGATATGTGAAGCATCATCACTTTTGTGGCATGGGATAAAATGTGCCATTTTGCTAAAACGATCAACCACAACAAAGATGGAATCCCTTCCCCGCTTGGTTTGAGGTAAACCAAGAACAAAATCCATAGAGATATCTTCCCAAGGCACACTAGGGATAGGCAGAGGAGTGTATAATCCATGAGGATTCACATGAGACTTAGCTTTGTGGCATGATTCGCAATGAAGAACATGTCTCTCCACATCTCTTCTCATCTTTGGCCAAAAGAAGTAGTCGGTAAGGACTTGTTCTATCTTCTTGGCGCTAAAATGGCCCATGAGTCCTCCTGCGTGGGCTTCCTGCACAAGTAAAATTCAAACAGAGCAATCTGGAATACATAGTTTGTTAGCTCAAAACAAAAACCTGTAGCACCTAGTTTTAAAGACAAAACCAGATACATACTATATGTGAGCCCAGGAAGTCAAATCTCACATATAGCCACAAATAAGGATAATATCAAGAGACAATACTTATTACATAATGTATTAGTAAAAAGAAAAGTACCCTTAGAGTATAGACAGCGGAAAGTTGACTTTGATCTTCTAGCGAAGACTCCAAATCCACAGGGATGACTGACTGGTTGACCACAAGCCTAACTCCTCCAAACTAGCAATCTGGTACCCATCCGGGATTTTTATCTAATGTATAGAAAAATAAAGCAAGCGTAAGTACATGTCGTACTTAACAATTATATCATGGGGTTCATGAGGCTCAAAAGGGCTGACACTGGTTTACTGCGATTAGCTTTAATAGATCATCTTTTTAAGCAATTGAGTGGCAAAGAATTTATCATTCCCTTAAACACATGATCAGGTAAACATGAATAATGTATAGCATAAACAATTGATCATTAGTATAATTATCCATTTGTGATCATCTCTATTCCATAAGGGTCCAAGGCCGCTCGTGTCCATGAGCACGGCTGTTATAATAGTTTTACACTCTGCAGAGGTTGTACACGTTCACTGTGAGTCGTGATTTACTCTTTCGCCCGAGGTAGCTAATCTCTTGACCCACTTGCAAGGAAGGTCGGTAGGGTTCACTATGAAGCCTTTCAAAGGGTTCGTCTAACAAGTTAGGGCCACTAGGCGTATGTGGCCCATCTCTAGGAGTGGCACGCGTGGGCATCGCAGCATGGTACACACTTCCCAGCAGCAAAGGAAACATACCTTGCGCCTTAAAGGTAACCACTAACAAGCTAGAAAAGATCCTCATACTGAGCTAAAGCTAGAGCCATATGGCCCTCATAGCTGTATTGTAAGTCCCGGATGATCGCTTACAGATAAGTCCTTAGGGAGAGGAATCTAAAGCATATAAACACTCCAGCCCCCTGTTTCCATGTTACTAAAAAGTCATGTTTTAATGTTTATTGCATATACCATTAGTCAAGTTACAAGATCATGGTTTTGATTAAGCACTAGCAAAAACTATCCCATACAATATCCCAAAGGTTTCAAGGTGCAAGTTATCAAATATCTAGGATATCCTTAATGGTAACAAGGGAGACACATGCAATATGAATTTAGTGATTAAATGTGAATAGGTAACAAGGATGGTCCCATGCTATACTTGCCTTAACTTGGTTTTCCCCCAAAGCAATATGCTCAAAAGCCTTTAGTATTCCACTTTCAATCTTCTGCTTCCAACTCTCAGCTTCTAGTCTTCAGAGAACTGTTTCTTAATCACCACATAAACCTCACCGATTGACTGAACCATATATCATCACACAAACATCCATACATGACATACACATAAGAATATATGAGAACAATACACCAATCATAGAAAAATAAGTAAAAGAGATTGAAACACGATTCTACGTATTGCTACGAACACACAGTCGCGAGAGGCACGCTAATCGAAGCTACGGTTGAAAAGTTACAACTACCGAGAGATTTGCTTAATACGTGGAAAAGAAAGCTATATGCTTCATTTATGTTAACCATATGAATTCGTATATAAAAGATATTTATAAATAATATAGATTAAATTAAGTCAATTTTAGATTTAAATTATAAAACAAAAGTAAAACAAATCACATTTTATGTATAAAACCTAGTTGCATAACCATTAATCAAGATATGATTTAAACTATGATTTTTATGAAATAGTAATATAGTAAACATTATTACTAATGCATAGATTTCATCGTTATGAATCCAACCTAACTTGAATGGACTATTTCGGAGTTGAAACGAATAAGTTATGATTTAAACAAGTTTTACTTTGGTTAATTAATAGATTAAATCTACCCTTGAATTCCAAGTGTTGAAAACATGCCTAATAGTTGTATAAACACATAGAAAACATAAATACGGTCCTAACACAATTTGAACGGGTCAAATCGGACTTAAAACGCAAAAGTTACGCATGAAATAAGGTTCAGTGGCATTTCTATAAATAACTCGAACTCATTTTTGAATTAAAACAATTAAAATATGAATTTAAATGAATTTTGGACTGCACACACTATTTATGGAAACTACAGGAACTTAAACAAATAAAAATAGGGCTGATTTGTAATTCATTTGAACTGCTACGGACTGCGGGTTGATTACTTCAAAACACGGGGGCTTTTCTGTAAGATGCGCATGGCTTGACTGGGGGTTTGACCGCGTCAGCTGACCATGCGCCACGCGGCAGCCGCTGGTTGGCGCGGTGTGCCACGCGGCATGGTGGACTGGCTGATGCAGCGTCGTGGCCCAGGTGCACGGGTCCATGGTGGACCGGTTACACACTACACCGGTGTGTTCTAATCCTAGCCGTACGCATCAGATCCGATGGTGCTGGTGTGATGGGGGCAGTGGGTCGTCGGAGAAGATGCACATGGCGGTGGCGCCAGGGGTACCGGCGTGCTGAACTCACCGGTGGTCACCGGTACGGTGATTCCGACCACTACAGACCTAGCCGAGGGCACCTACGCGTAGCACGAGGTCTCGCGAACTCAATGGGACGCAAATATAGGGCAGGGGAAACGTGCCGGGATGATGGCCACGGTGGCGCCATGGACGGTGGCGTCGGGTGCTCACTGCTACGGTGTTCTAGGGCGTCAACTACCGAAAAGGGGGCACAGGGAGGTGGAGAAGCTCACCGCGATGCGTATGGAGGTGGTTGCGGTGTCCGGGGAGGCTCGATAGGGGCGGTCAATGACGGCGGCGATCTGAGGATAGAGGGAGGGCGCGGGTGAGGTGAATCCGATTGAATCGTGACAAAAAACAAGATATGGATGTACCTACAGGCGCGGGGGAGTACGGCGGAGCTCCGAGCAGCGTCGGCGTCGAGCTTCGAGGCGCGGATGAGGGGAAACTGCGGCGGCGGCTGCGGGAAGACGAAGACAGAGGATGGGAGATCAAGGCGGGGCTCTACTCGAGGTTATATAGGCTTGGAGAGGCGTGGAAAAAGGAAGGGAGCGGGGGCGCTGGGAAAGATTTGTCGCTTTCCTTGCGGGAGAGACGGCGCCGATGACTTGCCAAGTTTGGCCACGCCATCGCCGGGACGGAGGAAGGAAAGAGCGTCGGGGAAAAAAGGAAAGAGGCACAGGGTGGCTAACGTGCGGGGCCAGCGGGACAGTGAGGGAGAAGGGTGAAGCGCATGCGGGTGCACGCGGACGAGCGGGTCCTGGCTTGCAGCGAGGGAGAAGGGAAACAGTGCGTGCAGGCGTTGAGGAGGAAGCCGAGGCAGGCCGATGCGGGCTGCGCTAGTGGGCTACGGGCGCGCGCGCGGAGAAGAAAAGGCCGCGCGAAAGCAGGCCGATGCAGGGGAAAGGTAAGGAAGGGGTAAGGGACTGGGCCAGCTGGGCTAGGCGACTAGCTGGGCCGACACCAGGGGCTAGGCTGACGCCGGGAAGAAAGAAGAAAGAGGTGGGCCAGGGGGAAAACGTGGGCCTCCGGGCCAAAATGGGAGAGGAGTTTTTCTTCTTTTTCTAATTCCTTTTCTATTTTTAGTTTTCAAATCCTAAGCCAAAATCAAATTTAAATATGTTCTCAATATACTTTTCATCTCAAATATAAATGAGCAATTTTGGTAAGTTTCCAAAAATAAACTTTTACAACTTTTGAAATACTTCTATTCTCTAATTTTCTTTTCTTTCTTTTCTTTTATTTCAAAGCCATTTTCAAACTATTTTCACAAACATTCCAATTTACTTTGGAGTTTTGGATCAACACCATCCATCACAATAAATAAGATGCAATAGCATGTATGCTCACACATGTTACTACCTTATAATGTATTTTAATTTAATGAAAAATTTTATTTCCTATATTTCATGTGCACAAAAATTCCAACTTAAATCATTTTAACTCTATTTCAAAAGAGGCAATTTTTAGGGTGTTACAAAACCCATTATGCATATGAAAGTTGTTCCATCCTTTGCCATCTCGACACTTGGAATATGGTTCAGCAAAATATGAATTAGTTGTATATAAATCTTTTATGCTTTCTAATCCAAGAATCTTAGTGTCAAGTTGGGTTAGCAAAGTGTGACGTTGAGACAACGCATCTGCTATAACATTCTCTTTTCCTTTCTTGTACTTGCCAATATAGGAAAATGATTCAATGAATTCACACCATTTTGCATGTCTTCTATTCAGTTTCAGTTGTCCTTTAAAGTGTTTCAATGATTCATGATCTAAATATATCACAAATTCTTTAGGAAAAAGGTAATGTTACCAAGTTTCTAGACTCCAAACAAGAGCATATAATTCTTTATCATAAACTGAATAATTTAGAGTTGGACCAATTAGCTTTTCACTGAAGTATGCAATTAGCCTTTGTCCATGCATGAGCACACCTCCAATCCCAACTCCACTTGCATCACATTCTATTTCAAATGACTTACCAAAATCTAGGAGTGCAAGGACTGGGGTTGTTGTTAACTTCATCTTCAATTCTTCAAATGCCTTCTGTTGTGCTTCTCCCCACTTAAAAAGCACTTCTTTCTTTGTCAGCTCATTGATTGGTGCAGCAATAGTGCTAAAATCTTTCACGAACCGCGATAGAAACCAGCAAGTCCAAGGAAGCTTCTTACTTGGCTCATGTTCTGTGGAGGCACCCAATCCCGTACAGCCTTGATCTTTTCTTCATCTACCTCCACTCCTTGTCCTGTAACAACAAATCCAAGAAAGACTACCTTGTTGGTGCAAAAGGTGCACTTTTCAAGGTTAGCATACAATTTCTGTTCATGTAGGACAGCAAGCACACATTGGATATGTTCAATATGTTCATCAAGAGACTTGCTGTAAATTAAGATGTCATCAAAGTAAACGACAACAAATTTGCCAATGAAAGCTCTAAGCACATGATTCATCAATCTCATAAATGTACTTGGTGCATTGGTTAACCCGAAAGGCATTACCAACCATTGATACAACCCAAATTTTGTTTTAAAGGTTGTTTTCCATTCATCTCCTTCTCTCATGCGAATCTGGTGGTATCCACTTATTAAATCAATTTTAGTGAATATGATAGCACCACTAAGTTCATCAAGCATATCATCCAGCCGAGGGATGAGGTGTCTATACCTTATGGTAATGTTATTTATTGCTCGGCAATCCATACACATCCGCTAAGACCCATCTTTCTTAGGCACTAAAAGGACAGGAACAACACAAGGTGATAGACTTTCTTGTACGTACCCTTTTCTCATCAATTCTTCCACTTGTCGCTGAATCTCCTTGGTTTCTTCTAGGTTGGCGTGGTAGGCAGCATGGTTTGGGAGTGAAGCACCGGTCACAAGATCAATTTGATGTTTGATTCCTCTCTTAGGTGGTAGTCCTGGTGGCACTTCATCCGGAAAGACATCCTCATATTCCTATAACACATCAAAGACAACACTTGGTAGGGTACAGGGTAAGTTGTTAGTAGAAAGAAGAGTGTCCTTGTACAGGAGTACGAAGAACATGGTATTGGGTTCACTTAATTCTTTTAGATCCCCTTTCCTAGCCATCATTACTAAACCCTCTTTTCCCGATGTCTTGGTTCTTTGAGGTTGTGGGGTTTTATTTGGCTTTGGAATCTCTCCTGCACTATTTTTCTGAGTCACTCATAGGTGGGTCTCGCTCTCTCGCTGTTTCTTCTTAAGATCATCCTTCAAAATTTCCTCCGGTGTTAAAGGAAGCTAAGAAATTCGCTCTCCTTTGTACATGAAAGACAGCTTGTTGGTTCTTCCAAAGATCTGAACATCACGATCAAATAACCAAGGTCTTCCTAATAGCAATTGGCATGCTTCCATTGGAACCACATCACACTCCACATGATCATTGTACCGCCCAATGGAGAAGGAAACGGTCACAATATTTGTTACACGTAGCGCACCACAATCATTTAACCATTGCATCTTGTATGGAGAAGGGTGGCACCGCTGTTTCAGTCCCAATCTTTCAACTAATTCTCGACTTGCAATATTATTGCAGCTGCCATTGTCAACAATGATTCGGCACAACTTGTCCTTGATCATGCCCCGGGTGTGAAAAAGATTGTGTCGCTGATTATTCTCTTCTTGGACAACAGTAACACTAAGCACTCAGCGAGAAATGATGCAATTGTTGTCTCCATCATTAGGTTGAATTTCATCACCTTTATCTTGCATAATTTCTTCATCATATATTGGAGCTTCTTCCTCAGGTTCGCTTTCAGATTCCCATTCACCTTGCTCATTTATAATCATGGTCCTTTGACTAGGACATTGAGCAGCAATATGTCCTCGACCTTGGCACTTGTGACAAACAATGCCTCGGGTATGGGAAGAAGAAGTAGCAGCTGATGCAACAGAAGGGGTTGCTGTGCTTGCAGCAGGACATCGCTGTTCTTGCTGAATTGTAGGTGAAGAAGTAGTAGAAACCATTGTCTTTGCAGCACCAATGGATGAAGAAGGCCTAGTAGCAACTCCTTGTGATCTTCCCCCACCAATAAAGGTATCGGACTGTTGCCGATGCCATGGGACTAAAATTGATTGGCTCCAATAAGACCTTCTTCGTCCCTCTTGCTGAATTTTTCTCTTGGTGCGCATAGCTTGATCAACAAGGTCTTGCAAATTATGATATGGAAACATCTTAACAAAACCTAAAATTTCTTCATTGAGACCATTCAAAAATCTTGCCATTTTTTACTCTTCATCTTCTCTAATTCTAGATCTCACCAAGAGTAAGTCCATCTCCTTGAAGTAGTCATCAACAAATTTTGATTCTTGTCTCAATGTTTGTAACCTATTGCGGAGGTCACGCTGATAGCTTGATGGCACAAAGCGTCTTCTCATCACTCTTTTCATCTTAGCCCATGTGTTGATATGATCACGTCCCAACACACGTTGATTTTCTTGAACTTGGTTCCACCATGTGAGAGCATAACCTAAAAACTCAATAGAAGCAAGGTTGACACGCCTCTGATCAGAAAGATTATGCACTCTAAAAATCTGATCACATTGCTCCTCCCATTCAAGATAAGCATCAGCATTTTCTTTTCCTAAAAATTTTGGAACACTCAACTTTACACGAGCAATGCTATCCGAATCATCTCTATTGCGACGACCACGATGATTTTCCCCATCCAGCACCACAACAATGTTCATGCGCCTATCCAAAACGCCCAAGGTGACCAAAAGGATTTTCATTATCATCAAATCCCGCCTCATACTCATCATGAACCTCATCTTCATCTTCAAATCGTACATGACGTCCATGTGCACGACGGCCACCACGCTGATTATCAAAATCAGAACGATGACCACCACCATGTCCTCCATGGCCATCGCCGAAGCGATCAAATCCATGGCCAAAACTAGAATTCTCATCACCAGACTCCTCCCGGTGATTTTCTTCATGACGACCATGTGGCCCTCGGCCTCCCTTTGTGGGAAGATGAGCATCAAGCATCCTCTCCATCGCCTCCACCAGCGAGTTTGCCATGTGGCGCACCTCAGCCCATGAGACAAGGGGCTCCCCATCTCCATGGTTTCCACCATGAATACTCGAATTAGATCCTGCCATGTTAGACTAGTTGCAAGAAAAAGTGGAATAGGTAAATTTGTGAAAACGCTCGATCTCACCTTTCACTTACCCAAGTTCTTTCCTAATCTCAAGGACCATGACTGTAACACCCCAAGTGTTTAGCTTCCACATTTGCACTTGCATTTCATGGACATGAGCATCATTCATTCATTCACAAGCTTATATCACATGAAACATGTCTTTGAAACATTGCAACATATCGTTATGTTTCATGTGTGTTGTTTCCTTTATGAAATGAAAAGTGTGCAACACTTAAGTGCAACATGTGCCACTCACTTTAGTGAAACAAAATTAGTTAATACTATGCAACAAGATCATGAAACATGTGAAACATGACTATGAAACAATTGTAACATTTCATGTGTTTTGCATTGTTTCAGTACATACCTTGCTTGATTCTTGTGTGACCAATGTATGGTGTGGCTAAAAAAATTCTTTTAAGTAACTTAGGTACACCTAGAATGTCATTTGGGACATTGTTCATGTTGATCACTTTGACTAATTAGGTTCCCAAGTCATGGTTTGACCAATTTTGACCCCTAAACCCTTTTGTTTGACTATTTAAAAAGTGTAGCTTAGGATGTTTGCATGTCTGAGCAACCTAAAACAAAGTTGTAGCAAATTTTATAAGGAACAAACTTTGTTTAGAAGCTAAGTCATTAAAATATGCACAACATGTTCAAAAAGGACCCACAAGTCAGAATTGAAAGCTGATTCAACACTTGCAAATATTTCTAAGTCCTAAATGCCATTTCAGTTTGATTGAGCCAACTTTGGCTTGATACAACTCTTGATCCATCGAGAACTGGCTATTGATTTCTAAAGCAAAGTTGTAGACCTAGCTTAACTCTACAACTTTCATGTTCATTGCTTCCACTAATACGTCACGGTTTAAGAGATCCAACACTGTCAAACATGGCTGTCAGGCTGATCATCTTCACTGAATCAAAGCTACAGTACCTGGCTATTTTCAGACAATCACCGCCGCGTGGCGCCACTCATCGCCGGTCGCCTGACGCGCAGGCCATGCGTCGCGAGCATCCTAGCATGGCCAGCCACGATGTGAACACCCCGCATGCCTGCCTGATGCACTCATCACTTCAATTTCTCCACTCCTGTCGCCTTCCACCGCGCAGCCAGCAAGCTCAGTCGCTTCGCCATTGCCGAGCCAACTGCGCCGTCATAGAGCTTGCTCACCGCTGCAAAAACACGCACTACGTCTTCACCGTAGCTCCGTCGTGTTCTCCTCTACGTCCTCCACTACTTAGCCGAGCCATTCGAGTCTTGGTAAGGGCGCTTGGGCCACTTCTGCCATCACTGCCATGGGCTGGACCTCGCCGGAGTTGAGGCCGCCGAGGTCGGGGTAGCTAGGAGCCATCTCGTCCACTTTTCTTCCGTCCAGTAGCTTCCTCGCATGCCCTAGGAGCTCATACCGAGCTTTGCCACGCCCTATGGGGCTAGACCTCACCGGACACCGTCGGACCACGCCGCCGTTCGCCATGCATGCCGTCATCCTTGCTAGGGCTCGGTAGAGGTTGAAGTAAGGGCATGGATGGGTGCGCATCATTATGGGGAGCATGCCGGTGCCGTCAATTTTGCCGGAGGAGCCACCGTCGGCGAGCTTCGCCATGGTCAGCACCGTCGTTGCTGCCTCCCCTGTTTCGTCTCACTGACAGCCGGGTCCGGCTGACAACTGAGTCCCACACATAAGTGACTGTGTGTTCATAAAGATGGTTCAAATTTTCAGTTTTGAATGCTGTTTTGTAAATTTTGTAACTCCAAATGTGTAGATCCAAATGTTGTGATTAAAATTTTGTTAGACTCACAGTGAGGTCATGTATTTAAGAAAAATATGTCTTGAGCACATTATGTAGAAATTTTGGATAAATTAAATAGGAACTTGAAAAGTGTTTTTGAATGCATGCAAACTTGTTTAAATCATATCTTGAGTTTCTGTGATCCAAAAATTGTGAAATTTTGTGGGTAAGCTAGTATTGCTTAGTAGAAGATCTGGTTAAAATTTGAGAGTCATTGCATGTGTAGTTTTTGAGTTATATATTTTCCTTTTATCATTGGTGGATAATTGTGTGAATTTTTGTAAATTATCTAGGAATCCTATGGCCATGAAACTTGGTAGGTAGTATCTTAGTACCTTAAGGATGCTTGGAAAAATATGAAATCTATTGCTTGACACTTTTCACTAAGGTTTCCTAATTATGCCATTTTAAGCCATTCTGCCTTACCAATTTTGTGTAGGCTGTTATACTTACTCAAATGGTGTGAAATTTTTATGGTAGTCTACTTAGGGCATGTAGTGTCTAGTGTAATTTTTGTAGATTTAATGGTGTAGTTTTCATATATGTTTACTATTTCCTCTAATTAATTAAATAAATTAAGAAAGGTATTAGAGGAAATGTTTTGGTGATGAACACCCTACTTTCTGGTGTTCTTGTGATATGTGTGACATGTGAGTAGAGTTAGTTTTGTCCAATTGTGTGTTTACATCATAAGTTATTAATTATTCGTTTGCATTATGTCCCTCTGGACAGATCTAGGGACTTTAGAAAGTTCCCCATGATATTTTAATTTTCTGTGGATGTGGTGAATACAAGAGTTGTAGATAATTTAGGTATCTAGCTCCTGTCAAAATTTGAGGGCATTTGGCTTAGTAGTTTAGAAACTACAGCTGTTTAAAGTTAGGTTCCAGTTTTTGCTTACTCTCTGCCTTGTGAGGACAGAGTTCTGTTGATTTAGGAATTCGACCTAGTAAAGGTTTGAATCATGCTTTGTGGTCTGAAAATGAATTGTAGACAATTTCATAAGCTTTCCAGATTGTCTTGTTGCGTGTCAATTGGATTTATAAATCTCTAGTTATGGCTAGTTTACTGTACCGCTACATAGTCTTCATTTTGCTGAAATACAAATGCTTGTGTATGCTTGATGCAATGTTTCCGTTGATTGTTAGGGGTTAGCCTAACTTGAGAATATGCTTAGGTGCAGGTGCTAGGTCATTAACTAAAGATGAGCAATTATACATTAGGTTGTATAAACTTGGTAAGTAAAGTGATTTGAATAGGGCTTAAGTTAGAATATGCAAACTACAGTGAACGTGCGCATTCCCCGAGCATCCCTGACATTCGTTCATGTGCATCCATGATATTTATCTTGCGCATTCATACAATAGGTGTGCCGGAGGGAGTGACGTTGCTGGAGTTCGAGGGAGCCAACCAGGAGGAGGAGCCCAAAGTGCAGGAAGCCGACGAAGCAGTCGCCGCGGAGGAGTTGCCCGAGTGCCCTGACCACCAGCCTTCCTCGTTCCTGAAAGGCAAGCCCCGGAGCATATTAAGCCTCCCATGTTTTTACAAATACATTGAGTATCTTTTATTTTTGATGATGCGTTAAGTATAGGAATTGGTTGGAACCAATTGCTGTATTATATATCCTTCCTTGTCCAGATATCGCACTGAAATCTTATTTAAGTTCAAGAACGGGTTAAATGCTTAGCCATGCTTAGTGCGGTAGAAGTCAGGTGATTTCCTGTCACCTGCGAGCTTTAGGATAAGGTGGATCACGGTTGGCTATATTTGCTATCGTGGAAAAGAACCATGTTAATAATGAATTAAGACCGAGCGGAGTCTTGTGTAGGTTTGGACATAGTGACTCCGTCTGAGTCGTTTAAGGACCGATACGTTGTACGTCCTCATGTCATGTTGAACGCAGCCTAACACTTAGCTGGCCAGGGACGCGAGCAGTGGCGTGCATTCTGGAGGTAGTAAGGATGTGCGGAGAGCCATTGGCATAAGTCCAAGGCGGGTTAGAGTCCCGAACAACCTTGGCAGAGTGGTTCTCTGAGAATGTCGATCTGTTCAGACTCGCGACTCCTGAATCGTACCAAAGGTTACTTGTTTGTGACCCTGATGTGGGAAACAGGGTTTGTGTTTAGGAATACCCCTCCAGC
Organism: Miscanthus floridulus; assembly: GCF_019320115.1. Classification (NCBI taxonomy): domain Eukaryota; kingdom Viridiplantae; phylum Streptophyta; class Magnoliopsida; order Poales; family Poaceae; genus Miscanthus; species Miscanthus floridulus. The sequence goes on along the minus strand of NC_089587.1, from coordinate 212,345,900 downwards.
TGGATAGGAATCGATTCGAATCACCGTCTCTCCTGGATAGTGAGAACTTGACTGAGCAGCGGCAACGTAGATTCAATTAATTTAACGATATGGTTAAATGGATAATGATGATGATAAGGTTGCCACAATGAATACCTGATATGGTTATTAATGTTTGCACCCTAATAAAATGATTGCTTAGTATAGGTGCTAATATAGATGACAGGTTAATGGCTAAAAAGTCACTGCTAGTCAGGATAAGAGTTGATCATATTACTTATGCTTTTCTGCAAAAAGAAAGTGTCAGCCAGATCTACTACATTAAGCTATGCATAATCCTTGGTGTCATTTGTTTTGGTTTTCGACGGGTAAGTCTAGCTGAGTATATTCTCGTACTCAGGGTTTATTCCCTCTTGTTGTAGATGACCTCCTATATCAGGGATTCTGTAAGTATTGTCTCCACCTGGCGGGTGATGAAGACTAGATCATGAGCATGATCTCTGTTCTCTTATCTGAATGCTTTTGCGGGCTGTGATCAGCAAACCAGTATGTGTATTTGAACTCGGGTGTGTAAGTTAAACTATTTGCTTCCGCATGTTTTACAAGACTTGTTTTGTAATAACGATGACTCTGTGATGATGTAATCTATTTGCGAACGTCTGCGAAATGTTGTAACATACGATATGTTGTGTTGAATTACTGTGATCTTGGTTGTATGCAAGTTGGTTTAAAATCCTTCGAGATTTCAGTTGACTACCGGGTTTATATGGGCTCAAGTTCGAGAATTTGATCGTTTCGGCGATTGTTTTTGTACTTATGCTCTTATAAATTGGTCGGTTCTGTGACAGTGACAGTGCTGGTGAGGCAGCTTCAATGGAGGTGGTAGAGAGGTCATAAGGATTATGAATTGAACGTCGAAGTTTAGGTTTTTGGTGGAGCTATAGGTGGCTAACAACGAGGGCTACGGTACTGCCAACCGAGTGGTTTGATGTGCTCAAAGATACGACGTTGCTGCTAACAAGATCACCACCAACTCAAATATGTAAACTGAAATTTTCAGCAATACACCGCAACACAGATCCTTCAAATTCTTTTCACTTCTCTCTCTTTTTTTTGAAACTAATCTTTCTTTCTTCCTTTTTTTTGATCTATTTTTTTATAACACTGACAGCGGTAACAAGCGAAACAGCTCAATTTTTATATAAACGGTGGTGACTAGCAACTCAATGAACACAAAACACAACATAACAGTACCGCGAAATGGTTATAGGTATTTTTTTGTGTGTGGCTTTGGACTATAGGATATGAATAAACACAAATATATGAAGTAGATTAAACAAGGATAATGATGTCGATGATGGCAAGACCTACCATGTCAATCCGAAGCTCTGATACCAGATGATAGGTACTGAACTATTTTAGTACAGGAGTTGGCTCGATCTTCATGACAGTAGGTCATGATCAAGATAACTTGCAACAAGGCAGCGGGGATAAAAGGATAACTTGCTGAAGAACAGTGAAGTAACTAGCTTTATACTTGACCAAGGTTGGATGCGACCAAGCGACGGGGGGAGAGACTCTGAAACCACGAAGACTTCGACTCGATCTCTGAACAACCGCAGAACCACAACTAGAGCCAATCCACACAAGGTAGGGCAGTCGTACTGGAACTCGCAAAGCACAAACTAGTGGATCCCAAAGGAATCTCTTCACAAGTCCAGGAAGAACAAGGAAGAACAAGGGTTTGAGTAAGCACTCGGCAGCTCGGCTGCAATATCACTGGAATTATCAAATCATCAAAAAGTACTTTTCTAGTAGCCTAGAGGTAATATTTATACTATGAGAAATCTCTAAGATAGATGTGAACTGAAGAAGCCAGGTTGGGAGGTGGAAGGTCAATGGCCTAGAGCATTCACGAGGTGGTCTTTAGTTTCCGCGTGTCTTCTAGGCTTCGGTGTAGTCTTTAATGTTTTGGCCATAACTCCTTCCTGGGAAGTCCAAATGATGAACCATTAGATGCATTGGAAAACTTACTTCATCATCTTTCCAACCATGTATGCTATGCACCATGAATTATTATAGAATGGTACAGTTTTGCACGGGATCTTTAGCTTCATGCAGACTATTGAGCTTTGGAGTAGTCCTCACTAAAACTAGTCGAACGCCATGCTGGACACTCCAAACTGGTTGGCATGACAACATTGGAAACTAGGCTTCAAGATCTATCCAAAAAGTACTCATTCACCTTCATAGCCTTTGGGAGACAAAAGATATGACTGTTTCTTTTGGATGGTTCTCTCATGCTAGATTGACTCGAACGTAGCTCCTCTCTGATCCATCCTTGATGTATCCTTGTCTTCCTTCTTGGAGAACCTAAGTAATAACAACATGCATGACTTAGGTAGCTCGAAATTACCATCAATGTTTAATTGAAATTCACAAAGTAGAGCATGCACCTCTTGCTGTATCTTTCGCACGCGGCTACGGGTGATTGGTCTAGTAGGGACTTGGAGTGGTGTATCAGCTGGTGAGGTGGTCAGAGAGGTCACCGAGGTTGGTGAAGTGGTTGGAGAGGTCCCCTAGGTGGTCGGAGAGCTCACCAAGGTGGTCGAAGAGGCCGCCGAGGTGGTCGGAGAGATTGCCGAGGTGGTCGGAGAGCTCGCCGAGGTGGCCAGAGAGGTCGCCGAGGTCCCTGACGCTAGCGTGGTCACATCAGGGACTCCTCACTCCTCGGTGCTTGGTCGTCGCCAGCGACGCTAGGGACTCCTCGCTCCTCGATGCTCGGACATCACCAACAATGTCAGGGACTCCTTGCTCCTCGGTGCTCAGTTATCGCCAGCGACGTCGGGGATAGCTCGCTTTTTGGTGCTCGGACCTCGCCAGCTTCACCAGGAACTCCTCGATGCTCAGACATCAGCAGCTATGTCGGGGTCTCCTCGGTGTTTGGTCATCACCAGCAATGCTAAGGACTCCTCGCTCCTTAATGCTCGGTCATCGCCAGTGACGTCGAGACTCCTCGCTCCTCGATGCTCGATCATCACCAGTGACGCCGAGGACTCCTCGCTCCTCGGTGCTCAAACATCACCAGCGACGCATGGGACTCCTCGCTCCTCGGTGCTTGGTCATTGCTAGTGACACCGGGGACTCCTCGCTCCTCAGTGCTCGGACATCGCCAGCGACACCGAGGACTCCTCGCTCCTTGGTGCTTGGATATCGCCAGTGATGCTGGGGACTCCTCGCTCCTCGATGCTCGGATATCGCCAGCGACGTCGGGGACTCCTTGGTGCTCCCTTGGCGGTCATATCTTGCTACGTCTCATCGGTGTGCTATCAAGCTGCTCCATGCTATTTGGATCAGGGTGCTGATCTTGAGCAGCACATTTAGGGTCTTGATACGCGCATGTCAAACGACGTCAGCAAGCTTTCAGACTTCATTTTCTTTGACCCTGCTACAAGATTCATTCTTCATCTTCTAGCAGGCTCGGGGACTAAGTGGGCACACTTCACCTTACAGTGAATGTGCTTGTTCTCATCTCGTGGCTACGCTCGGGGACTAGCTACCTACTCGGCTGGTCTTCTACTTTCTGACCATGGCACCACATGACTACGTCACCTACTGTCAGGATCGAAGACTAGCTATGGGGGTATGGCCCCCTGTATCCATGGTAGACCACATGGGCTACACCCTTAGGGGCGGCCTAGCCCATAAGACAAAGCCTTGCGGGGCACGACTCTGGTCAGTGCCTTCTACAAGGCATCTAGAAGATATCCTAAAGATACTACGAGATCTATTAGGATATGTATGATCTCAAGATTCCTATAATCAGTTATTACTTTTTGGTTATCTCTCAGATCTAACCGACTTGTAACCCTGCTCCTCGGACTATATAAGGCGGGCAGGGACCCCCTCCAAACTCACGCAATATCATACGATAGCTAATATAAACCAACATACCACATGAGTAGGGTATTATGTCATATTGATGGCTTGAACCTGTCTAACTTGCGTGTCTCTGTTGCCTTCTTGTTCTTGATCTCACGCTCCCCTACCAATCAATCTACCTTTGTGGGATACCCCTTAGAGGACTGCCGACGATATTCTATCAACAGGAGCTACCTAGTGCTAGATTTGACAAGTGTGCACAACACCTAACCCACTAGACTCACCTAGGTCAAGCTACCCATCCATACCCCCCTTAATAGTATGGCCAAAGGAAAAACAAAGTCTTAAACTACTCTAAGTGTCTCTTCAACACCAAATGACACTTAGAACTAGTCCATCATTAACCTTGTCGTCCATCCTTTGAAAACCGAAATGATTTCCATCGTAGAGGCATGACAACCATGATTGCCCAATCAATTGCCATTACCATGACCTAACTTAATTGCCTCTGCAAAACACATGTTAGTCACAGTAATCACGTATTGTCATTAATCACCAAAACCCAACTAGGGGCCTAAACGCTTTCAAAGCTAAATAATTGTGTTCTGTATATAGACCCAGTATAGAATTATCAATGTCTACCTACATTGTCCATGCCTAATATTCTATTTTGTTTTACTCTTTCTGCTACTACCACGAATTGGATGAGATTTAGATTTGAACGTATAAATGAGTCCCTACACTGATTCATGGCCTGGATGCAGGGATTCCAAAGTTTCCAAAAGTCTTATCTAGATATTTTTTATATTTCTTTGCAGCTCATCTGATGCCTACGATGAGTTGACTGCAATCATGAACATGGCTTCGCGTGGCCTATTAGTCCTCACTGCCCTCTCCATCAGCATGGTTTGCTAACCAACAACTTAGAGTTGGTACCATTTCTTTCTTGTATCTTCTGCTACTTTGTCTTTGCTTAATTTCCAACTACATATTAATACCGCAACTGCTCCTTAGTGCCTTAGTGGTTGCAGTTATAGGCTTTTCAAGAAATTTAGGAGCAGCCTACCATGGTGACCTCTTCCATTGAAAGCAAGAAAGCTTATCCCATCAAGGTAATCATTTTGGGCCCTTGGACTTCCTTCATGTATTGAGTTGTAGTATGCATAATGTTCATGGCACATTTAATTCCTAAATTTACATTTTATTTAGTAGAGAGGAATTTAGTGAATCGCTATGACAGAATAAAAAGGCACCAAATAAATTAAGGGTTTAGAGTTTAGCAGTCCTAGAACCCTCAATTTATCTTTGCTTGGTTAATTTATACCATAAGCGATAACCCAGTTCCTAGAACCTTCAATTTATCATGTTTCCAAATTGGCAGCAGTCCTCATGGTCCCACTGTCTTGTAATAGTTCCAATCTCTTTAAAGAGACATACATAGACACTCTCTCAAAAGTTTCTCATTATCCATCTGTAAACTTTCAGCGCTGATAGTACAGTTGTTGCAAATGTAGGAATGAAAGGTGTTATGAGCACTCATAGTACCTATGCTCAGATGGATAATTACTTCCACGAACACCGTGCTGAGTACCTAGCAAATTGTGCATTAGAAGAGAGTTATGCAACTCCAGTCCATCAGGTATATCATGGCCTTCATCTCAACCATTTTCCCCCTTGGTCCATTATTAGAAACCTCTGCTTTGGTGATGTCGTTTTCTTGTTTCATGTGGTGGCCACAGGCCGGCAATGATGACCTCACGTTGTTACAATGGATGCTGGCAGGAATTGTGCCATTAGACCAGCCTCACTCACCCACCAGGGAGGTTGCTTCATGATCCTATCCATTGCTAGAAGAGGCTACGCCGTACTAGAGCGCTCCCTCAGTTCCATGTAGGTTATGCTGATGGGAGCGATCCAGGTTTGCATCTATGGCCTTCATCCATCATTGCTTCCAGAGTTGTATTAGTATGTGTTGTTATTCAACTCCATTCTATAGTCAGTTTCGTTGATTAGTGTCATAGTCTTCTCTTGCCATTTTTATAATTTCTGCTATAAAATCTCTATAGGTAATGTTAGGTTTAGTCCCAAACTTAGATCTCTATTGCTCTGTTTGTAGACTCATCCTATCACCTATCTAAAGAACACACTGAATAGGCTTGGGCTATTCATGGTGCGAAATTTTAGAGTCACTTTCAGATGCAACTTGAATACAGAGGTAAATATATGGCTAACCTAACAGAAATATATACATATTTATTTATTTGATGTGCTTTATTGATTCCGTTACAAGTTTGTATTCGCTCCTGTGTGGCTGGTAATTGTAATTTGAAGGAATTACATACTTTAACTCACAAAATTATTTAAGGCAGTCTATAAGTTGCCTTTTCGCATTTAATTCCAGCTGAGTTTATGGCTGTTACAACTAAGTGGTGGGTGGTCAGCAATCAATGACCAGTAGTAGTGGTTGGTGATGTCAATGTATGTGTTTTGTTGCCTTTCTCGGGCCTGTTATTGTTTTCCCTTTCAAGTTTATTTGCTGCTTTGTTGTTCTGTTACAACGATTCAATGTATGTCTACCACTTAAAGTTAACATTCATAATAAATTTTGATTATTTCAAATTGATGTGCAAGGGCATTTGCTGGATTCAAGCTATATGGAACCTCAGCGGCTAAAGCAAACATTAGCCTTGTTCGAATGGTGGGTCCAGTTGTTCCAGATCCAATTTATTCTTTTTTAATATGAATTCTTACATTTTTGCAAAGATGGATTTTTTAAATTTCTAGCAATCTACCTAGTGTGATCTCCAAGCATTTTCTATGTTATCACAGGTTCGATATTTCGCATTGCAGAGAAGTACTTTTCCCTTCAACAGAACCTACATTATTCGTATAATGTTCTCTATTTCGTAATTTGATTTGAACAATTGCTAGCGACTCCAGCATTTAATAATTAGTGCCCATTCCATTTTAAGCACAACAACTATATTTCCTTGCATGATTACTCATTTCCAAGTGCTCTAATGCTTCTATGTGTCCTGCATTTATTTATCTAAAAGTCTCTATGTGTTACCTATAACAGCACAAGTCCTATAGAACTCAAAACATCACCAGCCTTACTTTTGCTCCACCATTCATGTTTTATATTACATAACATTTTCTATTTGATCACTGAGTATTTAATTTGCTTTAGTTAAGACATGGATTATGTTGTAGATTTCATCTAATGAAAAATATGAATTATACTTTAAATTTGTGCACCTGTAATTATGTATCCTACCTTTCCTCATTTGCAAGATTTTGCTTTGTCCCATGAAAAAAGGTGATGGATTCTTGCCTTTAGATATTGTGCATCGACCATCGAGCTACCCATAAAGAGGGGGGGGGAACTATATTTCAGCCCCTTATTATTTGTTGTGCTCATCACTCATGGAAGCTATCCGGAATAAAAAAAAGCTCATAGAAGATTATAATGTTGTTGTAGTTCAATTCATATAGGTGGTTTAGAATGACAATGGATCAAACCAGATAAGCCTCTCTTCCTTTCCGTCCCCCTCCCTCGGCTTTTGGTGTATGACAGGGAAACTCGTTTAGAGGTCATGCAGTTCTGATGTGCACTTCTTTCTGTGACTATTATTCCTTTCCCCAGAAACACACTGAGAAAAGAAGCACGGAAAAACAAATGTACACTTCATATTTGAACACCATTGAAGTACCTTGCATTTGACACAGGGATGATAATTGATATCATAGTAATGAGGTGTAACTTAGGCTTTTTCCATGTTACAGCAGCCTGAAACACATCAGAGAACTACAGGATGCATTAGAAGCCAGATCCAAGCCGACCTTTGCAGGTGCCAAAAACTTCCCTTCAAAATTGTTACATCCTTTTTGACATCTTTTCTTAGTAGATATAGATATCTTGATTTTGGTTATCCAGCAAACCATAGCAGATATCTTGGTTTTGGTTATCTAGCAAACCATTGCTATGCCACTGAATCACTTGATAACAAGACAAAAAAACTGATACTGCTAAATGCAGTGTTCTCTTTTTTCTGCTTTTGCACCTTGATGTGAATCATCAAGCACAAATTATCTCCAGCACATAACATGGAAATCATGATTCTTTTTTTACTACAATGTCTAATCTGGAGACTGATTATACATATAGACAACCAAAATATGTTTGCTTCCTTCCAGTAAATTACATATAGCTCAAATATTGGTTACAATCTATGCATGCACAGGACGAGGAGCATCCTTTCAGCCATCATAGCTCGGCACACCTTCTCCGCGGTGCTTCGCGTCTCCCTAGTGTTGTCCCCTTGTCGTAGTGTGCCAGGCAAGGCCAACTAATCATGGGAGGTCTAGCATGTCGAGGGAAACATGAACCCTTCACATAAAAAGATTGGTTTGGATCCTATCTGGCCCTAAGAAATCGAGCTTCCCTTGCCGTAGAGCCCCTCTCTTCGTTCTCATTTATCCTGCCAGCGCATGGGTTGTGCAGCACTGCACGGGTTAGACGATGATCAGCATCTGATGACCTTTACTAAACAAAACTACACAGGTAAGACACCTTACTAATTGTACATTACTTATATACATAATGGTTTTATACATAAACTAACAAACTTTCTTCATAACCAGGTGATGAAAATGTATCAGCATTTTATTCCTCAGGTCCAGCACATATATTACTTCTACGCTTTTCCGAGCACTCCATATCGGAACAATGGCAATATTCGTACAGATCAACCATAAAATAGTCCACTATCGTATCATTTTACCAGACAGTTTCTACTTCACTGATTATTTCTCAGGTTGCAGTCACCACACAAAATGCATGTGCCACTACCAGATCTCTGGTAAACATTCTTATCCATGTAGAGCACCCATATTCTTTTCACAAACTCATAGAAAAAAAAACTAATATAGCATCTATAGACAGAAGACTCCAGCAAGCCGAGCTTAGTGTCCATCGACAGCGGACTTTTAGACCGTGAACCAGAATACTAAATAGCTGAGCCGCACTGCCGCATCTTGATCAAAAGATGCATCCATATATACAGTGAGTCTAGAAGGAACTGTTTGTACAAAATATGTATAATTATGCTCTAGACCATGTACTACTAATCATGAAAGGCATTGTACAAAACCGCTATGCCTATCCGGTATTATGTTAGCTCCAAACGGCCACCATGTACCATGACGTAGACATATTACTAAATTTATACATAATCCTTATCCTCTTAATCCTCTTGCACTCCATTTATTCAGCAGGTATGTTTTACATAGATGTCAACCATCCTCTTGCACTCCATTTATTCAGCAGGTATGTTTTACAATGCCTGGTATTTATCGTGTGTGTGCTCCAATCTTTAAAAAATGTATATACACATGATTAGATTTTCTATTATATTTCTAACTAAGTGCCGACGCGCGCCACGGACTAGTCTCTACTATACGAAATCAGGGCCAAGGTTCGGGCGGTGGATATGGCCACGTCGCCCGCAACGCGTACGCCGTTGGATCGAGCGACGAAGCGATGTGGTCCATCCGATTACGGATCGAATCCGATTCCGCCCAATTTCGTTGCGAACCCGAAATCCCAGAACCTTCTCGCGCTCGCGCGTCGCGTCGCCACAGCAGCCCTCGTACCCGCCTCCGGAGAAGATGTGTACGTATTGGTCCCCAACCATGCCTTTTGTGTGCCTAACTTTGACTCTGCAGCCTAAAAGTAGCCTCAAAGCAGTGATGAAAGATGCCAATGTCAGAGTCAGTTAGCCATGATATCTTGTAGAGTGTTCGGCTGGCTGGCTGGTGCTGATTAGCCCACTCACGCGGTCACTGTTCACATGAACAGTATCTTCCGTCCAGAGCAGTATTTTTTTCCCACAACAAATTAACCGGAACAGTATTTTGTCTTTTTTTCAGGCCAACCTAACAGCCTCTTGGATTCGATTTCCCAGCCCAAGACTCACTCCCGTCTTAGTTATTACTCGGGACAACAAAAACAGTTTTTTCTGCGAGGACTTGGGAATAGATTTGATTTGATATTTGAGGCAGGCGCTTCTCTGGCCAGGAAACAAAGGTTGGTCAGTGGCATGGGCATGGGAGGCTCAAGGCAGCGACAATTCGACAATGGCACATTGGAGATAAGTTATTAGCGTAATGGTGGGAAATAATGGGAGCCAACTCTCGCTATATGAGGATCACAGACGTGTACTATATGTGTTGAACAGCGGAGGCAGGGACGACGATGCAATACGAGACGTCAGGAGCAATACGACGAAGGAAAAAGAGACACTGGTCCGTTGTCCTAGGCTTTTTGGAGCGCTGGTTACAAGCGGCGCGTGAGATCCAAAATGCAACATCCAACACCATTCCTATCGTAGCACTCTCTGTTTGTCATTAAAAGAGGGCACTGTAGGTAAAGGTTTCTTAACGGGCCCATCTACCGTTTCCCACTCTGTCCGTACGCGGGCCTCTTTTAGTTAATCCAACACAGTGCAATCTGATGCATGCAGGCACGCACGAAGCCAGTGGTGGGGCTACCCATCCTGAACACGTGGAGTTTCCCTAAGTCATTTCTTAAAATTTTATGCATACATGTATTAGGTAGGAGAGGCTAAAGTTAAGAAAAGATAAAAAACCTATATTCTTTTGTTCAGCCCCTCCTAAATTTTTTTTCTGGCTTCGTCACTGTGCAGCCATGCCTGCCTGCCACATCCCTACGCGACCCCCAGATCGATTTCCAATCAGTTTGTAGGTAACATGCATGTGACTAGGTTTTTTTTCAAGTATACATGTCTTGTGGGCTAGGCTGTTACTTGCTCGGATCACTGGACGTCCCTACAGATCTGTGGTCGCCCCCAGAGCACGTTATAAGACTTAAGAGGTCCAGTTCCCCCGTGCGGGTCGAGTGCGGATTACCACAAGGCACAGGCGGAGAACACCACCACCTTCGTCACGGACACACTAGCAGAAACGCACTAAAACAATTCACGCCTGTGCTGCTACGCGTGCATGGTGTCCCGCACGTTCACTTTGCAGGCCGGTCTGAGCCCTCGCTCTGCCACCAGAAAGAGGCCGTCAGATGGAAATAGATAGACCGCACTAGCACGGCGGCTCAAGTTGGTGCTGGTCCATGTAAAAACGGGGGTGGGCCGGGTTTGGATTTTAATCTTGGGCTATAAAATATCGCGCCAGAGGGGCCCAGAATAGAATAGGGAGGCAAAACGGGCAGAGCTGGACGATGACATGTGCAGCGGCTGCTCTGCCGGTGTCTGGACAGTCCGAATTTTTTATTTTTTAGCCTTTTTTTTTAAAAAATTCACAAATATATCCATGGAGGAAAGATTTTAAAATCTGGACCCTTAGTTCGGCGCCATCATTGCTGGCGCCGAGCTTACACGTCTCGGCGCCAGCGTCCCTGGTGCCGAGCTCTTGGGCTCGAAGCCAACGTGGCGGTGACATGGCAGGAAGCTCGGCGCCGTAGATCTTGGCGCCGAGCTCGTCGCGAGGTGTAACACCTCTAGTGTTTTAAACCCTAAAAGATGCCATGTCATCATATGCATTGCACATCATTTTTGTGTTAGTGAAAACTTTGATATGCATTCACTAAAATAAGTTTATTTTTATGATTATATGTGTTGACTTATATGGGATGAATCAAGTTCATAATCGTGTTAAATTGGAATTCCGCAAACCCTAATTTCCAGCACATAATGCTACCCTGGAAAAACCTAATTCAAAATCTAAGCACATTTGGGGTTGAGCTTATAAGGAAAAGTGTAGAGCTTGTCAATGTGTACAAAGTTGGTTTTTAGAGTTTTCAAAGTTGTTTTATAAATTTTGAAGTAATTTGAAAAGGGATAAATTCTTAAAGTGTCCCCTTTTGATTTTAAACTTGCATTTTAAAATGTAGACATAATTTGAGTATGGTTATTAAAGCAAAGTTGTAGAACTTTGAATTTGGAACAACTTTTATTTTTGGAGATTTTTGAGTTACCATACAAATTTGAGAGTAATTTGAGAAATGAAGCGAGTGGCATTTTGGTAAATAACTTGAACAGTGAAAGCAAGCCAGCTCTCACCGTCGGTGAGCTTCCACCGGCTTCCAGGCGCGGCCGTAGCCACCTCCTGCTTCGTGTTGGCATGGGGAAGCTGTTGCGTGTCGTCTCCGTGTTCCTTGGCCGCGCTATAAAGCCGGGACGCTGTCGTCGTCCTCATACGCTTCCTCTCCTCTGCTTCTCCCCTCTCGTGCCGCCGTCGCTCCGTCGAGCTCGCGCCAGAGTCACAGAGCTCCCCTAGCCTCAATTGAGCATGTCACCGATCCATCTATACCTTGCGAACCCAATCGACCAGTCTTAGACACCTAAATTTGCCGGGAGACGCTGCGCGCCGTCTTTCTTCTTCGCGGCCGGCCGCAACGCCGCCGACCTTGTCTCTCCGTGGCCAACACTCTACGGTGCGTCTCTGCCCTTGCTTAGCATAGCTCCATCTTCTCCGTGTTGTCGTGATGCTCTATGTATTGTTGGTTGATCTGTTCGTCCACTGCAGCCACCGGAACGTCGTGCTTGCCGTTGCCACCGTCGCCATCAAGTCATCAACACTGACAGACATGTCCTTTGCTGCTCACAGTCATCCAAGTGCTCTAACCCGATCTAGGTGAGCCTCTGCTGCTATTCGAGTAGTTAAATGAAGCTCTAACGAACTCTAGCAGCTAGGACGTCGCCGCGCCACCGTGCACAGCTCGGCCGAGCCGCCATGGCCGGCGCCGAGCTCGGACCAAGCCGTACTTGGTTCAACTAGTACCACCAACCGACGCCCCATGAGGTGGGGAACATGATGGTACCCTCGCCGTCGCCGGCAACCTCACCATCGGCGAGTAGTCACCGGTCAGAGAGCCTCGCCGCCGTGGTTAGCGTGGGATGACCGGTGGGGTCACCCTGCCAGTGGCCGTTTTAACGAAAATGCATTTTTCTATTTTGCAGAAATGATTAAATAGTGCTATGATTTGTTTATTTTGTGTAGAAATAAATAGAGCTCCAAAAAATTATGAAAATTTTTGTGTGACCTCTCTGAGATGTGAACTGTTTAGGAAAAATATTAAATGTTACTTTTCAGTACATTTTGAATGTGATAAAAATTGCTCAAATTCATTAATAAATGGGATTCCATGATTTTTCTAGGCTTAAATAATTATCCAAAAATTATGAAAATTGTTTTGCCACTTAGTTATCATGTGATGAGTCTTCACAAAAATTTGGAGCTCATTTGGAAAAGATTGATTTATTTCAGAATTTTGAATTAATAAAAACAAATAGTAAACCTCAATGACTTAGGTTTTGTTTGAATTTGGGATTGAGTGATGACCTTGGGTCATTAGTATAAAATGATTCTTGGCAATTTAAGTAAGTGTTTGAGTTTATGATCAAGTGTGATTAAGAAATGTTAATTAGTATAACCCCATTAAGGTTTAGTTAGTTTTGGCTTGTAACTATACCGCGAAGGAAAGTTGTATTCAAGTTATTAACTTTTGCATCCATCGTCAAGCATCATGTTTTATATCTCGCATCATATTAAACATGGCATTGTTACTACGTATAGTGAACGAAAGTGAGAACGTGGTAGTCAATCAAATTGTTGAGGAAGTCAACCCACCTGTTGAGGTCGGGTTTGATATCTGTGGAACATCTCCAGAACCTGACTTTTCCAACAATCAAGGCAAGCCCCGGATGCATTTAAACCTACCTTGTGTTTTACAAATTTATATCACTTTTGCTTTTAAATACTGCATTAAGTGATTAGGAGTTGAGTGGAAACCTAATTGATGTATTACCAACCTTATTTTTCTATATCAACCTTGTTACCAATTCTAATTCGGGAAGGTCTAGTTATGCTTAGCTATGCTTAGACAGATAAAAGTCGGGTGATTATCGGTCACCTATGAGGTATAAATGGATTTTTGGATACGATTGGTTATTTATGCTATCATGAGGTAGAATCATGTGGAGTAATAAATCTAGACCGGGCGGACTCGGTGTATGAGAGCCACAAGACATGGATGTCTTGTGAGCGGGTTCTTTCCGCCTGTGTCGATTAAGAATCGTCCGTTGTTGAATTGCATGAGGTGAGACTTTGTAGTACTGGCCACATACTCCGGTAAGCCTTAACTTGGTTATTCTATTACGAGAATGGCTACTCGCGCACTGGGAGTGGAGAGATGGCGACAGTAGCGTGTACCCATGTGGCAATGGGCTGGATTGGTGGAGCACTGTGCTCTCGGGTGGTGCGGACCCATTCTTGTTTTAGAGGATCTGAGGGTAGGTTGGTATATGTAGGTCAGAGACCTACATATGTCGTGTGGTTGAGAATCCCCAGCTGGGTTATAATCGGTTCGAATCGTCGTTGCTCCTCGGTTATGGAGACTCAACTCACTATTTATCATCATAGTTAATAAATGAAACTTGAGGAAGATTTGAGAAAGGGTTTGATATGAAGTTCATGATCTCAATATGGATCATGGTAGATTCATATATGATCTTGATGAGGGTTATATGTTGAAAGAAAGAATCTTGTTAGAGAGCTTTTACACAAAATAACTTTGATTCTTGCTAAAGCCTTACCTTGAATCTCCGAGCCTGCATTCCTGAGTCTTATCTATTGTTACTTCGGTTAAGTCTTGTTGAGTACTTTTGTACTTAGGGTTCGTTAAACCCTTATCGCAGGTGAGCCTCATGCGCAGGTCTGCTTTGGACCATGCTGCATGACGGTTTTTTAAATTGAAGATGACAAGTAAATGTGTGGCCCTTGGGCAGGGCACTTATTTGTGTGTTTTGTTTTATGTTACTAAGCTACTCCACTACTACGGTTTGTAATAATAATTGTACTTAGTTTGTAAGGTTTGAAACAATTGTTCTGTAACTAAGTTATTGTAAGACTTTCGCTATTTTATTCTGATATAAATTAATGAATAAACTGTTGTAATACTGTAATGACTTTGTAATGGATCCTGCTCGGAAGAAATCATGGATGATTTGGGTTTCCCGAGGACACCCGACAGACTTATTAAGTTACTAGGAACATATGCATAGTCATCAGAGGTCATTGGACATTGACAGGTGCATGTGGGCCCTATAATTTAGGAGATTCTGCTACATAATGGTATCAGAGCACCATTACAAAGATTTTTGTAGTATTGTTTACAAAAACTTCAAAATGATTTGGGGCAAATAAATTTAACCTATTAATTTGGTCCAAATTGCTTCCGACTTATCTTACTTCATTCTCGCAATTCCTTATTTGATTAAAAAGGTTTTATATGGTAGAGTAGTAATCTTATTATGCCCTATATAATAAGAACTATTATTTATGTACCTTAGGAGCTTTGATGTTTAAGTTTCATAAGGACGATTCATGCATCGTGATTAATCCACTTGTAAATTACGTTCCCTCTTAGTTTGGGTTGAGTAGTATAAATCCCATTCTTACTACTCTTTAGACTTTTCTTAGATTGTCTTACTGTTATTAAATCTTGCTTTCAACAGTATGGCTTGTACCAAGGTAATGCCACGTAAGTCTGTTGGACCCAAAGAAGTTCATCGTCACCAGCTTGCCCCTAGGAGTGATGGTGCTAGCAGTAGCAGCTTGAGGCCTGATCCCCAGGCTAAGGTACAGAGGCTTTCAACAGAGTTAGCACAGGCTACTAGAGATAGGGCCTTGGATACCATCTAGGTGGGCAAGTTATAGGATCAATTAAGGCATCTCACCACCGCTCATAAGAACTGTGAGCGTATGTTAGTTCATATGGTGGAAGGAAGAAATGAGGCTTGGCATAGAGAAGATATAGCGTATGTTAGTTCGTATGGTGGAAGGAAGAAATGAGACTTAGAAGAATATTATACCAATCTACATGAAGAAGTCCATAGGCTGAACAATCTCCTAAATCCAAATCATGAGCCTCAAGTAGATGTAATGGACCTAGGTGTCATCATAGCAGATGATGATGAACTTGAAGAGGAAGAAGAAGAGGATCTAGAAGAAGTAGTAATGGTCAATGAAAGTGATGATGAAGGCAGAAATGTTTCTAGAATAGATACCGATCATGAGGTTTGATGTGATCGAGGAGAAGAGTAGAGTTGTAATATAGTGAGTTCTAGTTTAGTTGGGTAGTCTAGCTTAAGTGCAGACTTGTGTATAAATAAGTAAACCCAATGTAATATGTTTGTAGTAAGCTCTTTTAATAGTTCAATAAATGTTTGTGAGTAAAGTTTGGTTTGTCATGAACGGATGCGTCGTACTCGGGGTTCGAATATTCCTGGTTCTTCGCAAGACGAGGATGGTATTCCTGATCCCCCACCAGTTCCACCAAATTTGGCTGATGCTATCGTGGCACTGGTAAATGTGACCATAGATAATGCTCAGTTGCTTCAAGAGTTATCTCAAAGCAATAAAAATATGATGCAAGGGAATCGTGGTCATAATCATCAAAGGCAGGAAGCTACGTATGTTGACTTCACGGATACACGACCACCAGTATTTACCAAGGCTAACGAACCACTTGAAACTGATGATTGGCTTCATACCATGGAGCAGAAGTTTGACCTCATTACATTCACTGAGTTTTAGAAGCCTATTTTTGCTGCCCAACAGCTTAGAAGTGCAGCAGGCGCTTGGTGGGCGAACCTTGTGGCCATGCAACCAACCGGTACTCGAGTAACTTGGGCCAAGTTCTGCACTGCTTTTCGTGCCCATTACATTCCGGAGGGAGTTATGGCCATGAAGATTGATGAGTTTCTTGCTTTAAAGCAAGGTGATCAAACAGTCATGCAGTATGTGGGCAAGTTCAATCACCTTTCATAGTACACACCTGAGCATGTTAACATAGATGCCAAGAAGAAGAAGTGGTTCATGTGTGGCCTTAATACCAAACTTCAGACCATGATGACTACTTGTACCAATGTCACGTATCATGAGGTGGTTAACATTGCTATTGCTTCAGAGGAGAAATGTCATAGAACCGACCAATTTATAAGAGCACAAGTACAAAAACAATCGCCGAAACGATCAAATTCTCGAACTTGAGCCCATATAAACCCGATAGTCAACTGAAATCTCTAAGGATTTCAAACCAACTTGTATACAACCAAGATCACAGTAATTCAACATAACATATCGTATGTTATAACATTTTGCAGACGTTGCAAATAGATTACATCATCACAGAGTCATCGTTATTACAAAACAAGTCTTGTAAATCATGCGAAGCAATTAGTTTAACTTACACACCCGAGTTCAAATACAAATACTGGTTCGCTGATCACAACCCGCAAAAGCATTCAGATAAGAGAATAGAGATCATGCCCATGATCTAGTCTTCATCACCCACTGGGTGGAGACAATACTTATAGAATCCCTGATATAGAAGGTCATCTGCAATAAGAGGGAATAAACCCTGAGTACGGGAATATACTCAGCTAGACTTATCCATCGAAAACCAAAACAAATGACACCAAGGATTATGCATAGCTTAATTTAGTGGATCTGGCTGACACTTCCTTTTTGCAGAAAAGCATAAGTAATAATGATCAACTCATAACCTGGACTAGCAGTGACTTTTAGCCATTAACCTATCATCTATATTAGCACATGTACTAAGCAATCATTTTATTAGGGTGCAAACATTAATAACCATATTAGGTATTCATTGTGGCAACCTTTTTATCATCATCCATTTAACCATATCGTTAAATTAATTGAATCTATGTTGTCGCTGCTCAGTTAAGTTCTCACTATCCAGAAGAGACGACGATTTGAATCAATTCCTATCTAGCTGAAGGGTTATTCCTAACACAAACCCTGCTTCCCCCGTTAGGGTTACAAACAAGTCACCATTGGTACAATTCAGAAATCACGAGTCCAAACAGTGCCGCAAAATCAGAGAACCACTCTGCCATGAGTGCTCGGTGACTTAACCCACCCTTGGGCTTACGCCAATGGTTCCCTGCACATCCTTACTTCCATCCAGATTGTGGACCCCTGCTCATGTCCCTGGCCTGAACCGAGCTACTAGGCTTTGCGATCGGAACGACTTATTCGGCCAGCTAAGTGTTAGGCTGCGTTCAACATGACATAAGGACGTACAGCGTATCGGTCCTTAAACGACTCAGACGGAGTCACTATGTTCAACCTACATAAGACTCCGCCCAGTCTTAATTCATTATTCACATGGTTCTTTTCTACGATAGCAAATATAGTCAACCATGATCCACCTCATCCTAAAGCTCGCAGGTCACAGGAAATCACCTGACTTCTATCACACTAAGCATGGCTAAGCATTTAACCCGTTACTGAACTTAGTTAGGATTCCAGTGCGATATCTGAACAAGGAGGGATATATAATGCATCAATTGGTTCCAACCAATTCCTATACTTAATACATCATCAACGAATAAAAGGTACTCAATATATTTGTAAAAATATGGGAGGCTTAATATGCTCCGGGGCTTGCCTTTCAGGAATGAGGAAGGCTGGTGGTCAGGGCACTCGGGCAACTCCTCCGTGGCGGCTGCTTCATCGGCTTCCTGCACCTCGGGCTCCTCCTCCTAGTTGGCTCCCTCAAACTCCACTAACGTCACTCCCTTCGGCACACCTATTGCATGAATGCTCAAGATAAATATCATGGATGCACATGAATGAATGTCAGGGATGTTCGGGGAATGCACATGTTCGCTGTAGTCTGCATATTCCAACTTAAGCCCTATTCAAATCACTTTACTTACCAAGTTTATACAACCTAATGTATAATTGCTCATCTTCAGTTAATGACCTAGCACTTGCACCTAAGCATATTCTCAAGTTAGGCTAACCCCTAAACAATCAACGAGAACATTGCAACAAGCATACACTCAAGCATTTGTGCTTCAAAAAATGGAGACTATATAATGGTACAGTAAACTGGCCCTAACTGGAGATTTAGAAATCCAAATTGCATGCAACATGACAATTTGGAAAGCTCATGAAATTGTCTACAATTCATTTTCAGACCTCTAAGCATGATTCAACACTTTACCAAGTCGAATTCATCAATCAACAGAAATCCGTCCACTCAATACAGAGAGTAGGTAAAACTGGAACCTAACTTTAAACATCTGTAGTTCCCAAACTACTAGGCCAAATGCCCTCAAATTTTGACAGGAGCTAGATACATAAATTATCCACAACTTTTGTATTCATCACATTCATAGCAAACCAAAATATCATGGGGAACTTTCTAAAGTCCCCAGATCTATCTACAGGGACATAATGCAAACGAAATAATTATTAACTTATGATGCAAACACATAATTGGGCAAAACTAACTCTACTCACTTATTCCACACATCACAAGAACACCAGAAAGTAGAGTGTTCATTACCAAAACATTTCTTTTAATACCTTTATTAATTTATTTAATTAATTAGAGGAAATGGTAAACATATATGAAAACTACACCATTAAGTCTATAAAAATTACAGTAGATACTACATGCTCTAAGTAGACTACCATAAAAATTTCACACCATTTGAGTAAGTATAACAGCCTACACAAAAATGATAAGGCATAATAGCTTAAAATGGCAAAATTAGGAAACCTTAATGAAAAGTGTCAAACAATAGATTTCATATTTTTCCTAGCATCCTTAAGGTACTAAGATACTACCCACCAAGTTTCATGGTCATAGGATTCCTAAATAATTTACAAAAATTCACACAAGTATCAATCAATGATAATAGGAAAATCTATAACTCAAAAACCATACATGCAATGACTCTCAAATTATAACCAGAGCTTCTACTAAGCAAGACTACCTTACCCACAAAATTTCATAATTTTTGGATCACAAAAACTCAAGATATGATTTAAACAAGTTTGCATGCATTTAAAAACACATTTCAAGTTCCTATTTAATTCATCCAAAATTTCTACATCAAGTGCTCATGTCATATTTTTATTAAATACTATACTTCACTGTGAGTCTAACAAAATTTGAATCACATCATTTGGATCTACATATTTGGAGTTACAAAATTTACAAAACAGCATTCAAAACTGCATAATTGAACTAGCCATAGAATAAGCAGTCACTGGTACATGGGACCCGCGTGTCAGTCGGGCCCGTATGTCAGTGAGACAGAACAGGGGAGGCAGCTTCAATGGCGCGGAACATGGTGAAGCTCGCCGATGGCGACTCCTCCGATGAAACCGACGGCACCGGCGGGCTCCCCACAACGATACGCACCCATCCATGCCCTCACTTGAACCTCTACCGAACCCTAGCAAGGACGACGGCGTGCATGGCGGACGGCGGCGTGGTCCGACGATGCTCCGGCGAGGTCTGACCCCATAGGGCGCGGCTAAGCTCGGTATGAGCTTCAGGAGTTCACTACCATGCTACCCAAGCAAAGAAAAGGGGACGAGAAAGCCTCGGTGGTAGTTGGCCGTGTGGAGCTCCAACTCCGGCGAGACCCCGTCATGGTGGCGATGGTGGAAACGGCAAATGTGCCCTTACCAAGACCCAATCGGCACGACTGAGAAGTGGAGGAGGTAGAGGAGAATATGGTGGAACTATGGTGAAGACATAGTTCGCGTTTTTGCAGCGGCGAGCAAGCACAAGCTTGTTGGAGTCACAGCGGTTGTTGCTGTGGAGCTTTAGGCGAGTGGAGGAAGCAGAGGAAATGGAAATTGGACTGGCGAGCTGGTTGACAGGTGCGTGGGGGGGTTCACGTCGTGGCTAGCCATGCCAGGACACCCATGGCGCGTGGCTGCATGTTCAGGCGATCGGCAACGGGTGGCGCCACGCGGCGGTGATCTTCTAAACAGTCGGGTCACTGTTGCGATCTAAAATTTCAATTCAGTGCTCCATGGTGACGACTGATAGTGAGACTTGACGACGTTTGATCTCTTAAATCGTGATGAGTTAGTGGAAGAAATGTACATGAAAGTTGTAGCCCTACCTTCCATCTTCAACTTCTATTCAAGGATCATAGTCTAATTCACCACGAATCAGGAGTTACATCAAGCCAAAGTTGACTTGATCAAACTGGAATTGTATTTATGACTTAGAAAATTTTCTAAGTATTGATTCAACCCATAATACTAACTTGTGGGACCTTTTTGAGCATGTTGTGCACATTTTCATGACTTGGCTTCTAAACAAAGTTTGTTCCTTATCAAATTTGCTACAACTTTGTTTTAGGTTGCTTAGACATGCAAACATCCTAAGCTAAACTTTTTAAACAGTCAAACAAAAGGGTTTAGGGGTCAAAACAAGTCAAACCACTTTTTGAAATCCTATTTAGGCAACATGATCAATATGAACAATGTTCCAAATGGCATTCTAGGTGTCACTAAGTTGTTTAAGAGAATTATTAGTCACACCACACCTTGGTCACACAAGAATCAAGCATTGTATGTACTGAAACAATGAAAAACACATGAAATGTTATAAATGTTTCATGATCTTGTTGCATAGTATTAACTAACTTTGTTTCACTAAAGTGAGTTGCACATGTTGCACTTAAGTGTTGCACACTTTTCATTTCATAATAGAAACAACACACATGAAATATAATGATACGTTGTAATGTTTCAAAAACATGTTTCAGGCAACATAAGCTTATGAATGGATGAATGATGCTCATGTTCATGAAATGCAAGTGCAAATGTGGAAGCCAAACACCTAGGGTGTTACAGCCCTCCCCCTTATAAAAATCTCATCCCGAGATTTGAAAAGCGTACCATTGTTGATAGAATTCCTTATAACCATCCCTCAAATAATCTTCTCTTTCCCACGTTGCATCGCGTTCACTACCATGATTACTCCACATGACTTTGTAAAACTTGACCACCCGACTCTGAGTCACTTGCTCACAAGTGTCAATCACTCAGACTGACTTTTCTTCAAAGGTCAAATCTAATTTTATCTCGATATCCCCCAATGGAACTCTCTCTTCAGGGACGCGAAGACATTTCTTCAATTGGGATACATGAAAGACATTGAAGATAGCACTCATCTCAGGAGATAATTGAATCTTGTACGCCACCTTACCACTTTGTCCAATGATTTCAAATAGACCAACATATCTCGGCGCAAGCTTTCGCTTCACACCAAAGCGCTGGACACTCTTCATGGGTGAGACTTTCAGATAAACGAAGTCTCCAACTTCGAACTCAATCGGTTTTCTATGTTGATCAGCATAACTTTTTTGCCTAGCTTGAGCTGCGGCCATGTGGGTTTGGATAGTACGGACTTGTTCTTCAGCTTCATGAACAAAATCAATTCCATAATATCTCCTTTCACTAGCCTCTACCCAATTTAACAGGGTTCTACACTTTCGGCCATACAAAGCTTCAAAAAGTACCATCTTGATACTCTCTTGATAACTGTTATTGTACGAGAATTCAGCTAGGGGCAACCATTTTTCCCATGAGCCCTTAGCTGAGATGACACATGCTCTCAACATATCTTCTAAGATTTGATTCACTCGTTCAGTTTGCCCATTGGTTTACAGATGATAGATAGAACTTCTTACTAGCTTAGTTCCTAATAATCCATGTAAGTGCTCCAAAAAACGAGCAGTGAACTATGGTCCTCTATCCAAGACAATAGTATGAGGGATCCCATGAAGTCGGACTATCTGATTAAAGTACAACTCTGCATAGTCAGTTGGACGGAAATCTATACGGACAATAATGAAGTGTGCACACTTGGTCAATCGGTCTACAATCACCCAAATGGAGTTAAAATTCCTCTAAGTGGTAGGGAGTCCAACAATAAAATCCATACTAATCTCCTCCCATTTCCAACCTGGAATAGAGTGGCTGAAGTAATCCAACTTTCATGTGCACAGCCTTGACCCGACAGCAAGTGTCACACCTAGCCACATAAGCGGCTATCTCTTTCTTCATTTTGGTCCACCAAAAGCGAGGCTTCAAATCATGATACATTTTGCTACTACCAGGATGAATAGATAATTTAGAGGAATGGGCCTCTGATATGATTTGATTTCTAAGTTCTCTATCCTTCGGAACCACTAACCTATCCTTGAACCATAACACGCCATCCTCATCTACTCGAAAATGTTTGGTTTCTTGATCTTTCATCTTGCGCTTGATGTGGAACACACCGGCATCTATCTTCTGTAGCTCAATAATTCGACTCTGTAGAGTAAAACTGACAGTGATGTTGTGAAGGACTGCAGGATAAAGGAGCTTTGACAAATGGACGTCGCTTTCAATCAAAGAGTGGTAATGAGATTTCCTGCTTAAGGCATCGGCTACGACATTTGCCTTGCCAGGGTGATAGTGCACTTGGAGGTTATAATCCTTGATCAACTTGAGCCATCTTCTCTGACGTATATTCAACTCTGGTTGAGTGAAGATGTACTTGAGACTTTTATGATCAGTGTAGATGTTGCACACATTGCCAAGTAAATAATGGCTCCGGGCCTTCAAAGCATGAACAACAGTAGTGAGTTCCAAGTCATGTGTTGGATAATTCACTTCATGCTTTTGAAGTTGGTGAGAGGTATAAGCAATGACTCTACCCTCTTGCATAAGAACACCTCCTAACCTAATACCTGATGCATCACAGAACACATCAAAAGGTTTCTCGATATCCGGTTGTGCCAAAACCAAAACTGAAGTTAGAAGAGTTCGCAGGGTATGGAAAGCAGCATCACACTCGGGAGTCCAAACAAACTTCATGTCTTTTTGCAGCAACCGAGTCATAGGCTTGGCTATTTTAGAGAAATCCAGGATGAAGCAACGATAATAGCCAGCCAACCCTAGAAAACTCCGAACCTCGTGCACCAAGATTGGAGCCTTCTAGTTCAACACTTCTTGCACCTTGGTGGGATCAACCATAATTCCACCATCAGACATTACATGTCCAAGAAAAGGTACCTCACGAAGCCAAAATTCACATTTGCTAAACTTTGCATACAGCTGGTGTTCCCGCAATCTAGTGAGAACCACCTGCAAATGTTCAACATGATCTTCTTCATTCTCAGAATAGACCAGGATGTCATCTATAAATACCACCACAAATTTGTCCAACTCGGGCATAAACACCAAATTCATCAGATACATAAAATGTGCGGGGGCGTTGGTCAATCCAAAAGACATAATAAGGTACTCATACAGACCATATCTTGTAGAGAATGTAGTTTTTGGGACATCCTCAGGCCGAATTTTGATTTGATGATAACCAGATCTCAAATCAATCTTGGAAAAGACTTTGGCTTTAGACAACTGATCAAATAAGATATCTATGCGTGGCAGAGGGTACTTATTCTTGATTGTCATTGCATTCAAAGGTCTATAATCTACACACATGCGTAGGGATTGATCCTTCTTCTTCATAAAGATAGCTGGGCAACCCCACGGAGATGAACTAGGACGGATAAGGCCTTTCTTTAGAAGTTCATTCAACTGGGTCTTAAGTTTGGCTACTTCATTGGGAGGCATTCTATATGGCCTTCTAGAGATGGGAGCTATGCTAGGAAGCAACTCTATCTTGAACTCCACTTCCCGATCCGAGGGCAATCTAGGCAAATCATCGGGAAAATATCCAGAAAGTCACACACGACAGGGATATCTGCTAGAGACTTTGCTTGCACCGCATTAGTCATGCAAGAAAGATTGATGTCATGGGGTAACTGTACTAGAAAACCCTCCTGATTACTAGGATCTCTGAGCATGACTACCCTAGTCGATGTATCAATAAGCACTCCATGACGGCTCATCCAATTCATTCCCAATATCATGTCGATACCTAGCCTCAGTAAAACTACCAGATCAACCTGATAACTTCACCCCTCTATCTCAAATTGTACGTCCCCAACTACTAGCTTGGTTGAGATAATACTACTGGTAGCCCTAATACAATAACCCTCACCCTCAACAGTATATGTTTTCTGCATAAACTTGGATGCAAATGCTAGACTAATAAAGGAATGCGAAGCACCTAAATCAAATAGCACAACTACGGGGTGTTGATCAATCAGAAACTTACCAGCAGTCACTACCTCTCCTGAAGGAATGTCAGTAATATTAGTGTGATTCACTTGCCCCTGACGGCCACCTTGGTAGCTGTTCTTCTTAGGGTAAGGACACTTCCTCGACCAGTGGCCTGGCTTGTTGCAATTCCAGCATGGCATGTTGCTTGGTGGCACATTGGAACTGCCCTGACTGGTAGTGCCCTTGGGAAGAGCAACTATAAATGCCTTGCGAAACCCAGTCTTGGCGGGATTCTTCTTCAACGGTGGGCGAAACTTAGCGGCTGATGCTGGAGGACGGAATGGAGCCCTCGGTGCAACGGGAGCCTTGGATTGGGAGGCACCTGCCTCATAGGCCCGCTTACGACTTTTTGAAGCAGCATACACTGCATTGTTGTTCTCTTGCGATAAGGCATCACTCACAAATTCATTAAACTGAGCACACTTGCAATTTCCCATGGTCTTCATCAATTTGGGGCTAAGTCCCCGCTTGAAACTAGCAATCTTTTTGGCATCGGTGTCCACAAACTCGGTAGCATACCTTGTAAGGTTGTTGAAAGCCTACAGGTATTCATTTAAGCTCTTGTTCCCCTAGGTCAGCTTCATAAAATTTGTATGTTTGATCGCCATGAGACCAGGAGGAATGTAATTTCCCCTGAAAGCAGACTTGAACTGATCCCAAGTGATTTGAGCATTAGTGGGCATAGTGGACCGATAATGACTCCACCAAATGCCAGCTGGCCCATGCAGTTGGTGAGATGCGTACTCAGTCTTCAGCACCTCAGTCAAACGGAGCAGACAGAACTTCTGCTTGAGAGTATTCAACCACTCATCAGCTTGTAGAGGCTTCTCAGCCTCCTTGAAGATTGGGGGTTTCGTGTCAAGGAAATTCTTGAAATCACTATATTGATTTGGTTCCGGTCCTTGGCGTGGACCATGGCCATCCCGATTCGCAATCATACAGAGGGCCTCGGCCATAGTGCACTGTCCTTCCGCAAGCATTGCTATTAATTCCGTTGGTGTGGGTGGTGATGGTGGTGGAAGATCATCATCATCACCTGCACCGGCGGAACGAATACGAGGCATCTGCAACAATGCGTAACTAGTAATTATTGATGATGTTAGCACATTAGAGAGGAACAATGTAATTGTGCCAAACTGAATTTACTAATGAGAATGAAAACTTTATACAATAAACAGAGGTAATAATTCATTCTCCAATCACCACAACATCAATGAGATTACTAGCACCATACGCAGTGCATTCCAACATGACAAGTTTTAAACTTAACCATTATGATACGCATCCCGAAGGAAGCGAATTAAAGTACATTACATGCTAAGTTCAAATTAAAAAGGTACATCCAACATCAGTCATCATACTTAAGTCCATTACATCAATGACTGCAAAAGCTTAAACTAGTGAGACTTGCTAACTAACTACTCATCGAAGTGATCGTTGTCCACATTGAAGACACCTTAGACTTCTTCTGGGTCTTCCTCTTCTTCTTCATCTGTAGGCTCAGCTGCATTGTCATCCATCTGCATGTCCTCTTCTTCCTCATCGGCCTCAATCACTTGAGGTCCACCCATATTTGGATACCTTGGTATGGGACGAGGAATAGGAAATAGATGGTTGTGCAGTTGATGGTGCTCAACCTGAAGCTCTTCAAGCTGTTCTTGTAGTGCTTGCTCCCTTTGAAAGGCGTTGTGGTTAGCCAAAATCCAACCCCGACGTCTTTCTTCTGCTAACTCCAAAGCTGCATCTCTATGATGGGTCACACGATCCAATTCTTGTGCAGCCTCATCTCTCTCAATAGTGAGGTTCATCAGCTGGTTATGAAGCTCATCTCTCTCGCGTGCTATTTGGCCCCACTATTGTAGACGATAATTTGCAATACTGCGAATCTCCTCAACTTCTTGCTGAGCTCTCCCACATGCATTCGCCCTACGACGATACTTGTAGGCACGCAACCAGAACTTGCGCTGGGCTTCCATTGCCTTGCCAGCTTCATCTAGCGCACTTGAAAGGGTGTTTTGTCTGACTTGACAAAGCTTCAAGACTGCCATCACAGTACTCATTCTAGCATTGTCGCTCTGCACATGTTCACCACAGCCTCGAACCAAGGCCTGACCAATGTCTTGAGTCCACTCAGCCTCAGTAGGAGACACTCGGGGAATGGATGAAGTAGGTCCACCCACTAACTCATCCCCAAAGCTCTATGCTATATCCATCAGCACATCAAGGGCAGTAACCTGAGTGGCTTCCCATGGGCTTTGCCCATCAGTCTCAATGCTCCACCCATGCCACAACGGTCTTGTGGGGTTTTGTGGCACTATAAAGGTCACGACGTACCATGGTACATCTCCCAATGGTACCGCCAGCCTCCACGTGTAGCTAGGTGTCGGTGTTTCGTACAAGCACCGGCAAGTAAATTTATAGTAATGCGCGTTAGGTTCGGATGGTGCGCTAAAGGACACAGGAATTATACTGGTTCGAGCGGAACGTCCCTACGTCCAGTTTGTTGCTGCTTGTGTTATTAGCACCGTAAACGATCTGTAGTAAGGGATACAAACTGCCGAGAGAGGGACTGGTCCCAAGTCTCTGATCGAAGGATTGAAAGGTGGTCAAGAGCTTCGTAGCTGCTTGAATGTGTGTGAGTGCGTTCTATTGTTCGGTCCTATTTTTCCCGTCCGTTTGATGGAGGACATGCCTCCCCTTTTATAGATGAAGGGGCTGGCTTTACAAGGGTGAGAGCTCCAGGATGCGTACTCTACTTAGCCTTGTGGCTCATGTCTACCTGGTCAGGTCCTCCATTCTGATGAGTGCGAAGGAAGATAAGTGCTTATGATGTCGTCAATATCTCTGTAGGATGTCAGATCAGTCATAGCATGCTGCCCCCAGGGTATGGGCTGTAGTACAGTGGTTTTGACTTAGGGGCCTCCCCCAGCCTTGCTCCACATGCCTTCTGGTTCCCATGATTCCTGTTGGGAGAATTCAGGGTCGGGGTCCGGTGTAGCGCCGTGGCCAAGGCTCTCTGACTTGGAGGACCTGAGGGGTCGGGAAGAGGGCCCCCCCCCCTGCTTCCTCGGGTCCACAGCGCGGTGACGGAGTATCCGTCGTTCGTGGAGATAGCAAATCTGTTCTTGGAGTGTAGCGGTTGTCGTATATCTTCGTTGGGTTCCGTGTCCCAGAGCTGAAGGCGGCGCCTACAACTCTACAGAGTGAGGTGCACGTACCTGTAATACCTTTTGGGCTCTGCGGCGCCCAGAAGGGTCTAAAGCGTCAGTCCTGTCGTTCCCTGGCAGTTCTTTTCCTGTCAGGGTGCAGGGTATGGTCGTTGGAGCCATGGTTGACCCGAACATCTTGTCTCGTCCTGTACCCATCGTTATGAGGGATAGATATCGATCAGGGCGAGGCTCGTTCTGGGCTGTCGGATGAGACGGAGGCCAGTCCCTATCTCTTGGGCGAGACTAACCCTATCCCTCCGGGATCGGGCGAGGTGGAATCTATCCCTTAGCCTTCGGGCGAGACCGAGCCCGCCCTATAGGCGTCGGGCGAGACAGAGATTAGCCTTGAGCCTTTGGGGCGAGGCAGGGTTATCCCACAAAGGCGTCGGGTGAGGCTGACCCCACCCCTCTGGGATCGGGCGAGATGGAACTCATCCCTCAGCCCTCGGGCGAGACCGAGCCCGTCCTCAAGGCATCGGGCGAGACGGAGTTTATCCCTCGGTCCTCGGGCGAGACCGAGCCCGTCCCAAGGGTGTCGGGCGAGGTGGAACCAAACTCCTGTCATTCGAACAAAGGATGACATGGCGCCCTTATGCGTCCAAAAGTTTTTTACGTTCGGTGGTTATCGGTTCCACCTTCTGGGGTACCCCGGTATTAGGTCCCCGACAGTAGCCCCTGAGACTCTAGGTGATTCGGGCAGAACCGCCTGGAGGGTGTTTTTTTATTTCGCCGAAGCTAAATTGCCGGAGGGTGCGCACGAGTGCACCCGATGGGTGTAGCCCCCGAGCCCCCGGGTGACTCGAGTAGAGTCGCCCGGGGGGTTGTATCGGCCCCTTCGCGGGTAAGGCTGAAGGACTTAGTTTTTCATCAACTGGGTGTTTTTTCGAGTGGGTCGTGGCGTCCCGTTCGCTGGGGACTGACTCGGGGCTGTCCTAACTGGTGCTTCTACCCCTGATGGTGGATCGTTCGTGGATTCCTTCTTAGTTGGGCTGGCCGGTGAGTTGCTGGACCCTAGGTGGGCCAAAGAGAAAAGAAACAGGCCTTTGTGGCTTGCGCTTCCCCGGTGGACTCTGGATTCGCTTGGGGAAGGCGAACCGTCCGCCGAGATTTTTGGGATAAGAAGATAGGGACTGCGGGCGCGTGTCCCGCGACGCGACGTGGGGGCGCGCGTGGCAGGCCCGGAGATCGAGGCGGACGGTTGCCCTTCTCATGTCCGTCGCCCCCTATAAAACCACGGGGTTCGCCCCCAGGGTCCCGTATTTCGCTCCCCTTCCTTTGTGTTCTGAGACATCCGTCGCCAATCTTCCCAGCCCCTCACGCCCGCATTGCCACCGTCGGCCGGCCTGCGTTCGTGTTCCAGCCGTCGTTAAGCTCGCGCCTGCCCTTCCCCCCTACTGCCTCAATGGAGTTGTGGGGCAGATCAAGCATCTCTTCCCGGCGTCTAGAGGGCCTCGTTCGCCATGGCCTTCTCCGCCCACAATCCGCCGTCCAGGAGTGGTTGCTTCCTGGCGACGAGGGTGAGCCGGTGCCGCCTGAAGGGTATGTCGTCTCTTTTGCCCTCTTCCATGAGCGGGGATTCGGGGTACCCGCGCATAGATTCCTTCGGGGGCTATTAGATTACTATGAGGTAGAGCTGCAGCATCTAACTCCCAATGGGATACAGCATATGGCAGCGTTTGTTGCCCTATGCGAGGGTTTCCTGGGGATCGATCCCCATTTTGATCTGTGGCGGCATTTCTTTAGCGTTAGTCTGTCGAGAAGGAAGATTGGGGGGAAAGAAGTAGACGCACCGATGGGGTGTGCCAGCATTCACCTGCGCCAAACCCGATCGAAGGGTTACCCATACATGCGTCTGGCCACATCCAACAAGGGATGGCATTCGCAATGGTTTTATATTAGGGATGATGCGAGTGCCCCCCTACCGAAGTACACCGGACGTCTTATTGTGGATGCTCTGGCGTCATGGGGCTGGGGCGTCCAGACTAAAGACAAGAAGCACATCTCCGACCTTCTCTCCGCCCTCCATGCCCTGAAGGGTTGGGGTGTAAAGGGGTCGGGGATTATCGGTGCTTACCATGCGAGGAGGGTGGCGCCACTGATGGCGCGCGTGCTTCCCCTGCATCGGATGATGCCAGGGATGTCGTTCGAGGGAACGGTGCTCGTTGACGAGGCGCTCCCTTATTCGGAAGTGGCGCAGCGTGTCAAGGAAGCGACGGAGCCGACGAGGGATTCTGCCGGCATGGTCCTCGACATCGTGTATCCGGTGCCCGGGCATCCTCCAATGCGGCCGGAGCCTGGGTTCTTCGAATTTGTAAGCCCTCTTCCCCTGCACTCTTTTCTTTCTCCTGGATCTCCCTTTTTAATACTTGCTTTTGTGATGTTGGGGCTAGCCGAGGGGGCTAGTCTTCAAGGATAGTCCGGCTCCACTGCCGAAGGACAGGGCTGTGGCGGCGGCGAATCGACTCACGGCCGAGCGGGACAAGAAGGCAAAGGAGGAAATGAAGAAGGCGAAACGACTGAAGCAGGAGGCACGGGATCGGGGAGAGGACGTGAGCAGTGAGGATGACGACGATGATGATGATGACGACGGTGACGACGAGGTAGCCATCGACGTGGATTGGGGCGTCCTGGAGGATGAGGAAATGCTGACAAGTGGCCACCCACCCGTGCAAGGGCCCTTTGCCTTTCACGCAGAGGGAAGTGAATCAATGAGGTCGGTGGAGGCTGGCGAATCCGCCGCTTCGCACGACGTGCCGGCCGAGGATCGGTGGATGGGGGACGCTGGGCTTGTTGCCGCCGACCCTAAGGCGATCGTGGAGGGGGGTGGTACTGGAGCCGCGCCCAGCTTTGGTGCCGCGCCTTGTGAGGTGATGGAGGGGAGCAGCTCTGGTGCTGCACCCCATGAGACAAGGGAGGGGGATGGCTCCGGTGCCACGCCCGGCGAGACGATGGAGGGGAGCGACTCCGGCGCTGCGCCCGACGAGATGAACCCCCCTGCCCCGGGGCAGGGGGCAGGTATGAAACGGTCCCGTCCGGACGAGTCAGGGCAGGGATCTGGGGATCCGTCCCCAAAACGCTTCCGTCGGTCGAGGACGTCAACGTAAGCTCTTGACTCCTCTGTTTTCATCTTTTTTCCATTTTTATTTTGACTTAACGGTTATTACCTCTGTGTAGGTTCTTGCGGACGGGTCACCCCCTGGGGCTGGCGCCCAAGAAGAGTCTCGCCCTTCAAGCGGGACAGACGGCATCGCCTAGAGTCACCCCTGTTTCGGGCAGGGGTGGTGCCGACGTTGGGGCCGCGTTGGCTGAACCGACGGCGTCCATGGTGGCTCCCACGCCCGCGGAGGCCACTGAGCGAGCGGCTTCTTCTGCGGCGGGCGTGGAAGAGCCGGCCGAGGACCGCATACCGCCGGTGAAGGTGATCGTGACTGCGCCGAGCCAGGATCAGCCGGGCGCGGTCGTGGTGGCACCCGAGGGTGTGGTGCAATCCGCGCCACCAGGTGCCCATGTGGATCCGCCCGTGGCGCCCGAAGCGGTCCAGACGGAGGAGGGTCCATCCGGAGGGTCCTTGAGTGCGGCGGTGGTGCCACACAGGGTCAGGAGGGAGCCGCCACCGGCCCCCTTGTCGAGAGGAAGCCGCTCCCCTGCGCGGGGGGAGCCGCCGCTCCAGTGGATGGCTACTCAGGACCCGATGTCGGCTCTTTTCTCGCTCGATGATCATTCCGAGAGTATGGAGCGAGAAGGTCTTGACATCGGGATCTCGACCATGCTGAACGCCCTGGATCAGGCCAGAGGAGCCCTCCGTGAGATCGTTATCCCTACCTCTCAGGTATTTTCTGGACTTTCTTTTTTCTTTCTTCGTGTGTTTGTGGATTCTCGCATTTCTGATATCAGTCTTCTTCTTCTTCAGATTCTTGTTGCTCGTAGCCGGAAAAAATCCCAATTCCTCCGTGAGCAGAAGGCAGAGCGGGATCGCCTCTCCGAGGAGGCCCGGCTGCGAGCAAACATGGCCGCCCAGCTTGCTATTGTCCAAGAGCGGGAGGCCCAGGCGCGTCAGGATGCGGAGGAGGCACACGGGATGTTCGAGGACCTATCGGCGAGGTCTAAGCTGGATGGAGAGGAGATTGCCAGACTCAAAAAAGAGCGAGACGAGCTGCTGCAGAGGAATGCCGCGGCCAATGAGAAGGCCGGCGAAGTCCTGAAGGAGCTGGAGATGGAGCGGGACCTCCGGCAGAAGGCCGAGAGTAGGGCCACAGCCCTCCAGCAGAAGGTGGATGAGGACGTCGAGGTGGTCCGCTCTCTCCGGGCGGAGCTTGATGACGCGGTGAAAGGAAAGTTGAGTGCTGAGAACGTCGCCACCAAGCTGGAGAAAGAGGCTGCCTATACGCGCAGGGCCCTTCAGGCGGAGAGCGATGAGCATGATCTTCTACAAGCTGCGGTCGGGGTGGTCCTTAACGCCCTGAATGTGACGGAGCCGGTGGAGACCAGCCCGCTCGCGGCTCGTGTCGGAGGAATCACGGCTCGGGTGGGCCAACTTGAGGAGAGTGCTTTTCACGCCGGGATTACCCAGGCCTTCACCGTCGCCCACGCCCATTATGAGAAGGAAATAAACCTGAGGGTGATGAGCGAAGGCTTTCCGTCCACCTACGAGGATGAAGAGCTGGAGGAAATGGAGAAGATGGTCGCTCCCCTTGCGAAGAACCTGGTAGACAGTCTGAAAGAAATGGTTCTCCCTTCGCGGGAGTAATTAATCGAAAAATTTTGAGAACAGCTTATATGTAATATGTGGACAAGTGTCGGTATTTTCGAGTCTGGACGCCTTTCGTGCTTTTGCGTCTTAATTTCGTTTTGTTTGATTTTTTTTGCGATTTGATTTTTTACGGTCTTACCAATATGTTCCCCTGAATTATGCCGCTAATTATAATGCGAGGAGATTGAGGAGGTAGCCGTACCTTAACAGCCCCCGAGTAAGGTCCGACCCCGGCACCTGCTAGGGTCGGGTGTTACTGGAGATCGGAATCGTGGTTTTGGTGACAATGGATGTCAACGCAATAATCCCTGCCCTGTCTTCCAACAGAAATCCCAACTGGGGACTCTATGGGCTCGGCAAGGTGGGGTCTTTATCCCTGCATTGTTTGGCGCGAGCCCCCGAGCCTTGTTAGGGTCTGATAGGGGTCGGTTGTTATTTACGTGTTACCCCGTCCTCGGTTTTCGCAATCGGAGGGGCTGAGTGAACGACACTTGCCTCGACGGCTTGAGTACCGCGCTCAACGAGCTCGCTAACGGGTACGTTCGTGCGGAATCTGGGTCCATCATTTGCTGATGGGGTCGGCAGAGCCCTCTGGTGGCACTCCACAACTTCTTAACCCGCCTCCCGGCAGATGCCTGAGTCATTCGATAAGCTCAGGGGGCCCGATGGCCTCTCCTCGATGGAGATTCTGTGGGTTTGGCTCGAGGTTAGAATCGAACGAGAGAAGGTCGAGATGTCCCGGTTCGCTTCTGAGCGGGATCGGGCAGGGCTGCTGGGGCTCATCTTGGTTATCTCTCCCTGGCCCTGTTTGGCGTGAGGCGGCCTCAAGCCCTCGTGGGCCGGCCTTCGAACCTCAGCCTATGGTTGCCTATATCGAATGAGAATGTTTTGAATGCAATATTTAATTGAAAATAAAGGCGGGGTCGGTAACGTTACCTTGGTGATGTGAGTGGCGGAAAAGCTCCTAGCAGATGGGTTCGGGCCCCGACGTTTGTGACGAGGTTGAAAAAACCTGCGTAAGAATTGCTATTCTTTGTTTTCGTGTCTCGGTGACGATCCGAGCCGTTCGATTAACTTGGGCGGCCTGACAGCTTCTCCTTTGGGGGAGACTCTGTAGGTGGACCCCTCCGATCCCTTCATTGAGAGGGCCGACGTCGAAACTAGAGACGCGAGGGGCGTTGAGTAGGATTTTTCTGGTAAACAGAAAACACCGTAGCTATCGGGGCGTAGGGTTTGCTAGTTCGTCCAGTTTTACTCAAAGCTTTGTGCCTGTATGTCGCGCCCTTAGTTTCGGGCGTACGGAGGGGTCGGGTGAAGAGGATGTCTAGACTGGTAGTCATCCTCGACAGCCCCCGAGTGATGCTCGCGTCCCTGCTATTTGACGGGGTCGGAATCTTGCGAACGAATTTTAACGTATAAAGTGAGAAAACTGAGAGGCTTATCTTTCTTTGGTCGTGTCTTCTGAGCCGAACGGTCGACCCAGGAGATCTGAAGGGTCCCGTCATCGGGTCGTCCGTGGTCCTGCATGGGAAGGCGAAAAAGTTGTCTGCCTATGTGGGTGCCTTAATCGCCGTGTCCGGAGCGGGTCAGTGGCAGGCCATACCCAGGCAGTGTTCAGTTTGACCAAAGAGGGACGCTTCGTAGACCGGGGTTCGTCCCATCACTTCCGGCGCGTCCCCTCAGATATCAATCAGCATTGATTGCGTATTAAAAAAGGGGAAGGGAGAGGGTTTTTCGTCCGACCTTTCGCCTTTCCTTAGTTACTGCGCCTCCTCCTTAAATAGGGAGGGGGAGAGGAGTTCTCATCCCACCTCCCCTTCTGCCTCCGAGCTGCTATCTCTCCTTCTTCTTCCTTTCCGTCCAACGCGTCCATGCGTCGCGGTGGTTCCTGAGTGAGGAAGAGTAATGCCAGAGAGAGATAGAGAACTTACAAACTTGCTCGTGATTCTGGTGCGTGATGTCGAGCCGGAGGTTATCCAACGTAGATGAGATGGTGTGCGCGGCCCTTGCTGAGGAGTCGCTGCTGCCGAAGGAAAGGAGGCGCCGGTGGGCGTCGTACGTCGTCGACTGCGTCGTCGTTCGCTGTGCTCCTCCCTTGGCGGGAGGCGTTTCCTACCCATACGCCGTTGTCAGGGTTATGGCTGGGGATGATGGCGTAGTCTCCAGACGTCATGGCGGTGGCGTCGCTGCCGGGGTCGCGGCTGACGACGATGGCGTAGTCCCCGGACGCTCCGGCGGAGGCGTCGTAGATGGTGGCGCCTTCGAGGATCCAGCGAAGATGTCGCCGATGGAGAGCGTGGCACGGTGACCGTAGTGGACGAGCTGGCCCATGTACACGCCCCGGACGTCGCCGATGGAGAGCGTGGCACGGCGACCGCAGTAGACGAACTGGCCCGTGTACACGCCCCGGACATTGCCGATGGAGAGCGTGGCACGGCGACTGCAGTAGACGAACTGGCCCGTGTACACGCCCCGGACGTTAGCGTGGCGCGGCGACCGTAGTAGCACTTGTGGTAGAGCTGAGCCGAGACTGTAATGAAATAACGTTGTGGGGAAGCCCCCGAGTAAACAGTCCTCAGAGTATATTGTACCTTTTTTGTAATGACATCGCTTTGTAAGTGGTGAATTTGTGCAAAAAATGAACAAAATTATATCCTTTGCTTATGGCAAATCATTTTAATGCTTTCCAACTCTTCTCATGGTCTAAGTCATAGGGAGCTAGGAACATGGGCGAACTAATTCTGACTGAACTGGTGAGCAAAGAGGTTGCAGCCGCTGGGGCGTGGGTGTCTCGTAGTCCTACCAGTCGTATTCAGAATTGGTTCCCAAGATCTTAGCCCTCGAGACTCGTTTATGAGGCGAATGGAAAACTTAGAAAAATGTTTGCAAGTATAACACAGGGATTTTTTACAAGCGTAATACTTGTACTACACATGACATATGTTACGATCACATGCCAGCCCCCGAGTGAGGTCTGACCCCTCGCGATTTGCAGGGGTCGGTAGTTACTAAGGATCGGAGTTCTGTTAAGACAAAAACTGATAGGGAAAAGTGTAAGCTTATTTTAAGGATAGAAACGACGTAGCTGCTCAATGTTCCAGGCGTTGGTGAAGACCTCACCTTTGATGGTTTTCAACCGGTAGGCGCCTGGGCGAAGTATTTCTGCGACGATGTAGGGCCCTTCCCAGGGCGGGGAGAGTTTGTGGCGGTCCTTGTTGCTCTGCACAAGACGGAGGACGAGGTCTCCGACGTTGAAGGCTCGACCCCGCACCTGTCGGCTGTGGTACCGCCGTAACGCTTGCTGGTACTTAGCTGAACGGAGGAGGGCGATGTCGCGGGCTTCATCCAGCTGGTCCATGGCGTCTTGGTGAGATGCCTCGGCTCCCTGTTCGTCATATGCTCTTATTCTTGGTGCTCCGTAGTCAAGGTCCGTTGGGAGAACGGCTTCGGAACCATAGATCATGAAGAAGGGTGTGTAGCCGGTGGCCCGGCTAGGAGTCGTCCTCAGGCTTCAGAGCACAGCCGGGAGCTCAGCGAGCCAACGTGCGCCGAACTTGTTCAACCGGTTGAAAATTCTGGGTTTGAGGCCTTGAAGAAGCATGCCGTTTGCGCGCTCGACCTGTCCGTTCGTCCGGGGGTGCGCGACGGCTGCCCAATCGATTCGGATGTGTTGTTCGTCACAGAAATGAACAAATTTCCTACCGGTGAACTGCGTGCCGTTGTCTATGATGATGGAGTTCGGTACTCCAAAGCGATGGATGATGTCGAGAAAGAACAGCACAGCTTGCTCGGATTTGATTATGGATACTGGCCGAGCTTCAATCCATTTTGTGAACTTGTCTATGGTGACAAGCAAGTGGGTAAAGCCTCCGGGAGCTTTTTTAAGAGGCCCGACCAGGTCAAGCCCCTAGACCGCGAAGGGCCACGTGATGGGGATCATCTGGAGAGCCTGGGCCGGGAGGTGTGTTTGCCGAGCGTAGTATTGGCACCCTTCGCAGGTGCGTACAATTTGCTCGGCATCGGCTACTGTGGTGGGCCAATAGAAACCCTGTCGGAATGCCTTCCCAACCAAGGTTCTTGGTGCGGCATGGTGTCCGCATGCCCCACCGTGAATGTCGCTCAGTAGGAGTTTTCCCTGTTCGCCAGGGATGCAAAGCTGAAGAATTCCGATGTGACTTCGTTTGTAGAGTTCGCCCTCTACAAGAACGAAGGATTTGGCGCGTCGCGTGAGCCATCGGGCTTCTGTCTCGTTGGTTGGTAGTACATCGTGGAGGAGATAGTCGATGTAAAGCGTTCTCCAGTCATTGGGAGGATCGGACTCCATTGCTGGGTCTTCTTCAATCTCCATGACCTCGGGGTCAGGAGGAACAGTTGGCGGATCGGCCTTAGGGGTCGGACTAGAAGGGCCATCGTCGGCCTATTCCGACCCCACGTAGCGTACCGAGGATTTGTGTTGATCACTGGCAAAGACGCCTGTTGGAACCGGCTCTCGGCTGGATGCCGCTTTTGCGAGTGTGTCGGCCGCTTCGTTGAGGCGCCTGGGGATATGATTGAGTTCGAGGCCGTCGAACTTGTCCTCCAGACGTCGGACCTCTTGACAGTATGCCTCCATCTTGGTATCGTGGCAGCCCGACTCTTTCATGACCTGGTTGACGACCAGCTGAGAGTCGCCCCTGACGTCAAGGCGTCGGATGCCCAGCTCGATGGCGATTCGTAGGCCGTTGATGAGCGCTTCGTATTCTGCAGTGTTGTTTGATGAGGGAAAATGAAGCCGAACCATGTACCTCATGTGGACCCCGAGGGGGGATACTAAGACTAGTCCTGCTCCGGCGCCCTTCTTCATCAGCGATCCGTCGAAGTACATTATCCAGTACTCTTGATCGACGGCTGCTGGTGGCATCTGGACCTCGGTCCACTCCGCGATGAAGTCAGCCAGTGCCTGAGATTTGATCGCCGTTCGGGAGACATAAGAAATGCCCTGATCCATCAGCTCGAGCGCCCACTTTGCGGTTCTTCCTGTAGCGTCATGGCTACGAACGACCTCGCCGAGGGGGAACGACGTCACTACTGTCACGGGGTGTGACTCGAAGTAGTGGCGTAGCTTCCTTTTGGTGATGAGGATGGTGTAGAGGAGTTTCTGGATCTGGGAGTAGCGGGTTTTGGAGTCGGATAGCACTTCGCTGATGAAATATACAGGGCGCTGCACCTTGAAGGTGTGCCCTTCCTCCTCTCGCTCTACTATTAAGGCGGAGCTAACCACCTGGGTGGTGGCTGATATATATAGTAGGAGAGATTCTCCATCGCGTGGAGGAACTAGGACCGGCGGCTTAGTTAAAAATTGTTTAACCATGTCAAGTGCCTCCTGAGCCTCGGCTGTCCACTCGAAGTGGTCAGTTTTCTTCAGAAGTCAATAAAGGGGGAGTCCTCGTTTGCCGAGGCGTGAAATGAATCGGCTGAGGGCGGCAAGGCACCCTGTGATCCGCTGAACCCCCTTTATGTTTTGGATCGGGCCCATCCTCGTGATGGCCGATATCTTCTCTGGGTTGGCTTCGATGCCACGCTCGGAGACGATGAAGCCGAGCAGCATGCCCCTCGGGACTCCGAAAACACATTTTTCGGGATTGAGCTTGATGCCGTTCGCCCGGAGTTTCGCAAAGGTGCGTTCAAGGTCGGTGACAAGGTGGTCAGCCCGCTTGGATTTGACTACGATGTCGTCGACATAGGCCTCAACGGTTCGCCCGATGAGGTCTCCGAAGCAACTAAGCATACAGCGCTGGTACGTCGCCCCAGCGTTCTTCAAACCAAACGGCATTGAAACGTAGCAAAATGATCCGAAGGGCGTGATAAAAGATGTCGCGAGCTGGTCGGACTCTTTCATCGCGATCTGATGGTAGCCTGAGTATGCGTCAAGGAAACAGAGGGTTTCGCACCCCGAGGTGGAATCGACTATTTGGTCTATTCGGGGCAAAGGAAATGGATCCTTTGGACACGCTTTGTTGAGACCAGTATAATCAACACACATTCTCCATTTCCCACTCTTTTTTCAGACAAGAACAGGATTTGCTAACCACTCTGGGTGGTATACTTCCTTAATGAATCCTGCGGTCAGTAGTTTGGCTATCTCCTCGCCGATGGCCCTGCGTTTCTCCTCGTCGAAGCGGCGCAGGCATTGTTTCACCGGCTTGGAGCCCGGGAGGATCTGGAGGGTATGCTCGGCGACCTCCCTCGGGATGCCCGACATATCCGAGGGTTTCCACGCAAAGATGTCCTTGTTGGCACGGAGGAAGTCGACGAGCGCGCTTTCCTATGCGGAGGAGAGCGCGGTCTCGATTCGGACTTTTTTGCCCTCGGAGCTACTGGGATCCAAGAGGAC
The DNA here is from genome assembly GCF_019320115.1 of Miscanthus floridulus. NCBI lineage: Eukaryota > Viridiplantae > Streptophyta > Magnoliopsida > Poales > Poaceae > Miscanthus > Miscanthus floridulus. The sequence goes on along the minus strand of NC_089587.1, from coordinate 212,306,644 downwards.
GTCCCTGGAACCCTCTGCTGATTCGAACGATCCGGATGACTTCTTTGCGTCGGGTGTCCCTTCAATGACCTCCTCCCTGAGGGTGGCGAGCTCTTCGGACGCGATGACCGCGGATGCGTGTCCGCAGCATTCGACCTCGCACTCGTAAGCGCGCTGGAAGGAGGTGCCGATGGTGATGATCCCACAGGGACCTGGCATCTTTAGCTTCAGGTATGTGTAATTGGGTACGGCCATGAACTTCGCGTAACATGGTCGCCCCAGAATGGCGTGGAAAGTCCCCGGGAATCCCACTACATCGAAGGTGAGGGTCTCAGTTCGGTAATTGGATCGATCCCCAAAGGTGACGGGCAGGTCAATCTGCCCCAGTGGCACGGCTTGCCTTCCAGGCACGACGCCATGGAAAGGTGCTCGGACGGGACGGAGGTTCGTTCGGTCGACGCCCATCTCGTCGAGCGTCTTGGCGTACATGATGTTGAGGCCGCTGCCCCATCAGTACCTTGGTGAGCCGATTTGGACCGACGATTGGGTCGACGACAAGTGGATACCTCCCCGGATGTGGGATGGCATCTGGATGGTCGGACCGGTCGAAGGTTATGGTGGATTTTCGACCACCGGAGATAAGCTGGCATAGCCGGTCCAGCGGTATAGACCTCTCGACGTGCGACCTTCTGGCGGCGCCTGGAGTCGTAGGCCGCTGATCCTCCGAAGATCATGAGGGCACCGGTCGGTGTTGGAAAGGCGTCGTCCTTCTCCTCCGTGTCGTCAATGGTGGGAACAGGCTCCTTCCCCTGCTCCTCCTTGTTCAGGCCCCCGGCCAAGTATTTGCGCATAAGGCCGCATTCCTTGTATAGGTGCTTGGCCGGGAAGGCGTGGTTTGGGCATGGCCCCTCGAGCATTTTCTCAAAGTGGTTCGGAGTGCCCTCCGCGGGCTTCCGGCCACCTTTGCGGTCGGTTGCGGCCACGAGCGAGTTGTCGCGCCGTTGCTTCTTACTTTTCCCTTTGGTAGACGGTTGGAGACGCCTTCGCTGGCGCCCTCGTCCCGCCTTGTCTTTCCGTCGGAGCGATCAAAGATGGCTCCGACCGCCTCCTCTCTAGAGGCATGACTGGTGGCGATGTCTAGAAGTTCCTTGGTAGTTTGTGGGCCCCTGCGTCCTAGCTTGTGGACCAGGGACTCGCAGGTCGTTTCGGACAGAAAGGCTCCTATCACGTTGGCGTCGGCGACGTTTGGGAGCTCGTTGCACTGTCGGGAGAAGCGTCGGATGTACCCGCGAAGGGTTTCATCGGCCTTCTGACGGCAGTTCTTGAGGTCCCATGGGTTTCCAGGGCGTTTGTACGTGCCCTGGAAATTACCCACGAAGATCTCAGTTAGATCCGCCCAACTCTGAATAGCATTGGACGGTAGGTGCTCCAGCCATGCTCGTGCCGAGTCGGCCAAGAACAGCGGGAGATTGCGAATAATAAAATTATCATCACTCGCACCACCGGCCTGACATGCAAGCCGATAGTCTTCGAGCCAAAGCCCGGGATTTGTTTCGCCAGAATATTTAGGAATGTTCGTAGGCGGTCGATACCTTAGGGGGAACGCGGCGTTGAGGATGTGCCGGCCAAAGGCCTGAGGGCCGGGCAGAACGGGGCTCGGGCTTCGGTCTTCATTGCTGTCGTAGCGCCCTCCACGTCGGGGATGATAGCCGCGGCGCGCTGCTTCTCCCTCGTCGCCGTGGGCACGTCTCCGGGCGTCGATGATGCTACGTACGTCGCGGCCACGGCCGAGGCGTTGATGTACAGGGACGACGGAGGGCTGCCCGCCGGCTGGCGGTGTTTGGTGTACGGATGCGTCCTTGGTGGGACACACTGAGGGCGCGTGCTTGCTGGTGTCGGGTTCGCGTCGTTGAGACAACGAACTTTCTGCTTGCTGCGCTGCTGCACGCTCGAGCAACGTGCGAATCTCCCGATAAGCGCGTCGATCCTCGGACGTCGCGGCCTCCGGAAGGCCATGCAGCAAAGCGGTCGCTGCGGCGATGTTCTGGCTGGCTCGGGCAAAGTGAGGAAAGGCCCCATCATCGGTGAGGATCCTTTGGTGTACGGTGCGGGCTGTGGCACGCGCGCCCCCCCCCCCCCCGTCTTTGCGGCGTTCAATCTCGCGATTGATGTCCGCGTATTCCCGTGCGAGCCCTTGCCCGGCCTCGTCGATCCTTGCTGACGAGCCCTTAGCTGCTCCATCCTTAGGTGAGATGGGGCTGTCCCCTCTTCCCCGGATCTGCTGTCAGGTTTGTTTGTAGGGGTGGCCTCTTCCCTGGAGGCGCTTTCGACGTGACCCTCGGGGGTCTGCGTCATGTAGCATTCTCGGGAAGGATGGTGGCTCCCCCTACTGGAATCTGAGCTAGAGAGCGATACAGGCTTCTCGTTGAGGAGCTCGTAGAGGGTCTCCGTATCGCGCTCAATCACCCCCACGAACTCGATGTCCGTGGGTGATTGAACCACACGTAGCGCCCAAGGGCGGCCAGCGGTCGCCGCAGCGTTGCGGAGACCGAATGGAAACGCTGTCAGGGTGCTCCATACGGACCTTTCCGGATACATGGTGGCGTTGTGGGAAGCCCCCTTGGGTGACGGGACTCCCTGGGAGTTGTCTGGTGGGCCCTCAAGCCTGAGACGGCTGAGGTTGATGGAAGGGGGAGAGGGGGTGGCTGAATGAGTCAGCGCCAGCTCTCCTCCTGGCGTGATGATGAAATCCAGGTCGCCGAAACGCATGTGTGCGCCCGGGGCCCAGGTGATTGCGTGGGTGGCCATCCGAGACCTGATTTGGAACGCGCAAATCCCCTACCTGGCGCGCCAACTGTCGGTGTTTCGTACAAGCACCGGCAAGTAAATTTATAGTAATGCGCGTTAGGTTCGGATGGTGCGCTAAAGGACACAGGAATTATACTGGTTCGGGCGGAACGTCCCTACGTCCAGTTTGTTGCTGCTTGTGTTATTAGCACCGTAAATGATCTGTAGTAAGGGATACAAACTGCCGAGAGAGGGACTGGTCCCAAGTCTCTGATCGAAGGATTGAAAGGTGGTCAAGAGCTTCGTAGCTGCTTGAATGTGTGTGAGTGCGTTCTATTGTTCGGTCCTATTTTTCCCGTCCGTTTGATGGAGGACATGCCTCCCCTTTTATAGATGAAGGGGCTGGCTTTACAAGGGTGAGAGCTCCAGGATGCGTACTCTACTTAGCCTTGTGGCTCATGTCTACCTGGTCAGGTCCTCCATTCTGATGAGTGCGAAGGAAGATAAGTGCTTATGATGTCGTCAATATCTCTGTAGGATGTCAGATCAGTCACAGCATGCTGCCCCCAGGGTATGGGCTGTAGTACAGTGGTTTTGACTTAGGGGCCTCCCCCAGCCTTGCTCCACACGCCTTCTGGTTCCCATGATTCCTGTTGGGAGAATTCGGGGTCGGGGTCCGGTGTAGCGCCGTGGCCAAGGCTCTCTGACTTGGAGGACCTGAGGGGTCAGGAAGAGGGCCCCCCCCCCCCCGCTTCCTCGGGTCCACAGCGCGGTGATGGAGTATCCGTCGTTCGTGGAGATAGCAAATCCGTACTTGGAGTGTAGCGGTTGTCGTATATCTTCGTTGGGTTCCGTGTCCCAGAGCTAAAGGCGGCGCCTACAACTCTACAGAGTGAGGTGCACGTACCTGTAATACCTTTTGGGCTCTGCGGCGCCCGGAAGGGTCTAAAGCGTCAGTCCTGTCGTTCCCTGGCAGTTCTTTTCCTGTCAAGGTGTAGGGTATGGTCGTTGGAGCCATGGTTGACCCGAACGTCTTGTCTCGTCCTGTACCCATCGTTATGAGGGATAGATATCGATCAGGGTGAGGCTCGTTCTGGGCCGTCGGATGAGACGGAGGCCAGTCCCTATCTCTTGGGTGAGACTAACCCTATCCCTCCGGGATCGGGCGAGGCGGAATCTATCCCTTAGCCTTCGGGCGAGACCGAGCCCGCCCTATAGGCGTCAGGCGAGACGGAGATTAGCCTTGAGCCTTTGGGGCAAGGCAGGGTTATCCCACAAAGGCGTCGAGTGAGGCTGACCCCACCCCTCCGGGATCGGGCGAGATGGAACTCATCCCTCAGCCCTCGGGCGAGACCGAGCCCGTCCTCAAGGTGTCGGGCGAGACGGAGTTTATCCCTTGGTCCTCGGGCGAGACCGAGCCCGTCCCAAGGGTGTCGGGCGAGGCGGAACCGAACTCCTGTCATTCGAACAAAGGATGACATGGCGCCCTTATGCGTCCAGAAGTTTTTTACGTTCGGTGGTTATCGGTTCCACCTTCTGGGGTACCCCGGTATTAGGTCCCCGACACTAGGTGCTTCTAGGTACCCAACTGAACTAAGCACCCACCAGAGCAAGGTGGGAGTACCGAACTAGTCCAAAAAGGTGCTGCTACCAGTAGGAAACATGGGCGCGGCCATCTATATCAAAAAGGGATGCAATTCAGGCGAGAGGATTATTTTGCTGAGAGATTGCACTTTACACTTGGGATAAGCAATTATAAGGGAGGGAGTAATGCAATATGAATGACATGAGTGAATATGATGCATGCGCATTCCGTACATCCTCACAAACCTATGAAAATTTAAGCTTTAGCGGAATATACGGTGGCATACATACGTTCTCTCAATTAACGATAACTAGTCGATCTACACGGTGCGTTGTTAGCGTACCAGCAGAAAACTTCATTGCAGCCCAACCCAACAAGATATAATGCTAATAATCACAAGTAGTAACTAAGATACTCTCCATATATACATCCCCCGATATATATACTTCGGTATCCAAACTACTCGACAAATGTACCCACAATTAAGTACCTTCATATATACATGTATGCAACATGTAAATACTCCAGTAACCACAACTAGCTCTCCCCTAGACCAACGGTTGGACGGTCATGCTCTCACAACTCACACTTACCTTAGCGTAGAGGCAATTGATCCATACATTACCATTCAAGCGAATGGCATCCATGCAATATCACACCGCATGGACGGCGAAATAGAACAATCAATTCCCCCAAGTTAGTACTTATATATAAGCCACCTAGAAGTCCTTAAGTGGGCTCTAAGGAATATGATCACCAGTACACCATAAATTTTTTGATTTTTGAACACTTATATATAACTATAAGTTTGAAAACCGTTTTAACAACAAAAACTTTTGTTTTAAATAGCCGTAAGACATGTTTAATGTTGAATCTAGCTCTGATGCTAGCTGTCACAGAACCGACCAATTTATAAGAGCACAAGTACAAAAATAATCGTCGAAACGATCAAATTCTTGAACTTGAGCCCATATAAACCCGGTAGTCAACTAAAATCTCAGAGGATTTCAAACCAACTTGCATACAACCAAGATCATAGTAATTCAACATAACATATCGTACGTTACAACATTTCGCAGATGTTGCAAATAGATTACATCATCACAGAGTCATCGTTATTACAAAACAAGTCTTGTAAATCATGCGGAAGCAATTAGTTTAACTTACACACCCGAGTTCAAATACAAATACTGGTTCGCTGATCACAACCCGCAAAAGCATTCAGATAAGAGAACAAAGATCATGCCCATGATCTAGTCTTCATCACCCGCCGGGTGGAGACAATACTTACAGAATCCCTGATATAGAAGGTCATCTGCAACAAGAGGGAATAAACCGTGAGTATGGGAATGTACTCAGCTAGACTTACCCGTTGAAAACCAAAACAAATGACATCAAGGATTATGCATAGCTTAATTTAGTGGATCTGGCTGACACTTCCTTTTTGCGGAAAAGCATAAGTAATAATGATCACCTCATAACCTGAACTAGCAGTGACTTTTAGCCATTAACATGTCATCTATATTAGCACCTATACTAAGCAATCATTTTATTAGGGTGCAAACATTAATAACCATATCAAGTATTCATTGTGGCAACCTTATCATCATCATCCATTTAACCATATCGTTAAATTAATTGAATCTACGTTGTCGCTGCTCAGTCAAGTTCTCACTATCCGGGAAAGACGGCGATTCGAATCGATTCCTATCTAGCTGGAGGGTTATTCCTAACACAAACCCTGCTTCCCCCGTTAGGGTCGCAAACAAGTCACCGTTGGTACAATTCAGAAATCGCGAGTCCGAACAGTGCCACAAAATCAGAGAACCACTCTGCCATGAGTGCTCGGTGACTTAACCCGCCCTTGGGCTTATGCCAATGGTTCCCTACACATCCTTACTTCCATCTAGATTGCGGACCCCTGCTCGTGTCCCCGGCCTGAACCGAGCTACTAGGCTTCGTGGTTGGAATAACTTATCTAGCTAGCTAAGTGTTAGGCTGCGTTCAACATGACATAAGGACGTACAGCGTATCGGTCCTTAAACGACTCAGACGGAGTCACTATGTTCAACCTACACAAGACTCCGCCCGGTCTTAATTCATTATTCACATGGTTCTTTTCCACGATAGCAAATATAGTCAACCGTGATCCACCTCATCCTAAAGCTCGCAGGTCACAGGAAATCACCTGACTTCTATCGCACTAAGCATGGCTAAGCATTTAACTCGTTACTGAACTTAGTTAGGATTCCAGTGCGATATCTAGACAAGGAGGGATATATAATGCAGCAATTGGTTCCAACCAATTCCTATACTTAATGCATCATCAACGAATAAAAGATACTCAATATATTTGTAAAAATATGGGAGGCTTAATATGCTCCGGGGCTTGCCTTTCAGGAACGAGGAAGGCTGGTGGTCAGGGCACTCGGGCAACTCCTCCGCGGTGGCTGCTTCGTCGGCTTCCTGCACCTTAGGCTCCTCCTCCTAGTTGGCTCCTGTCGACGAAATATGGTCGGCAGTCTACCTAGGGGTATGCCCAAGGTAGTAGATTATCGGTAGACAGATGCGCAAGCCCCAAACAAGACGGTGACGCGAGACAAACACGAGGTTTTATCCAGGTTCGGCCGCCAAGAAGGCGTAATACCTACGTCCTGCGTCTGATTTGTATTGCTGTATGTCAATGAGAGATATTTTTTAGAGGGGTCCCCTGCCCGCCTTATATAGTCCGGGGGGCAGGGTTACAGATCTGGAAACTAATCCTAGTCAGTTACAATTGCCATATGTAGCCGAATAAGGATTCCTATTCTAACCGACCAGGATCCTGCTTGGTCGCCAAATCCGTCTTGATTCCTTGTGCGGGACTCCGACCAGGTTAACTGGGCCGCACGTCATCTTTCGGGTGGACTGAACCCATCGATCCGGGTCAGCCCAAGCTTAGCCGTAAGGGTATAGGGGTTAATACCCCCACAGCTAGTCCCCGAGCATCATGTATTATGCTGCGACACGCCATTTTAACCTTCTCCGACAAGCGAGGCTTAAATCCTTGACGCCTCCGACCACCGTCATCATCGGAGAAGTAGGTTGTCCAAAGAATGTATGGTGCTCTTAAGAAAAAAGAAAAAGATTTCTGTCCTGAGAAGTGTGCCCACTTGTATTTCTGAAAAGAAATGTAAGTGGTCTTGAAGCATAGCATCCCTAAACATCAGAAGCGTAGGGGTCAAAAAACAAACACATTCACCGCAAGGTGAAGTGTGCCCACTTAGTCCCCGAGCCTGGTAGTAGGTGACGTAGGCACGTGGTGCCAGGGTCTAAAAAAGAAATTCCACTAAAGTTAAGAATCCAATTGCCATACAGGCAAAACAAGATACACCGGCAGGTGCATCGTACCGACGTAGTCCCCGAGCTTGCTGGAAGGCAAAGTATGAGCCTTGTAGCAAGGTTTAAAGAAAAGTCTCTTAACTGTATGTGAGTACAGATCACATGTAGCCAAGAAGAACCATTATTCAAGCAGTGGTTGGGGCAGTCCCCGGGCGCGGCCGTGGTCGGAGCGGACCCCGAGCACAAAAGTGGTCTGGGCAGTATCCAAGCACAGTAGTGATCTGGGCAGTCCCCGAGCACAGTAGTGGTCTGGGCAGTCCCCGAGCACATTAGTGGTCTGGGCAGTCCCCGAGCACATTAGTGGTCTGGGCAGTCCCCGAGCACATTAGTGGTCTGGGCAGTATCCAAGCACAGTATTGGTCAAGGCAAATCCACGATCACTTGCGCTGCTTGTACTATTATTTGGTGTACTTATTTTTCTCTATTCTCTGCCAAGGCTAGTCTGACACGTCTGGTCAAAAAAGTAAATAGGTATAGTACATCATTCTATCTTTTCCTCTTTTTTTTTTTGCAAACAGTCGGTTGACACCTGTATTGAGGTGTGTCAGTGTGGGCCCCCTTACACTATCAACAAAGAGGCACGTACACTGTTAACGAAGGAGCGCATTTATTGGCGCAGATTTCGAGGTTGTGTGAACAACCGTCTGCGGCGCGTGCGCACGACTCCCAATATTCTCGGGCGAACGAAACGACGGTGCTCTTTGTTTTATATAATGCAGATCTGGTAAGTTACCCATACCGTTCCCCATTGTCATCCGCCGCCGCAACCTTCTTCTTCCTCCTGCCGAACCCTATTCCCCCAAAAATCATCACCAATCCCCTCAGTCTCCCGCATCCACCCACTTAGTAAGGACGAACTAATGGCGAAGAGAGACGCCCAGAAGAAAGGCGGGGTCATGGCGAAGGAATGGTGGAAGTCGCGGAGCAATGAGCAGACCATCGAGGACCTCGTCGCCATGGGAGTGCTCCACAACAAGGCACTTGCGGGATGGCGTGCACCGGAAGGAGAAAGCTTCCCCGATCCACAACCAGGTGAGATTGTGGTCTTTGAAGATTTCTTCAAACGGGGTTTTGGGATTCCAGTGCACCCTTTCCTTCAGGGTCTCTGCTTGTACTACGAGATTGGGATTTGCAATCTGCATCCCAACTCGATTCTTCTTGTCTCCACCTTCATCCATCTCTGCGAGGCTTATGGTGGCTTCCAGCCCCATTTCGACCTCTTTCGCCACCTATTCTATCTTCGGAAGAAAGGGAGCGGTGGCTCGAAGATCACCGGAGGCGTCTACCTGAACCTGCATGATGGCATGAAGGCTCAATACCTGCACTGCCCTTGGAACACCTCATTGGACGAGTGGTACAAGAAGTGGTTCTACATCCGTGAAGAGCCGAACACCATCACTCTGTGCGATGTGGGACTGATTCCAGAGAAGAAGAGCAGCTGGTCGGAGAGGCCTGAGAACTTAGAGCAGATCACCGAACTGCTCGGGATGATCCCGTGGGGAAGGCTTGATGGCCCAAGCGTTGTCGGCAACTTCATCAGCCAAAGAATTTAGCCCTGCCAGAAAAGGATTCACCCTGGCTTCGAGTACCAAGGAGGCGCTGATCCGACGAGGACCAGGAAGGAGCCGCTCAACAAGATGGAAATCAAGGCCAGGATTGGAGAGCTATTCAACCTGGCTGATCCCAATTATGTTGCACTGAGCGCCATCGAACACGCCTTCAAGCTGGCTCGACCTCCCCCAAAGGTAAATGACGCCTCCTTTTAACTATAGAGTCATGTTGTATCAAGAAAATAACTGTCTTTTCCTTCATTTTGTGTCTCAGTGTAATGGCCATGACCGGGCAGGAGTGTTCGTGTCGCCTCCCCCCGGTGTAGAATGGCCGCAAGCTACCGGGCCAGCCGCCTAGACCAGCGCTAGGACCGACGACGTTCACTGGGCAGCACTCGAGACTGTAGAGGACGCCCCGACCAGAGCCGCTGGCAAGCGTCCGGCTGCCAGCAAACGTCGTCAAGCCATCTTTCCCCTGTCGGACGATGAAGCAGAGGATGCGGACATCTTTCGGCTCGTCCCCCAAAAGAGAAGGCAGATGGGACCGACGGAGCAGGGTGGCTCCTCTGGGCCAGCAGTGGTCACAGCACCGACCACTGCAGCACAGAGGACAGACGAAGGGAACATGCCGCATCATACTCCAATGCCCGTACTGGAGGAAGAACAAGTCCCGGTGGAAACTGCCGAGCAAGCGGAGCAGGGGCGGTCGAGGAGACGTTCCTTCGCCACATCCTTCCGCAAGTCAAAACTGTAAGTATCTATATTTTTGATGCAAGCTTTGCATTTTGCATTGGATGCTATTATCTTCTGAATTTGTCTCTGAATGCATTAGATCGGCATCCACCGAAAGCCCCGACCAGCTAGCTGGGTGCGGAACGTCCTCACCAACAACGGCGGGACAAACTGCTCAGCAACTAGCCGTGGAGGAGCCCATGGCAGGGACTCCGCTTGGGCCTCAGCAGGTGGACGACCAGGCGCCAGTCCCCGAGCAGCTGGTCGAGAAGACAACCGAGCAGAATACAAGTGCTCCAAGCATGAACCCTGATGAGGCGGATACCACGGCGCCAAGGGAGCTGGATCCACCCGAGGGGCAGCAGCCAGAAGATGCCCAGAACATGGCTGCCGACGCGACGGCTCGTGGGAAAGCCCTGGTGGTCGTGGAGTCTGCGAACTCCAGACCAGTACCGCCTCCCGAACAGGAGGCTGAAGAGGATGAAGTGGAAGAAATCCTGGGCCGTCCCCAAGATAGGCGACAACATGTATATGTGTCGCGCTATCGGAACGATGAATGGGTCATGCACGAGGAAATCCCAGAGGTCGAAGAGACCTTAAGAGTCGAACGGGCGGCCAAGCGCCTGGTGACAGAAGTCCAGGTATATTTGGCTTTAGTCCTTGACCCTGTTGTGTAGTCGAACTGTCTGACGTAGCTTGTCTGTATGCAGGACTTGATGAAAACTGCAAGATACCGAAAAAGGTGCTTCGACCAGATAGAAGGAATCACGACGACCAATAAGGAGCTGACGGCTGAAGTGGAACGCCTACGGCGCCAACTTGAAGCCGCCGACCAGGAGAGGACAGACCAAGAAGCAAAGAACCAAAACCTGGTCGGCGAGCTCATAAACAAAGAGCGGGAGAAAACAGGTAAGTTTTCACCGTAACATAGCAAGTGCGGGACTTTGTGTTATTTTGTTCTTGGCAGTAATAGCTGTAATGCAGGTTTAGAAGCTGAAGTGACCCGCCTCCAGGGGGAGAACAGCCGTGCGCTTGCAGAATGTGGTCGCCTAAAGGAGGACAACGAGAAACTGGCACGCCGCTAGTCAGAACTCCAAGACCATACTAACAGAATGAAGGATGACCTGAAAAGTAAGCACTCCAGACCACCGTTCTCATTCGATTGCCCACATTGCCTTGTCGTGTCATCACGTTTTATGTCCTGTACTGTTTGCAGTTTTGAAAGTCAATGCCAAGAGGCACCTGGAGGCCGTGATCAAGGAGCGTGACGACTGGAAAGCATAATGCCTTAAGGCCACCGAGGAACGGGACACGTGGAACAAGCGGTGCCAAGAAATGGCAACTGGCATTGTGCCCGTCCTCGACCTTATCGACCCGGCGCTCATAGAGGAAGAGCTAAGGACGCCTCAGCTCAGACTGGTCGAGAGATGCAAGCAAGCATGGGGATGGTTCCAAGACTTCGTGAAGGAGGCGGGTGAGTACACGGGTGCCCATGTGCTAAGCATGGTGTGTGCTCACTACCCCCTGATTGATCTCAAATGCTTGGAAGCTGGGTACCCGAAGGAGATAGACCCAGACAAGGCCGAAGAGCTTCGGACGGCCCAGCTGGACTTGTCGTCAAAGATAATTGGCGATATTAACCTGTGCGGAGGTGGGACAGCACCTGTGCAGGGTATGCCATCGACAAGCCAGCTGGAAATGCCATCAGCTGCAAGCCAACCAACGAAGCCTGCGGTCTCGACTAGCCAGGCACCAGCGGGGCCATCCCCTTCAGCTTGACTAGCTCAAAAGTCCCCAAGACTTGAGTAGGGTATCAAAGGCGGCGAGCAGTAAATGCCATGCGCCCCGACCAGCCAATGTAATAGGCTTAGAGCTGTAGAAGGAGGACATAGTTGTGTTATTGTAAACTTGAGCCTTTTCAGGCAAGCTTGTAATAACGTAACTGTATATCATTATAAGCTTTTTTGTTTTATACAAAACGCACTTTAAGCTTGAAATTTTTTGTTGGTGTAACTAAGTGGGAACGTGTTAACGTTCTGTTTAGTTGTACCGTTTTGCTCGACATGCCATCCTGAAAAGTTTGTGCGGCCCTAGTCTGGCATGTGGTCGGAGTATGAGGTACTATGACCTGTGCACACGTGGACGCAGACAAGTCAGACTAGGGGGGACCTGCCGATCACCCGCAACATAGAGAGCGGATCCCGTGCATGTGTTGGGAGGAACCGGAGGCAGGGCCTGCTTCAAAAACCATAGAAGGAGTGGTGGTCGGCTTGTACTGGCTTAAGTTAGAATAACCATAAAATTCGGAGTGACACATTAGAGTGGTCAGAAAAAATCATAGTTACTTTAGTAAAGTAAATCGAAAATACAAGTAGAGTACGTATCTCAGTAGTTAAGCATAGAAGCGTCTAAGCTTGTCAATGTGCCATGAGTTTGGTACGTCCGTGCCGTCTAGATGAGCTAACCTGTAAGACGTTGGACATGTGACTTCCTTGATCATGAAGGGTCCCTCCCATGGGGTTGCGAGTTTGTGGACACCAGCTTGGTTCGTCTTCCACTTCAGGACTAAGTCCCCGACCACGAAGAAACTCTCTTTAACGTTCTTGTTGTAGTACCTGCGCAAAACAGCAAGGTATTTGGCCGTGCGTACGCAAGAATCAAGCCTTTTTTCTTCTGCGCTGTTGACTTCTAGCTCCCGTACTTCATTGACCTTGCCTTCATCAAAGTTCTCTACCCATGCTGATCTGAAAGCTATATCTGGTGGGAGGACTGCCTCAGCGCCGTAAACCATAAAGTACGGTGAGACGCCAGTGTTACGACTGGGCTGAGTTCGGAGGCCCCAGACAACGGCTGGTAACTCCTTGAGCCATCTTCCAGGAGCTTTATCGTTTTCTCTGTACATCCTCTTCTTCAATGCGTCCAAGATCATGCCATTTGCCCGCTCGACTTGTCCATTAGCTCTAGGATGCGCCACCGAGACGTATTTTACAACTATGCTCCTTTCATCGCAGAAGTCCCAAAAAGCGTTCCCGATGAACTGAGTACCCAGATCAGTAATGATGCTGTTGGGCACGCCGAAATGGTGGATGACCTGGTCGAGGAATGTGACAGCTTTCTCTGAGGATGCCTGTACCAGAGGCATGTACTCTATCCACTTAGAAAACTTATCAATTAGCATGAAGACGCATGTAAATTTTCCAGGAGCTGGTTTGAAAGGCCCGATCATGTCCAGTCCCCAGCATGCAAAGGGCCAAGAGGCTGGAATCATCTGGATCTCATGTGTTGGTACATGGATTCTCTTGGAGAAGAACTGACAACCCTCATAGCGGCGGACTAGCTTCTCTGCGTCGGCCACTGCTGACGGCCAATAGAAGCCTGCTCGGAAAGCCTTACCGACCAGTGTTTGTGAGGCCGCGTGGTTGCCGCAGGAGCCAGAGTGGATTTGGTCTAGGAGATGCTCACCTTCCTCCTGGGTTATACACTTCATCAAGATTTCCTCCTTAGCGTTTTTGCGCCATAACTTGCCATCGACGAGCAGATATTGCTTACTACGACGCATCAGGCGCTCATTTTCTGTTCGATCGACATAACCGCTACCATCTGTCAAGTACTTGATGAAAGGCGTTCTCCAGTCTGGCTCATGAGTGGTCGGAAGCGGCTCGGTTGTGCTCGGCGCCGGAACCATAGCCACTAATTGCTGGTCTGAAACTTTGTCGGTCGTTGAATCTTTGTCTTCAATGGAAGGCGTGAGCAGGTCTTGGACGAATACGCCATGTGGGATTTTGGCTTGGGATGATCCTAACTTTGACAATGCATCCGCTGCCTGGTTCTTGTCCCGGACCACGTGTATGTACTCGATGCCATAGAACCTGCCTTCCAGCTTTCTTATCGACTTGCAATATGCGTCCATCTTTTCACTGGTCGTGTCCCAGTCCTTGTTGAGTTGGTTGATGACCAGAGCCGAATCTCCGTAGACATAGAGACGTTTAACTCCAAGCTCAACCGCAATGCGTAGACCATGCAGGCATGCTTCATACTCGGCGGCATTATTAGATGCTGGGAAATAAATCCTGAAGACGTACCGGAGCTGCTCCTTGGATGGTGATACGAAAAGAACTCCTGCTCCCGCACCGTCAATGTTAAGAGAACCGTCGAAGTACATCGTCCAATATTCGTCAGATCCCGGAGAGACAGGCGTGCTTAAGTCTGTCCACTCGATGATGAAATCGACGAGTGCCTGAGACTTGATTGTAGTACGGCTTGCAAATTCCAAGGAAAGGGAGCATAGCTCCATTGCCCATTTGATGATGCGCCCGTTCACATCCTTATTGCGAAGGATGTCCCCCAAAGGATACTCGGTTATGACCACCACACGATATCCGTCGAAGTAATGTCTCAACTTTTGGGATGTTATCAGTATGGCGTAGAGCAGTTTCTGAATCTGTGGGTACCTGGTCTTGGATTCATTGAGTACCTCACTAATGAAATAAATTGGCCGCTGTACCTTGTAGGCGTGGCCCGGCTCGTCGCGCTCGACCACCAGTGTAGTGGAAACCACCCGATCGGTTGCCGCAATGTAAAGTAGGAGGGTTTCGTCTTCTCTGGGAGCGGTAAGTACCGGAGGTGACGTGAGGTATTGTTTCAGCTGTGTGAAGGCAGCGTCTGCTTCCTCCGACCACTCAAACTTCTCGGACGCTTTGAGCAGTTTGAAGAACGGTAGTCCTTTTTCTCCTAATCTTGATATGAAACGGCTTAGAGCAGCCATGTAGCCAATGAGCTTCTGAACATCCTTCACCTTTTTTGGGGGCTTCATGTCTAAGACAGCTTTGACTTTCTCTGGGTTAGGGCGTATGCCGTCGTAACTGACGACGTTGCCGAGCAATATGCCAGAAGGGACACCAAAGATACACCAAAGATACACTCCTTTTTGAGAGCGATCTGGTGATAACCAGAGTAGCAATCGAGAAAGGAAAGCAGCTCGCAACCGACGGTTGAATCTACGACCTCGTCTATGCGAGGTAAACCAAAGGGGTCCTTAGGGCAGTGTTTGTTGAGATCAGTGTAATCAACGCACATTCTCCATTCATTATTCTTTTTGCGTACAAAAACCGGGTTGGCTAACCATTCTGGATGATACACTTCTTTGATAAATCCGGCTGCCAAAAGCCGTGTAACTTCTACCCTAATCGCCTCCTTTTTGTCGCGAGCGAACCATCGTAACTTCTGCTTGATTAGTTTGGCTTTGCTGTTGACATTTAAGGAGTGCTCAATCAAGTCCCGAGGTACACCGGGCATGTCGGAAGGTTTCCATGCAAACACATCCACGTTGCCCCTCAAGAACCTGACGAGCGCGTCTTCCTATTTAGGATCCAGGTCAGCCCCGATGAGGGCCATTTTGCTGGGATCGCCCTCGACAAGCTGGATCGTCTTGTGCTCCTTGGATCTGATGTTCTTGCACGACGCCTCAAGCTCTGGGATCTCCAGGTGGTCGGCCAGGGTCTTCTTAGTGTCGAGCATGGTCTCGGCCATGCGAATAGAAAGGTCGTGGGCCTCTGCTATTTTGAAGCTGTTGTCCTCGCAGGTATAAGCTGCGTATACGTTGCCCCTGAGGGTTAAAACTCCTTTCTCAGTAGGCATCTTGAGCACCAGATACCTGTAATGAGGTATGGCCATGAACTTGGTGAGCG
Organism: Miscanthus floridulus; assembly: GCF_019320115.1. Taxonomy (NCBI): domain Eukaryota; kingdom Viridiplantae; phylum Streptophyta; class Magnoliopsida; order Poales; family Poaceae; genus Miscanthus; species Miscanthus floridulus. Next base: position 212,290,943 of record NC_089587.1, on the reverse strand, counting down.
ACGGTCGACCAAGAATAGCATGGTAGGTGCCATCGAAATCAGCGACCACGAAGTTGACGTAGTCGGTGCGGAAGTGGTCCAGAGTCCCAAACTACATAGGTAGCGTGATCTGCCCAAGAGGTGTGGAGCTCTGTCCGGGGAGAACGCCCCAGAACTGTGCCTCGTACGGCTTCAGGTCCGCCTGGGCTATTTTCAGAGCAGGCAGGCTGTTCTTGAACAGTATATCAATGGAGCCGCCGCCGTCGATCAGTACCCTGTCGAATTGAACCTTGTTGATACAAGGATCGAGGACCAGGGGAAAACGCCCTGGCTCGGGTATGGCGGCCCATTGGTCCTTCCTGCTGAAGCAGATTTCGCGGTGAGACCACGGAGAAAGCCGTGGATCGGTGAGAAGGTTGTCGGTCTTTGCCACGTTCAAGCAAGCATGGGCGAGCAGCTTGCGTTGTCGTTTGGTCTCAATGGACACCTTGCCGCCGATGATGGTGTGCACGCGATCAGTCGGCTTGACGTATTTATGACGAGGATCTACATCGTCGTCGTCGTTGTCCTCGTTGCGCTGTTCCCCCACGTCGTTAGGCTTATCGGACATATCCGGAGCCTGTTGACGCGTGTAGATAGTCTTGAGGACGCGGCAATTCTCCATGGTGTGGTTCGACTTGGGATGGAGCTGGCAGGGTCCCTTCAATGCTTTGGCGTAGTCGTCCTCGTAGTTTCGACGTCCGCTGCCCTTTTTCACAGTATTGACCTCGCCGTCGTCTTCCCGAGCGTGCTTGCTCCTGTAATCGTCCCAGCGGTTGCGCCGCTGATTACGTTGATCATGGTGGTCGCGGGAGTCGTTGCGCTGGTTGCGGCGGTCAAAATTGTCGTTGCGACCACGATTGCCACGGTAATCGTCGTGGTGTGCGGGGTGGTTGGAGCGTGGAACCCTTGCTGCTTCTTCAACGATTATCTTTTTAGCGTCGTCAGCGTCCGCATATTTCTTAGCGGTGGCCAAAAGCGCTGTGACCGATTCGGGTCTCTTCCGGAGGAGCTTGTCTCTTAGGGCGTCGTGGAAGCGGAGGCCGGTGACAAAAGCCTCGATTGCTTCGTTGTCGGATATTGATGGGACCTTGATGCGCATCTCCAAGAAACACCGAACGTACTCGCGCAGTGGTTCATCCTTTCGATCTCAGATCCGTTGCAGATCGTACTTGTTGCCGGGTTGTTCACAAGTAGCGATGAAGTTGTCGATGAAGGCCTGCCTGAGCTCCTGCCAAGAGTCAAAATAGTTTGCTGGCAAACTAACCAGCCATTGGTGACCCGCATGACCAACAGCGACTGGGAAGTAGTTAGACATGACGTGCTCGTCAGCCATGGCTGAGCGGCATGCGGTTTCATAGAGCATGATCCATAATTCGGGGTTTTCCTTGCCGTTGTACTTCTGAAGCTTCTCGAGCTTGAAATTCTTGGGCCATATGACTTGGCGCAGGTGTGGAGTGAACTGCTTCAGACCCGGCGGACCGTGGGCGGTGTCATACTCCATACGGCGATAGCTTTCATGGGATGCACAATCGTCGGCTCTCTAGTTGATGCGAGCACGCAGATCATGTCCCCCGAGGTAATGGCGGAGATCGTTATTGCCATCGCGGCGATCTCGATTGCCATCTGGATTAGCCCTGCGACCGTGGTTATCACGGCGATTGTCGCGGTTATCTCGGCGGTTGTCGCCTCGAACGTCATGGCGGTTATCCTCCCGGCGGCGGTTGTTGTCCCGACCACCATCATGACCACCGTTTCCGCCTTGACGGTTGTCTGATGGGTCGTTATTGCGCGAGCCACGTTGGTTGAGTGGCTGTGAGCGACTTGAGTATTGGCGGCTGTGGCTTGATTCGACAGAGACGGATGGAGCCCGGGCTTGGTTCATCTCTGCGGTCTGAGCCATAGCAGCCGTCAGATAAGCTTGTATGTCATCACGGATTACTTGAGTCTCGGGAGTGTTGGGCAGCCGCTGCATTGTCGCCATGGCGACGGCTACGTTGGCGCTTGGGGTCTTGAAGACTTGTTTGTCCCCCACCCTGTCGAAAGCATTGTTGAGGTCACGTGGTCGGAGCCTTATGCGTCGTGCCTCCTGGTCTGCGTCAGCTTCGATTTGCCGGTGATTAAACCGGTCAATATTGCGTGCTTCGCGTGCAATCTTTTCTTGTTCTGTTTCGCCAACTGCTGGCGGCTCGTCATTGCTGACAACATGGATCAAATCCCCTCGTCTTGGTGGGAAAGACGGAAATTGGGGGAAAACCAGGGCATGGTCTGGTAGATCCAGATCGTATTTGACGCCTTCATCTTCGTAACGCTGAAGCTCGGTGTGGACAGATGCGTTGGATGCGATGTCGAATGAGGAGCTGGAGTCACCCTCTCGGACTGTGTGGATGGATCCTTCTTGATAATCTTCAATTCGGACCATGTTGACGATGTTGCATGGCTTCGGCCAAGATCGGTGTATAGGACATAGATCCGAGCGGCGTCATAGGTTGTACGCGTAGCTGGAGGCAGCGTTTTGCAGGCCGTAGGGCTGGACCTGGTGGTTCTCCGTCGGGGCTTCGTACTCGCAGAGTCGGAGACCCATCGCGATGTCTGGCCGGCGATGAGCGAAACGCCCCTCAGGAGTTGATACGACCACAAGATCTGTTCCAAGTCGCACAGGACGACTGGTCCGAGCTGGTCGGATAGATCTGTTGTGGAGAGCTATTACCTGCTCGTTAGGTTGGATTTGAATCGTACTTACCAGAGCCAGGGTTTCAACGAGTTGGATGCTGACCCGATCAACGGAGTCGAGCAGGTCGGTGTTGTCGATCTGCTTCCCTCTGTAGCGGGGAAGCGGATGATGGGTTGTTGGCATGGCTGTAGGCGTGGTCGGAGCCAGATGTCCCATGGTCGGAGCCAGGTCCATCGTGGTCGGAGCCGTGTTCACCGTGGTCGGAGCCGTGTTCACCGTGGTCGGAGCCGTAGCCGATGCAGGTGAAGTAGTCGTCGGCGCAGGCTGAATCCATGCCTCCTCCACGGTCATGGCGATGGAGTCGTCGGAGCTGGTGGTCCAGGTGATCTGGCCGACGGTGAACGTGAGGCCGTTGGGCATAGCCATGGAGCCGGAGATGATGACCATCTTGTTTGCTTGGAGAGCAGTACGCACACCCCCTACCTAGCGCGCCACTGTCGACGAAATATGGTCGGCAGTCTACCTAGGGGTATGCCCAAGGTAGTAGATTATCGGCAGACAGATGCGCAAGCCCCAAACAAGACGGTGACGCGAGACAAACACAAGGTTTTATCCAGGTTCGGCCGCCAAGAAGGCGTAATACCTACGTCCTGCGTCTGATTTGTATTGCTGTATGTCAATGAGAGATATTTTTTAGAGGGGTCCCCTGCCCGCCTTATATAGTCCAGGGGGCAGGGTTACAGATCTGGAAACTAATCCTAGTCAGTTACAATTGCCATATGTAGCCGGATAAGGATTCCTATTCTAACCGACCAGGATCCTGCTTGGTCGCCAAATCCGTCTTGATTCCTTGTGCGGGACTCCGACCAGGTTAACTGGGCCGCACGTCATCTTTCGGGTGGACTGAACCCATCGATCTGGGTCAGCCCAAGCTTAGCCGTAAGGGTATAGGGGTTAATACCCCCACAGCTCCCTCAAACTCCAGCAACATCACTCCCTTCGGCACACCTATTGCATGAATGCGCAAGATAAATATCATGGATGCAAATGAACGAATGTCAGGGATGCTCGGGGAATGCATATGTTCGCTGTAGTCTGCATATTCCAACTTAAGCCCTATTCAAATCACTTTACTTACCAAGTTTATACAACCTAATGTATAATTGCTCATCTTCAGTTAATGACCTAGCACCTGCACCTAAGCATATTCTCAAGTTAGACTAACCCCTAAACAATCAACGAGAACATTGCATCAAGTATACACTCAAGCATTTGTATTTCACAAAAATAAAGACTATGTAGCGGTACAGTAAACTAGCCATAACTGGAGATTTATAAATCCAAATGACATGTAACAAGACAATCTGGAAAGCTTATGAAATTATCTATAATTCATTTTCAGACCTCAAAGCATGATTCAACACTTTACTAAGTCAAATTCTTTGATCAACAGAACTCTGTCCTCACAAGACAGAGAGTAAGCAAAACTGGAACCTAACATTAAACAGCTATAGTTTCTAAACTACTAGGCCAAATGCACTCAAATTTTGACAGGAGCTAGATACATAAATTATCTACAACTCTTGTATTCATCACATTCACAGCAAATCAAAATATCATGGGGAACATTCTAAAGTTCCCAGATCTATCCAGAGTGACATAATACAAACAAAATAATTATTAACTTATGACGTAAACAAATAATTGGACAAAACTAACTCTACTCACTTATTACACATATCACAAGAATACCAGAAAGTAGGGTGTTCATCACCAAAACATTTCTTTTAATACCTTTCTTAATTAATTTAATTAATTAGAGGAAATGGTAAACATATATGAAAACTACACCATTAAATCTACAAAAATTACAGTAGATACTATATGCTCTAAGTAGACTACCATAAAAATTTCACACCATTTGAGTAAATATAACAGCCTACACAAAAATGATAAGGCATAATGGCTTAAAATGGCATAATTAGGAAACCTTAATGAAAAGTGTCAAGCAACAGATTTCATATTTTTCCTAGCATCCTTAAGGTACTAAGATACTACCCACCAAGTTTCATGGTCATAGGATTCCTAGATAATTTACAAAAATTCACACAATTATCAATCAATGATAAAAGGAAAATCAACTCAAAACCATACATGCAATGACTCTCAAATTTTAATCAGAGCTTCTACTAAGCAAGACTAGCTTACCCACAAAATTTCATAATTTTTGGATCACAGAAACTCAAGATATGATTTAAACAAGTTTACATGCATTCAAAAACACATTTCAAGTTCCTATTTAATTCATCCAAAATTTCTGCATCATGTGCTCATGTCATATTTTTCTTAAATACTATACTTCACTATGAGTCTAACAAAATTTGAATCACATCATTTGGATCTACATATTTGGAGTTACAAAATTTACAAAACAGCATTCAAAACTGCATAATTGAACTAGCCATAGAATAAGCAGTCACTGGTACGTGGGACCCGTGTGTCAGCCGGGCCCATATGTCAGTGAGACAGAACAGGGGAGGCGGCTTCGACGGCGCGGAACACGGCGAAGCTCACCGACGGTGACTCCTCCGGTGAAACCGACGGCACCAGCGGGCTCCCCACAATGATGTGCACCCATCCATGCCCTCACTTGAACCTCTACCGAACCCTAGCAAGGACGACGGTGGCATGGTCTGACAGTGCTCTGGCGAGGTCCGGCCCCATAGGGTGTGGCTAAGCTCGGTACGAGCTTCAGGAGGTCACTACCATGCTACCCAAGCAAAGAAAAGGGGATGGGAAAGCCTCGGTGGTAGTTGGCCGCGTGGAGCTCCAACTTCAGCGAGACCCCATCATGGCAGCGGTGGTGGAAACAGCAAATGCACCCTTACCAAGACCCAATCAGCATGGCTAAGAGGTGGAGGAGGTAGAGGAGAACACGGCGAAGCTATGGTGAAGACGTAGTTCACGTTTTTAGGGCGGCGAGCAAGCACGAGCTCGTCGGAGTCGCTACGGCTGTTGCTGCGGAGCTTTGGGCGAGCGGAGGAAGCAGAGGAAATGGAAATTGGACTGGCGAGCTGGTTGACAGGCGCATGGGGGGTTCACATCGTGGCTGGCCGTGCCAGGACGCCCGCGGCACATGGCTGCATGTTCAGGCGATTGGCGACGGGTGGCGCCACGCGGTGGTGATCTTCTGAATGGTCGGGTCACTGTAGCGATCTAAAATTTTGATTCAGTGCTCCATGGTGACGACTGACAGTGAGACTTGATGACATTTGATCTCTTAAACCATGACGAGTTAGTGGAAGAAATGTACATGAAAGTTGTAGCCCTACCTTCCATCTTCAACTTCTATTCGAGGATCATAGTCTAATTCACCACGAATCAGTAGTTACATCAAGCCAAAGTTGACTCGATCAAACTAGAATTGTATTTATGACTTAGAAAATTTTCTAAGTATTGATTCAACCCACAATACTGACTTGTGGGACCTTTTTGAGCATGTTGTGCACATTTTCATGACTTGGCTTCTAAACAAAGTTTGTTCCTTATCAAATTTCTACAACTTTGTTTTAGGTTGCTCAGACATGCAAACATCCTAAGCTACACTTTTTAAACAGTCAAACAAAAGGGTTTAGGGGTCAAAATAAGTCAAACCACTTTTTGAAATCCTATTTAGGCAACATGATCAATATGAACAATGTTCCAAATGGCATTCTAGGTGTCACTAAGTTGTTTAAGAGAACTATTAGTCACACCACACCTTGGTCACACAAGAATCAAGCATCATATGTACTGAAACAATGAAAAACACATGAAATGTTACAAATGTTTCATAGTCATGTTTCACATGTTTCATGATCTTGTTGCATAGTATTAACTAACTTTGTTTCACTAAAGTGAGTTGCACATGTTGCACTTAAGTGTTGCACACTTTTCATTTCATAATAGAAACAACACACATGAAATATAATGATATGTTGCAATGTTTCAAAAACATGTTTTAGGCAACACAAGCTTATGAATGGATGAATGATGCTCATGTTCATGAAATGCAAGTGCAAATGTGGAAGCCAAACACCTAGGGTGTTACAAGAAATATCGGCAGCATAAGGAAATTAAGAAGAAAAAGAGCGTGCCATCTGGGTCTTTTGGTGGCAATCAAAAGAGACAGAAGATAATTTATCATCTGGTGAATCACTACCGTCCTCCTTATCGTCCGCTGCGGTTCCAAGCCAGGCAACGTTCAAATGTCCATCCTGCCATAACTTACCCGAACTCTCAACAAACAAATGTTCCTGGTGTTCGTGCTCTAACACCCCAAGGCCACAATTACCCATGTTTCAATTGTGGGAAGTCCGGTCATTTCTCTAGGGAATGTCCATATCCTAAGCAGTATAATCCAAATTTTCAGAAGGCTCCTAGAAATCAACAACAGACTTCTTAAGTTACCAGGAACATATGCATAGTCGTCAGAGGTCATTGGACATTAACAGGTGCATGTGGGCCCTATAATTTAGGAGATTCTGCCACACCAGGGTGAATGGCGCCGGGCTTGTGTTTTAACCCCGGCCCCAACCCTCCTGCCCGAGCCTTCTTCCTCTTCTTTCTCCTCCCACTTGGGTTTTTTCTCTCCCCACTTTGCCCTACCTCATGAATCGGTATATTGGACCTTGGAAACTTTGATTTGATCCATAGATCTTCGAGAGCAAGGTATCCTCGCCCCCCTCCTAGTTTTTTTTGCATCGATTCGGTATATATTAGTCGTATTTTTCAACCTAAGAATCGTTGTTACTTAGGGTTTCATGCAATTTTTAATATTTGTATTAAACCTAGGTAACCACAGCGCATGTTGTTATGTTTTATGGGTCCATTGTTTTGCATAACATTGGAAACCCTAGGTTTAGGGTTTAATGTTAATTGCTTTCAGTTCTTAGAACAAAATTGGTTGTATTGTAGTTATGGTTCTCATTGGCATTAATTTGTGATGTTTTGATTTTTGTTTACTAAATTACATCTGTTATGTTAGATGCAAGAAATGTAATGGGAGGAGTTTTGGTGAAAATGGGGTCATCCTCGAGAATTATACCCCGATGCGTCTAGCAAATATGCCCTCGTCCCTCCTGACCTCCCTATCCCTAATTATGATTGTGGTTTCTTGGCCCACGTGTTTCAATCAAAACATCCGGACACAGCGGCGTGTTGCTTCTACACATGCAGCGTTTTAATGTAAGAAATTGTTTCCACTATCTTTTTTTATTTGTGTAAGTATGCTACTAATATTTTGTTGGAATCTCATTGTGTAGGACCCTGAGATGTGCTTTTTCTTTCAGTGGATCAATGGTGCAGGCAAGTTTGACCCTAGGTACCTACTTTTTGACGATTGGTTTAGAGGGAGACATCCATGTGACCACTTCAAGCGGTGGGTTCCACCCCCCCTAACCCCCCACCAATAATAGCTAAGGAGAAGCACCTCACCACAGTTAGATGTCTCGAGGAACCTCCTCTGTGTGAATGGGAAGATCGAGCCATGATAAACCCTGATAATACTTTGGAGTTTGTGTGTCCGAACAAACACGAAGTAAGTGGAAAGTGTATCTGTTTAAATGTTTAGCTCTATGTGTGCGTGTACTAATATCACCTTATTTAGGTGTTTTCAATGGCGAAGTGTCGTTTCAAGGAGTGGTTGTATGGTCCTAAGAACCAATGGCCAGAAGAACCGTGAAGGTTAAGGAAAAGAAGAAAGAAAGGGTAATTTACAAAGCACCTCCTAACATGTGCGAATGTGGTGTTAAATCCAACTATGGCCTAGTCCCTTCGGACCTTGGAATAGGCCATTATTGCAGCCATATGGTTGACTATGATGAGGTTCGTTATTTTTACGGTAAACATTAAATCGTATTTTGTTTATTTTGCTAAGACATATATGATATAATTTTTCGTTTGAACAGAGCACTAGGAAATGCAGGTGGGAATGTTATGATGGTCAAGCTAAGTTCTTGGATGAACTCAAGGGGAGGCAAGTAATTGCATGGAAGAGGGGATATGGACCTGACTACGTCAACCTATTCGTTAAACATCACAAAGAAAAGATGTGTGTGTTTGCTAGACAGCGCGGTATTTGTAACCCGATTGATGTTGGGCTTGATAAATGGGGATTGGAGAGACGAATGACGTTAGAGGAGGAGATGGCAAGGAAGGAGGCAAGGGAGCAGACAAGAGTACAAATGCAGGTCTTGAACGAGCATGTTGTTGTATTATGTGCCAGTGAGTGCTTGAAAGCCTTTTTTTGTTGCCTAATTTTAAATCTAATATAATCGCATTGCTAACTGATTGCATTTTATACATGTAGGGATTGGATGCAGCGTGCAACATGTTGCAGAGGTGGCTCGTGCAAGGTATGAGGAAAAGAAGTTAAATGAGCACAAATCGCGAGCTAGTCGTATCGTTCAATCATCGATTGTGTTGTCCGATGAGGGGGACGAGAATGAGGACGACGCTGGTAGACTAAGTGAGCTCATCGCTCTAGCAGAGATGGGCTTGTAGATGGAGGAGGCTAAGGATGACACTAACAGACTGAGCAAGCTCATCGCTCTAGTAGAGGTGGGCTTACAGGTGGAGGAGGCTGAGGACGACACTGGTAGACTGAGCGAGCTCATCGCTCTAGTAGAGGCGAGCTTGCAGGCGGAGGAGGATGATGACACATTCTTCACTCAGGCCATAGAGGCCGCACATGAAGCGGAGGCCGCTTACTACAGGCGACACGCATGTCAGAGCAATGCAGATGAGCCTAGGTGTAGCAACAAGGTTGTGATAGAGGACTGATACTCAGATGATGAGTTACTTACTCAGTATATTTTAGACTGAGGATTTGAAAGTGCATTTGCCCCCTATGTGGGTTTTGGTGTATTGATGACATCTAAATTAGGGACTAATGTGATCTTAATGAGATATGTCGCAGCTATTACTCAGTATGCGCTCTCTAATGGTTTTATTTTTGTTTTTGAGTTTAGGATCTACCGCACTATAAAGAGGGATGAAAACTTAGTTGGTCTGAAAGTACTTGTCCTCAAGCTATCGAGCAGCCTCCTAGAACAGATCAAAGTTACCCTTCACACCATCCTTCCAGAGTAGATTCTCGGCAAGGTGCTGAGTACACCAACGATGGTGCAAAGGTGAATACCCCTCTATCTACTCTCACATGGCATTAAGTATGCCCTGGTGCCTATCAGATATGACACCAACCTCCCTACGAGGCCCAACTACGTGTATCTGGACTAGCCTCAAAAACCATCCCTAATTATCATTGTTCTCCTTCTCAACCAAAGCAAATGCTAAAGGAACCAGCTTGTTGTTCGTGTCATAGGATATGGCTATAAGAAGTGTGCCCTAGTATTTGCTAATCAAGAATGTACCATCAATGGAGAAGATAGGACGACAGTGCCTAAAGGCCTCGACACACTGAGGGAAGCACTAGTAAGCACAGAAGAATATCTGCCTCTCATCCTTCCATGCATTTGGTTTTGGGATGTACTCATAATGCATGCCTGGATTCACCGCTTTGATTGCATTGAAAAGTACTAGCAGTTGCTCATACCCATCCTCCCAGTCCCCATATATCATCTTCCACGCTCGCTGCTTAGCCCTCCAAGCTTTACCATAAGTTATCACATAACCTCCATACAACACCTCAACGGTCCTAATAATTGTCCTAACCTTCATGTTCGGTTCTCCCTGCAATATTCCCATCAATCGCTTGGTAATGAGGGTAGATGTCAACTATCGATACCTCAGTGTCAGTTCATGGTCAGCACAATTGTGTGGCCCTACAACTTTTGTGACTTTCCACTTTCGGGTGACCTTTTGCTTCCATGCACAAACCCTCCATGGGCAGCATTCCTTGTCACACACAATTGTGTAACGGCACTCCGCATATGAATGCAAGACCTTGTAAGGTCTCTTTCATATCACTGCAAATGCTTGCAACCACCTCTTCAATGCAGGGAGGTCATGGAACACCCTCCCATTCTCAATTACCATGTTAGGGCTGGCCTCAGGAGCAAGATCGTTGAACTCATGAACTCTTGGATCACGGCGGTCGGGAAAGATACACCTCAGCATCTCAACATCACTCTCTGTCAGCTCTCCAATAGGGCGATCATCATCACAATCAAGAGCCCTTGCCATCTCATATGGCTCTGAATCATGCATAATTTCAACACTATTGGAGCCACGGAATCCATCTCCAAAGTGCACTTGCGTAGCAGCCGAGGGCACATCCACATTCTTAGGAATGTCTCCTGCAATATAAATAGAGAAATGAGAAAAGAATGAAAGAAATGGATGTAAGAAAGGGGATAAGCTCCCAATAACCATGCAGTTAAGACACTTACTCGGATGATTCTGTGTCAAAGGGATCTCATGAGGAGGATCTACCACAACAACATAAGTCTGATAAGCATCTCCAACTACCGCATTAGGGGCAGATTAAGCATCGGGAACCGTAGGTGCAACCTCCACATCCATATCAAGTTCTAGGACGGGAGGGTCGATGTGTACCTGCTGACCCATTGGTGGGGAAAACCCATGAGGGATGAGATCAACTAACACCCGATGCACAACCACATCCAAACATTGCAGCTGGCTCTTCATAGCCGATCTCACATAGTTCTCCCACTAATTCGCACAACCAATTGGGATCATTCGCCTGAGGATGTTGGGAAGAGAACCTAGGTGCAGTACACCCTCAACTGCAATGCCATCATCTCCAAGGCAATGTAGCTCCTCCTAAGCCCTTGCAACCATCTCACTAAATGAAGGCCTATCATTGAATAGCATAGGCATGCTTTGCATGTCAACAAACTCAACATATCCATAGCGATTGTATTCAACAGTGCCTCCATGATATATGGTCACTAGGTTGTCTATCTAGTTCAAACACATAACAAAACACATGTCCTTTAGTCCAAATTAGACGATAGATAGTACCTAACAAGTACTTTCTAACTACAAACTAACTAAATATGATAATAACTACATACATAGATACAGTGTACTAACTAAATAGCTAGATCCTATTTAGTTAACTAAATATGTAACTACCTATCTAAGTAGCTATCTAACTATATCTATGTACCTATGTATCTATGTTTCTATCTATCTACATATCTATCTCACTAGATCACTAACTAAATCAACTACCTGAGTCATCACATTAACTAGTAAATAACAAATGCCAAAACTACTACACTACAATCTAAGCTAACTAAGTACGCACATTGCAAATTCACAATTTTTACTTGTCCAACGACGGAGTCACAGCGGATGCTGGGCATGGGTCAGGCCGACGAGCCAGGCCAGCGGTGGCAAGGCCGGGCACTGCAGGTGCCGGGGCCAGCGGGGGCGTGGGAAGCTCGGCACTTCGCGTGGCGAGGCCAGCTCAGTAGGCGGGGGCAGCACAACAGACGCGCCCTAGGCTGGCGGTGGTAGGCGGCACGGTCACGGTCATGGCACCCACGTGGCGGGGTGCGGCCAAGACGACCACGGGTGTGGATGGCATGTCGGGCGAGCTGCGGGTGCGGGGATCGGCATGGCCGTGGGGCACGGAGGGGTGGCACGGTCCGACGGGGACCACGGCGCGGCTGGGCGTGGGGCACGGTGCAGGGCACGAGAGGCCGGTGCGAGCATGGGGCGCGGTGGTCTAGTGGCAGGGGCATGGGGCACAGGGTGGCCGTGGGCCACGAGCGCTGGCTTGGGGGGGAATGGGGCACGAAGCAGGCGTAGGTGCAAGGCATGGAGAGGGAGAGGGCACGGGCAGCGGCGGCGGTGGCAGTTCTCTGTTCAGGGAGGGAAAAGTGAGAAAGAGAGGGAGGGAGAGGAAGAGAGAAAGATTAGGGCCCATATGTAAGACAAGCTCGGCGCCAGTCACCCTGGCACCAAGCTCAGCGCCAAGATCTACGGTGTTGAGCTTGGCGCTAGGGTGATTGGCGCCGAGTTTCCTGCCATGTCACCACCACGTTGGTTTTGAGCCCAAGAGCTCGGCGCTAGTGATGCTGGCACCAAAATGTGTAAGCTCGGCGCCAGCAACAATGGCGCCGACCTAAGGGTTTAGATTTTGAAATCTTTCCTCCAGGGATATTGTCGGTGCAGAAAGTGACCAACAAGTAAATATTTATAGTTTTGCCGTACATTGTTATCGGAGGGCCTAGCACTCAATGACACAGGGTTTATATTGGTTTAGGCAACATGCCCAACGTCCAATTTGAGTCGATCAGTGACTTTATTCCTGAGCCTAGGTGCTCGAAGTTTGCAGTGGGGTTACAAACGAGAAGGAGAAAGATAGGGTGTACAAGAGGTCTGGTCGGAAGGGCCAAGAGCGACAGGAACTCCGCTATGAGCTAAGTGTTCAAGCATGTGCTTGAGGTCCAAACCTGGCGGTTCTGTGGTTGTGAGCTAGTGAACTTGATCGATCTGGATTAACTTGTATGAACCTGAATTAACTTGGGAGAGAGTGCATCCCCTTTTATAGATGAAGGGGATGGCCTTACAAGTGAGAGGGAGAGAGTACGTATGCTTCTAAACCTTGTTGCCCACATCGGTAGGTATAGGATGATGGTAGGTGCCCACAATACTATTGGATGTCAGATGCATGTGGGAGGTTATGTCATCTTATTTTGGGTATGGTAGATGTCGATACCTGCATATACTGTTGATGCTCAGAGGCATGTGAGGAGTTTCACCATGTTCAGTCAGAGAAGAGCGGTGAGTAGGGCTTCTGCGTACCCCGGTCGGAGTTGTGGGGTTAGAGTCAGAAGTAGTGCTTTGGCCAGGCCTTCTGGTAGGAGAGGCTATCTAGAGGCGGCTGGAGTCAGAGCGAGCGCTCTGGTTAGAGAGGTAGGTCAGAGTCAGAAAATGGGTGCCGCTCCTCCTTGGCCAGACCTTCCGGTCGGTGATTGGATCGCCCTTCTGGCCTATTGTCTAGATACTTGGGCAGCCCATGAGTTGCTTGCCATCTACTTGGGCTGAGCCTTTGTTAGGAAACTGGTTCATGAGGGACCCTGGGTTTATGAACCCGATAGGAGCCCCTGAGCCCCCGGGCGATTCGGGCAGAGTCGTCTAGGGTATTTCTGTCTTAACGGCGGGTGCGCACGAGTGCACCCACAGATGTAGCCCCCGAGCCCCTAGGTGGTTCATGTAGAATTGTCTAGGGGGTTTTTGTGTTGCCAGTGGGGGAGGTTTACTATTTTGTTAGTGGGTGCGTGCGAGCGCACCCACAGGTGTAGCCCCGGAGCCCCCAGGCGATTCAGGCAGAATCGTCTAGGGGTGTTTGTTAGTGGGCGTGTGTGCGTGTTTTTTAGTTGAGATGGAGTTGTCAACCAAGGCGTCGTTGCGTAGCCATGGTGTTTAGTTTTTTAGGGATCGGGGGAGACGGAGCTTGCGGATCCTAGCGTCGATGCGTGCCGTGGGATCGGGCGAGGCAGTTTAGTTAAGGGATCGAACGAGAGAGAGCTTGTGGGTCCTAGCGTCGATGCGTGCCATGGGACCGGGCAAGGCAGTTTAGTATAGGGATCGGACAAGGCGGAGCTCGTGGGTCCTAGCATTGATGCGTGTCGTGGGACCGGGCGAGGCAGTTAGTATAGGGATCGGATGAGGTGGAGCTCGCTGATCTTGGCATCGGTGCGCACCATGGGATCGGGCGAGTCAGAGTCGTAGACCCTGGCCTCGATGTAGTTCATATAGCCAAGGCAGTTAGTATAGGGATCGGACGAGCCAGAGCTCATGGATCCTGATGGGGCAAGTTTGGGGTCATAGACCCGGTCGTTTTGGTGTGCAGTCGAAGCGTAGCCAGATGGGGCAAGTTTGAGGTCATAGACCTAGGTAGTTTTTGGAGTGCATTCAAAGCGTAGCCAGATGGGGCGAGTTTGGGGTCACAGACCTAGGTGTTTTTGGAGTGCAGTCGAAGCGTAGCCGAATGGGGTGAGTTCAAGGTCGTAGACCCAGGCGTTTGGTGTCTTGAGCCCCTGAGCCCCGTTGGGCCTTAGTAGGGGTTAGTTTGAGTTGTGTGCATTACCCCATCCCTAGTTCCTCATAACTGAAGGGGTGAGTTTTGTCGCTTGTCCCGATCGCTCGGGCTTGAGTGACGTGCTCAGTGAGTTCGCTAACGGATATGATCGAGTGGAATCCGGGCCCGTCGTTCATGATGGGGTCAGCATAGCCCTCTTGTGACATTCCACTGCTCCTTTACCTACAACCCGGTAGATGCCTAGGTCATTCTAGAGACCGACCCAGGTGGCCTAATGGCCTGCCCTCGATGGAGATTCTATGGGCTTGGCAGAGGCTTAGGATCAAACGAGAAGGTTGAGATGACCCTATCTGCTAGACTAGGCGAGGGATGCATGGGGCTCATCTACATTTTTCTCCCCTAGCTCTGTCGTTGCTCATTTTGAATGAGGCAACTATCGCTTCGTGATGCAACACGGAGCATTGTGATGCATTTCGATGCACGTGCGATGCTTAGTTCCTGAGCCCCCGGGCGGTTCAGGGCCCGAATTGTCTAGGGGGCATGGGTGTATGGATTGAATACGCGTATGGATGTATGAAATGATTTAAAATAAAGAAATAGCGAGGGTCGGTAGTGTTACCTTGATGACTCAAGCGATGGGGTTTGAATAGCTCCAGTCAGAAATGTTCGACCAGGACCCATGCTCGTCGTTCGTGATGGAGTTAGCATGGCCTATATGGGGCATCCCTTTGCTCCTTACCTGTCGCTCGGTGTGTCTTTCTGAGCCATTTGATCAACTTAAGAAGCCCGATGGTCTCTGCTGGCGGAGATCTCGTTTTGGGTTTTTTCTAAGTCACGCCTAGGGATGAGGAGAGCCACCTGTGTGCAGTGGTGCTTTAGTTCTTGTGCTTAGTGTGCGGTAGTGGCTAGCATGCGGTAGTGGTGGGCCATACCTAGGCCACGTCCTGTCTGATCAGGAGCCGTTCCGTCAAGCAAGGCACATCTCATCTGCACTAAATGGGAAAGAGAGAGGGTTTTTTGCTCTACCATTTCATCTTTACCGATCGGTGCGCCCTCCCCTAACTATTGTACCCTTTTCCTTAAGTAGGAGAAGGGAGAAAGTTTTTGCCCTGTTCTTTTGCCTTTTCCTCATCTGCCGCCTCCTTTCCTTTTCTTGTCGTGAGCATTCTTAAGAGCTACGGTGGTTTCTAGGAAAGAAAAGGGAGAGAGGGAGGGAGAAGAGAAAAACTCACCAATCCTTTTGCGATCCTGGAGCGAAATGTCAGACTAGAGGTTGTCCACCATGAGGGAGTTGGTGTTGAAGGCCTTCATTGCGAAGGGGTTTCTGTAGCCGAAGGAGGTGGCGCACTAGAGGGCTCCTGGGTGGGAGGAGTTCCTGCAACCTCGGCCTAACGAGGTGGTTTCCTTTCTCACCTTCCATGAGCATGGGTTAGGATACCCCACGCACTGGTTCCTACATGGGCTCCTCAATGATTGGGGTCTAGAGCTACAGCACCTTAATCCAACAGGGGTGCTGCACATCGTCGGCTTTGTCACCGTCTACGAGGCTTTCCTCGGAATGGAGCCGTACATGGACTTCTTCTGACGGCTCTTCTCTAGGAGAGCCTTGACGGCGAGGAATCTGGCCGAGGTCGCACCAGTGGGGGGTTTCACCGTGCAGAGGAAACTGAGCATGGGAGGCTCGCATCCTGCGTACATCCCCTACGACTCCAACTGGGGGTGGCATGGGGAGTGGTTTTACATCAGGAATCCGGTAAAGGCACCATTCTCGGTGTTCACTGGCAGGAGGCCGAAGAAGCAGGACAGTTGGTCATGGGGTTGTACCTGTAAGGAGAAGAAGAAGTTGGAGATCATTGAGGAAGAGCTCTGGAAGATCATGCAGCGTGGCCTTGATGGGATGCGGGTGTTCCACACCCTTTACCACTGCCGGGTTGCGCCATTGGCGGAGAGGACGTAGCCAATGTGGAAGTACAGTGGCCCATGGGATCTAGACCGTGCGTCGTCAGAGGAGCTGCTAGACAATGAGGTCTGGAGTCGCCTTGGTTGGGTGCTACAGCTGAAGCCCAAAGAGAGGGTCGTGGGGAAGCCCACACCTTTCAACTCTGCGATCGTGTCCAGACTAGTATGCTCCCTTTTATTTAGTCCATGCTTCTTCATCTGCTTTCCTATTTTTTGATTTCGAGCCACCTGTCCTGTAGGGGCTTGGAGTTTACAAGTCTCGGCTGCACCTTCCCAAGGGACCAGAGGGCATGGCCCGACAGGCTACCCAGAAGGAGGCGGTAGACGCCTGGAAGAAGAAGAGAACCAGGGAGGTTTGGCGGAAGCAAGAGAAGGAGATCGCCCGGGGAACGTAGGAGCGATGATCAGTCGGAGCTCGCGTCAGAGGATCCCACAGATGTGGATGACATGGTTTTCTTCGAGGAGGAGGAAAGTTGGGAGGTCGTTGTGACCTCGACGGACCATCATGACCCTGCGGTGATGTCCACTGAGGATGAGCAGGAGGCAGAGAGGTGCGCGGTGGTTCCTGTGCCGAGGAAGTGTGTGGCGAGCGGGGACGCCGTTGGGAATGGGAGGTAAAGAGGACGCGGTCACCGTGCCCCTTGGTGGCATTGTCGGTCCTATCACCGCCTACCGTGGACACAGTCTAGCAAGCTGGGTGGTCCGAGGAGCGGACTAGCACCTATGTGTCACCGAGACCGGTGCCAGCGCGTGACTCATAGCCGCAGGATGTCTCGCCTACCGGAGACATGGTCGAGCAAGCCGAGCGGTCCAAGGGCTAGACTGGCGCTCGTGCGTCGAGTGACTCACAGCCGGAGGATTCCCCACCCGCTGCTCCGGTCGAGAAGTCCTGAGCCAAGGGTCGTGGCGACTCGCATGTCGAGTAGGAGCCAGTTAGGAGAACTCCACCCCCGACTGAAGTGAGGGGGCATGGGTCATAGCCTAGGAGCAGTCCTTGTCCTATAGGCCCATCGATGTCGGGTCTTGCCTTCAGAGTCGTGCCACTCACCTCCCAGTATATTTTTCTTTGTTCATTTTTGATCTTTTGCCGTTGAGTCTTTTTAGAGTGTGACTTACCTGCACTTTCTATCAGTGGCCGGGCGATGATGGGTTTGAGCATCGCCCCAACTCCCATGCAAGAGACTTAGAGGCCCACCCTGCAGCATGTCATAGTGAGCGATGGGGGGAATAGGGTGGCGGCGACGAACCCTTCCCTTCCGGGGGTGGTGCCCCCCGGGTCGGTTGCTGGTATGGTGGCAGCGGTGGTAGTGGCGCTGGCGGTGATCCTGGTGCTGACGGCGGAGGTCGCATTGGAGGTAACTCTTGTGGCTCCTCCTCCACTAGCCATGGCGGAAGAGGAGAGGGAGACCGAGCTCCCTGTCTCACCGAGTGGAGGGCTACATGGCTCACCCTCATGGTCAGAGCCAAAGGTGCTGGGGTGAGATGTGTTTGGGATGGGGTCGGAATGCCCGGTGGTGGCCCGTGCAACTGAGGTGGTGGATATCCCATCTGAAGACAAGGCAAATGTAGTGGCGGAGCTACCGATGTCATCGTGGGAGCTGGCGGTGATTTGGTCAGAGGCAAGGCCCTCTTGTGGGCTACCGAAGGGTGACCTAGAGTGGCCCTACCCTAAGGGCCTAACAAAGGTGTGGTTCATCCTTCGGGATTCGCAGGAGCATCAACTCTAAGACATCCTTGAGGAGCAAGGACTTGCCACGGTGTCCAAACTCGCCAACCTATCCATGAAGCTCGGAGACACCCAGAAGTGGGTTAAGTCCACCCAGCAGTTAGTCGAGGTTGACCTATAGCTTGCCATGGAGGTGAGTTTCCCGTACTTGTCCTTGACCTCTGAATCTTTTGTTGGTTGCCTTAGCATGCTTGTTTTTCATAGAGTCTGAAGGGGATGTCATCCCGCAAGTGCTGCTTCCTTCGAACGGAGCACGCCCGGGTGGCTGAGCTTGAGCGTCAGCTAGAGTCCACTTGTCATGAGTCCTAGGACCGAGCGGCCAAGGAGACCATGGCATGGGTAGAGGGGCAGCGTGCAGCAGAGCAGCCAACCACCACCGAGCGAGGGCTCGAGGCGATGAAGGCCTACCAGGCAGACACCAAGGTGGGGTTGCGGACATCCCTGGCGGACACCGAGGTGGCACTCTAGAAATCCCTAGAGACCATTGAGTCAGAGCGGAGAGCCTTGGTGTCAGAGCGGAACGCCCTAGAGTTGGCGTGGAAGGCCCTAGAGTCGAAACGTAAGGCCCAGTCGAAGATAGACCAGGAGGTGCTTGCGCTTCGAGGCCGGGTGATGGGGACAGAGGAGGCGAACGCCTAGCTATGCGCACAGGCGGCTCGATAGGCAGAGGAATTCTCCATCCTTGAGAACTTTCACCTCGGTACGTACCTTTGCTATTTTTTGTTGTGTTGGTTTCTTCCTTTTTAGCTTGTTTCTAAGCTTGTCGCCCTTCTTGCAGAGCTAGGCGAAAGGGTGAAGACGCTGGAGCAGGACCTGGAGACGATCAAGGCGACTTTCAGTTAGAATGCAGAGGAGCTGGCCAAGTCCTGTCAAGAGCGACGTGCTCTCGAGGGGGAACTTGACCAGATCCGCAACTTTGCCTAGCTCATCATCTCAGAGGTCTTCGGGTCGGCGCCAAGCACTAGCGCGCCCATGGTACAGCTGGTGGAGGTCCCGGATGTGGTCTAGGACCTTATCACGAGCGGGTTGTTCTATGGAGCATCGGGGGTGTTGACTTCGATGGCGACGCACCATCCAAACCTGGACTTCGCCACTATCTACAATGGGTATGCTGACGGCTTGAGCACGGAGGACATCCAATCAATTGGGGAGAGCTTGCTACCGCACACAAGGTCGGTGGTAGAGCAAGTCTCTGCTTAGTGGGTGATGGACGTCCGCCATGAAGACATGGCCAGAAGCGTGCGTCGGGAAGACGTTGCCTAGCCTATGGATGGCACAGAGCCTGGGTCGGAGGTGGACATTACCCCAGCTTCGACCGAGCTGAATGTTGTGCCACCGAGGAGTGAGCAGCCCGTGCCTTCGCCAGTCACACCGATAGCAGATGCCGCCGAGCTGGCCCAATATCTTGTAAAATATAAGTAGTTCAATAAACGTAAAGAGTTTAAGTTTGTGGGGGAGCCCCCGTGTAAATGTTCTTGTGTACTTAATGACTACAGTCGGTTTTGTTTTTGTGATGGAGTCACTCCGTTCGGGGAAGCTTGTCCCTTTCATTCCTTAGTTTTTCCTTAGCATAATTTTGTTTTTTATTCTTTCTTTGTCATACTTGCTCATTTGTCCCGTAGGTCACAACCTTGGGAGCTCGGGGCATGGCCCGCGAGGCTCAGCTGCTCATAACCGTAGGTGAAGGCGGGTGCGATCGGTCGGAATATTTTAAAACAAAGCTACGTAAGGCAAATTAAAGGAACAAACTACCCTTTTGATTGGGTAGAAAAGAATTTCACCATATGATAGTAAACAAAATAGAGAGGTAGTAGTGCATCCTCGTGAAGCCCCCCGAGCGACCTGGGTCGAAAAGTGTTCAGGTCAGGGTGCTCTTATCGGAGCAAACGCTAAGCAAATAATGGTAAGACTGAATTTTAGGGGAAGAAAAATGGCATAGCTGTTCCAAGCGTTCAGTGAGAATGTCGTCGTTGTTGTCCTTCAGTTGGTAGGCGTCCGGCCGGATCACTTCAACCTTTAGTCGTCCGGATCCTTGCCCGCTACACCCCCTTTTTTATTGCTGTTTCTTCGCCTTTTTCTTCCTTTGGTCTGCCAGCCTACCACAGAAGGCACTTGAGGAGCTGGCAGTCGTTGTAGAGGTGTTTGATGGGGTAGTCGTGGTTGGTGCATGGGCTCTCCATGAGCTCGTGGAAGTGGCCCAGAGGGTCCTGCTAGGGCTGCGTGGCCGCGTGATCAGCCATGGCGACTACCGCAGAGTTGGCCGGTCGGTGGCGATCTTTTCTGTTCTTTTTTCCCCTCTGCGTGGAGGGGCCCTTGTCCTAATCCTGGCGCTTGGCCTTGCCTTTGCCCTGGCCTCCGTTGGAGCATGGTGGGAGCGGCGCTTGCTGGAGGTGTTGGACAAAGGTCCATGGTCCCGAGCCATCAGGGCTGGGACTCTGGTCGTTGTTGTGTGTGTCTCAGTTCGGCCCGAGCCACGCATATATAGGCAGTCGGCATGGAGCGGTCATCGAGTAAAGACGAGGCGCCAATGCAGCCTCTTGTGTTGCGCTTGGCAGTTGTAGTGGTGAGCGAGTGGAGCGACCCATCTATTGCGTCCCCATTCCCCTGGTGGGGAGTGAGGCCGTGAGTCGGCGTCGCGATACAGAGCTCTCCGCTTATTGAATGGCGGCAGTCTCCACTAGTGCCCGGAGTTTCTAGTGGATCGTCTGTTCATGAGGTTCGTTCGGCTTGGACAGGCCACGCAGAAGCATTGCCGTAGTGGTGATGTTCTGACTAGCCTGAGCGAACTGTGGGAGATCGTTCCCCCTGTCCATGGTGTTGCGCTGGATCCGACGGGCGCGTCCTCAAGAGCCGCTCGTCAGTCTATGCGCATGGGGCGCAGTGTGGTGCGCCGAGCGCGCTGGCGTAGTCGGTGGCTGATGCAGCCACTGTTGTCATAGTGCCTCGCCGTGCTCCCATGTGAGCTCGAGGGTCTCCATACGAGAGTCCAGAGGGGTGTGAGTCTGTGATGACTCTGCTTCCACCGATGGGTGTCCCGGAGCGTCCACCATAGCGCACTCCCGGGATGGACGGTGGCTAGGCGCCATGTCGCCGATGCTGGAGCCGTCACTCTCGCCATCGTCATCCATGAGGTTGAGGAAACAGGTGGGAGCATAGCTCGCCATTCCCATGAATTCGGACATGAGAGCGGGGGGCGCCGGCACCCTTCGGAGCCCTAGGGCATACACATCTGCGGGAGACGCGAGGCCGTAGGGGAATCGGTCACGTGGCGGTTGCGGTGGAGACAACAGGGTCCCGCTGGATAATCGGCGGAAGATAGAGAATAGCAAGTAAATAACAATGTGTATGTTACTTACAGCGGGGTTTGAGCAGAGAGTTTGCTCAAAATAAAGCGCGGATGCTGCGTTGTCGAAGTCGTCGTGCGACCTAGAGCCGATGAAGGTGCCCCTCTGATGGGTGTTGGAACGAGAGCCTCCTCACAGAGGTGTAGTACGCCGAGCCAGTCGGCGATGAAGTCCAGGCTTCCAAGGAAGAAGGCCTGGGATGGCTCGAAGATGGGTGGAACCCACATCCCAACAGGTGAGAGTGCGGGAAACTCCAGTGAGCTGAAGCGAATCGTATCGCCTGAGCCCGCCACGGTGAGGGTGGCGGAAAAGTGGGTCAACCAATGACCAAAAAGTGTTGAACGTACAACGTCTTTCCCACGGACAGCGCCAACTGTTGGTGCAGAAAGTGACCAACAAGTAAATATTTATAGTTTTGCCGTACATTATGATCGGAGGTGGCCTAGTACTCAATGACACAGGGTTTATACTGGTTCAGGTAACATGCCCTACGTCCAGTTTGAGTCGGTCGGTGACTTTATTCTTGAGCCTAGGTGCTCGAAGTTTGCAGTGGGGTTACAAACGAGGAGAAAGATGGGGTGTACAAGAGGTCCGGTCGGCTCCGGTCGTAAAGGCCGAGAGCGACATGAACTCCGCTATGAGCTAAGTGTTCAAGCGTGTGCTTGAGGTCCGAACCTGGCGGTTCTGTGGTTGTGAGCTAGTGAACTTGATCGATCTAGGTTAACTTGTATGAACTTGAATTAACTTGGGAGAGAGCGCATCCCCTTTTATAGATGAAGGGGATGGCCTTACAAGTAAGAGGGAGAGAGTACGTATGCTTCTAAACCTTGTTGCCCATGCCGGTAGGTACGGGTTGATGGTAGACGCCCACAACACTGTAGGATGTCGAATGCATGTGGGAGGTTATGTCGTCTTGTTTCGGGTATGGCAGATGTTGGTACCTGCATATACTATTGATGCCCAGAGGCATGTGAGGAGTTTTACCATATTCACTCGGTACGGTAAGTTCCGGCGCCCACAACACTGTCGATGCCCAGAGGCATGTGGGGGGGCCTTACCGTATGGGAGTTCACAATACTGTAGGTAAAAAGTCGGCGCCTATGACACTGTTTGTGTCAGGGCGGTGGCATAGTACTGTTCCTGCATGTGTACAGGGTATGGTCCCTGGCATCGTGGTTTAACTTGTGCGCCTTGCCTTGCTTTCTCCGTTCGTTCCCTGGTCCTTTCCGGGTGGGCGTCCTCAGTCGGTTGGTCCCAGTCGGCTCTGGTTGCGCTAGTCGGAGAAGAGCGGTGAGCAGGGTTTCTGTGTACCCCGGTCGGAGTCGTGGGGTCAAAGTCGAAAGTAGTGCTTTGGCCAGACCTTCCGGTCGGAGAGGCTGTCCGGAGGTGGCTCGAGTCGGAGAGAGCGCTCCAGTCGGAGAGGTAGGCCAAAGTCGAAAAACGGGTGCCGCTCCTCCTCGGCCAGACCTTTCGGTCGATGATTGGATCGTCCTTCTGGCCTGTTGTCCGGATACTTGGGCCGGCCCATGAGTTGCTCGCCGTCTGCTTGGGCCAAGCCTTTGTTGGGAAACTGGTCCACGAAGCACCCCGGGTTTATGAACCCGACAGATATATTTGTGAAAAATTTTGGAAAAAAAAGCTAAAAAATAAAATAAAAAAATCGGTCTGGACAGTCCCAATTGGACTGGCCGCCCGGTTCAGGGCTCACGGGTCCCCCTCGCTGCCCGATGATACACACCTGCAGCCGTTGGCTCTGCAGCAGTTACCACCACCATGCTTATCCGTATAGTACATAACAACAGTAGTGTGTATAGTGTGGCAGTGGCTGGCCCCGCCGCCCTTTTAAGCGCCCCAGACCCCACGCTGTCGCGTACTACAGCGTACCAGTTCCAGGGCTGATGAGGACCCGGCCCAGCACTGGAGCTCCGGCCGCATTGGCCCCATCCCGGCAGCTCTGCGCGCGGCTAGCGAGCGACGTCAGTTGCAGTCCAGACTTGCATGGCCGAGTGGGCGCGCGCATGCGGCCGCATGCAGCTGGGCAGCTGGCGGTCCAGCAGCAGCAGCAGCCCGGTACGGTGCATGTTTGTCAGCTCGTCAGTTCTGTTCTGCATGCTCCTCTTCTGCCGCCGCTGCTCGATTGGTGCAGCGCATGCATGCAACTCGCTGGCGCAGCCGCTGGCAGGGCCGTACTACGCCGCATGACCATTTGCCCATCATCCGTTGCCCGGAATTCCAGGCTCCAGAGAGGGCTCAGGGCTCAGGCTAGCCATATCCCGCTGGATCATGCGTGGCTATGCCTATGCGTTCTGATGGTACGGTATCCAGCGACCAGCGGTCGCCGGCCGGCCGGCCGCCGACGCGCCATGTCCCGCGCGGAGCCGGGGGCCTGGCCGGCGTTCGGGTCGCCGGGATGCGTGCGGGGAGCTTCACGTACGTCGTACTTGCCCGATCAAGTAACCTCCTCTTTCCGATATTTGATTCACTCATGGACCAATCCAAATTCCAATCGGAATCAGCTTTCGTGGACGTACGTTTCCCAATGGCTCGTGAGAACACGCGAAGTAGTTGTACGTTCGAATGGGCCTCACCTTTTCCAGGTCATGTTTGGCGTAGTTTCACCCGCAGCTTTGTGAGCTGTTTTTCTTTCAAGCTCTTTTGAAAATAGTTCCACCCATGAAACTCGTTAAATCTTGCTGTCACATGGGAGTGGAGTGGAGTTGAAAACAGTAGTTTTCCACGGCTTCACCTCACACTTATGACCCCATTGCGTACGGATGCCAGATTTGCCCACACGCGCGAACTCGGCCGCCATCGGGACTGCAGCTATCGCCGCATGGGCGCGCTGCCGCCATTGCTGCCGAGGTGCGGCCGTGGCCGTCAGGGCTCGTGGCCACCTGGACGCAGACGCCGGGGCTCGCAGCCTCCGTGACACGACGTCCATGCGTGGCCGTCGGGACGCACAACTTTTTTTTTTTCATATTTGACTAACTTTATAGAAAAAAAGTAACACCATCTATATTATAAAATAAGCATATTATAAAAATATATTCTACGATAAATCTAATGATACAAATTTGATACCATAAGTCTTAACGTTTTTCCAATAAATTCAGTTAAAGTTTAAAAAAACTAACTTAATAACCCTAGGAATGTATTTATTCAAAGAGAGTAGGATAGTACTTACGGTAAATAATATCCAATATAATGACAACAACGTAGATATATGGACCTTCCCATGATCTATGCATATGCGCCCTGTTCGTTTGGCTTGTTTGGTTGATAAGTCATGGCTGAAAGTATTGTTGGTTGATTTGGTGTGAAAGAAAAATATTGTTCGTTGGCTAAAAAAAATATGACTTATAAGCCAAATAAGCTCAAACAAACAGGACAATGATTCACCGTTCACGTGCAAGCTATTAGAGTGCTAATGAGATATATACAGTGACTTATGATGCCCTTGAGAAGGCACTGCGCACAGTGGCGGTCCGTGTTACTACTGTGCTTATTGAAACAGCAACAGCAGATGCAGATCGTGCCGCGCGAGGGCAGCGTGCAGCGTGCAGGCCAAAGACGGTGGCGGGCGCGGAAACCGCAGCGTCCGGCGTGCAGGCCAAAGACGGTGGCGGGCGCGGGAACCGCAGCGTCCAGCGAGGCATCCTCCATCACTTGTTCAATCTCGGCACCAACGGTCCTGCTCAGATACTCAGATAGTCCACCATCACTTTCGACCGCTGCTACAAGGTCGCCACTCGATCCACAATTGCTGCATGCACCATTAAACGGATCGAGCATGTCTTGGCACATAACATTGCTGGTTGTACCAACAAAAGCGACGACAGTACAAAAAGGACATGCACAAACTTAGGTTTTGTTTGATGTATGTGTATCTATCTTAATTCATATGTGTTGGAGTGGAATATAATGTAATTTAGTTTAATTCCACTCCAATTCACTTCGACACATATGGATTGAGATGAATACATGCACATTCATATAAGACCTTAGGGAGGAACGGACCAAAAAAATAGGAGACAAGCGCTTATAACGATAGAAGAGAGCTAGAATACGCTCTCATGTATAATGGGGTCAAAGCCGCACCACACAACCACTCATAACCAAGTATAGGATATTATCAATATAATTAGGATTATTAACTCATACAAATCTTATAATGAATATTTTGATTCCTAAATAATCTCAAGGGAAAAATTTTAACTAAAATTTTTAGATTCACTATTGTGTTAAGCTTTTTCAAAGACGGTCAAACATAATTTTTTAGAGAGGTCTAGGCAGCTGCCCCTGTTGGTAGGTCTATGAAAACCAGAGAGCCAGAAGGAAAGACCACCTATAAGATGATATTTTCATAGATCAGTCTCTTATAATGCCCGTCTCTAGAAAAAACGAAAAAAAAAATCAAATCCCTTTCCACTGCTCTAGCTTGTGATTGTGCCCCGAAAAGGAAAACATCAATTAGTGGATACGAGAAAAGTGGTTGAAACCAACTGGCTAGAGCGACCTTTAGGGGTCACTTACAACTTCCTGAACAGAGACGTATTGTCTTGACAGTTCAGACTGGCACCCAAGAAAACTAAGAATTATCATAGGAGTATGGGTTGGCACTCCAGAAATATGTATTTCCTTGAAGATGAACCTTATATATTCTTTGGGGTTCAATTTCGCCTCTCATAAAAAATTTTTGGCCGCTAAGGGCATGTACAACGGTCCTCTTGAACCCGTCTCCGTGATGTCATTTTTGCGGAAACCCCCCTGCCAACTCGAAGAGACGGGGCCATCGTCGTCTCGCGAGACGACGGGGAGAGCCCGTGGCCCGAGGTGGAGTCGCCGGCTCGAGTCGCCGTTGTACGGTCGCCTCATCAACTCGAAGGCGCGTGGATCCCGGGCGCGCGGGGTTCTGGTTTTGGCGCTCGTAGGAGGGCGTTGTCGCGTCATCCTCTCCGACCTCGCCGACGGTCTCCCAACGTCCCCACAGCGTCCAGCTCGACGCGTCCTTCTCGTCTCCGCCGCAGGCGCCACCTCTGTCGCGCCGCTCAGATGGGGTGCCGCCGCCGCCGCAGGAACCGGCCAGGACCGGCCGCTCTCTGCTGCCTCCGCGCCTCTTCCCCACCCTAGCCTTCAAGGTGTTCGTTCATTTGTGTATTCGAAGCTATCATATGTGTTATTGCTGATTGAACACAGCTCCTGCTCTATTATATTCAGATTCAGTTTTCCGTTTTCTTTATGGTGTGAAAGTAATACACATCTGAGAAAACATGAGTGTGACATACATCTGAGAAAATGAGTGCAGTCTGCCACTAGGTGATGTTTTACTTCCTGATGCTGCATCTCACATTTTTTATGGGTCCGATCTGATTCATAATCTAGCACTAGCCGTATATATAGTGCTACTTTCACCTTGCTAATTTGGTTCTCAAGGTAGTATTGAGGATCAATGGGTATATTATTTTTGGAAAGCACAGGGGAGAAGCTCTGAATACCAGTTGTTATATTTTTCTCTGATATGTATGTCCATTCTCTGTTAATCAGACAAGGGCTAGTTAGCAAATCAATCCAGCTACTGAAACATCGATTTCAGTAGGTATGTCATATGAACAACCATTTCTGAAAACTGAAGTTATATATTGGTTGTTTAGCACCTACTGCAATGTATGGTCTGATTGAGCCAAATATGCTGTCAGTGAGCATTTAGCTGTTTGGGTACTTAGCTTATCTACCTAGCTATGACATAGTGTGAACTCCTCTTTTAGTCAGATTGTGTGAATATGAATCTAAGTGTGAACTCTGCAAAAGGAAGGAGGCGCAAGATAGTGTAAACTCTGAAAATAGTGCAGCCATATTTCCAACATGAAGTATTTGTAGGTGTAAAATTGTGGATTCCTATATTCCATCAGACCTCTGCATGTACAACTTGCAGTTTTCCCTGGCTGTTTATAAGAATTAGCGTGACTGAATATTTAGGTGTGTTCAATTTGTTTCCATCAGGCCTCTGAATGTACCTATTATGTACCTTTTTCTCCTGTATTTTTTTTTGGTAATTTGGACTGAAAATTTGTTATTGAGAATTGTTCTTGACCTGCATCAGCTAAGATACCAAATGTTCTTGTTTCTTACAGTTATGACTAGCTGAAGAAGTAGAGAAGATCAATAAGAGAAAGCACAGAATAAGCAACCTGTTGCTGTTAGACGGCAATGCTCTTTGCTGACCCAGAATGCTAGTGCAGGCTATCTTCTGAAACTTGTGTATCAAATGATTGAGAATAGTACTGACAAATGGTTTCAGTCTCTCTGAGAACATGGTTTCAGTCTCTTTGTGTTAGCTATCTTGCTGTACTGCCTGTGTGTTTCTGAGCAATTTTGGTTATTTGCTGCAGGGATAAAGATTGGAGCTTATGATGTATCAGTATGGACTACTTAGATTATCTGTCATTTTGAAGGAATGTGGGTGTCCGTAAATTTGTAAGCTTCAATCTAAAATTGCTGCCCCCTTCTTTAGAATGAACTGAATTGTTGTAAAACAATACTATGCAATCTATTTCTTTGTACTATTTTTTTTTTAATTTTTGCTTATCAATTTTCCATCTTATAGCAACACAATGGTTTACAAAGTGCTATTCATGATTAATCTTGGCTACATTCAAAGCATTAAACAGCTCGCAGACAAGTCACTATCTATGGGTTGTGCGACTTGTCTTTTAAAGCGTCTTTACGTCGGATTCTAGGCTCTTGCAGACGATGTCTCTGGGTTGTACATGCCCTAAGGATATTCCAATTTGTGGTATTGAGACTCTGATTCCTAAATAAATTGAAATGCATGACGTGATCATTAAATAAATCTTTTAAGGCGACAAACGTTTAACGTACGGGCTGGCAGCTGCTAGGTAATATGTACAGTAGTAGGGCCTCGTTAATTTCTCCTCCCAAAGTTTAGTTCATATCATATCGTATGTTTGGACATATACATGGAGTATTAAATATAGACTAAAAAATAACTAATTGTACAGATTGTGACTACTTTGTGAGATGATTTTTTTAAGCCTAATTAGTCCATGATTTGACAACGTGGTGGTACAGTAAATATGTGCTAATAACGGATTAATTAGGCTTAATAAATCCGTATCGCGGATTAGTGAGGACTTGTGTAATTTATTTTATTATTACTATCCAAACACTATGACACATCATGTGATATCCGATATGACACCCTAAACTTTAGCCCCTGAATTTAAATAACCCCGACTGAGCCGTCCGGCATATCCATGCTCACTGCTGCGCTGCACAGAGGATCGGATACGTATATCATCTCATCTGTGCTATATCTTGTCAGAGCTCTGCTCTAATGACAGAGCAAGTTAATACCAGAAAATGGATCCTGGGCAGCAGGGCTAGCTTAATTACTAATTACTCTCTAATAAAAGCAAACACGGATTAGCTTTATTAATATTTGGGAAAAGGTCAAGGGCAAGATCGATGCATGCATGCAGCTGTCGCTGGCAGCAAATAATGCGGACAACAACAGCTTAGAGCTAGCTGTGCGCGCGCGCGGTGCTCCTTTACAGGCGGAAAGAGAGGACAGAGGAGAGGAGGGATCGAGAGCGCAGCAAGCGGTGATGGACCGGAGCCGCGTAGGATGGCCACCATGCATGTAATGTCCAGCGCGCGTCGCGATCGGTCTACTCCATGCGTGCCTCGGCTCGGTCGTGCTCGCACTGTGGCAGAGGGCACAGTGTGCTTGTGCAATTGTGCATGTGCGTGTGCATGCATGATGCATGCATATGGTGATAACAATAACATGCGGTGAGGTTGTTTGCTTCTGCGTGCGTATGCGCCTTTGTGAGCGTATTGAGGGAGTGAGGGCGCATGCATGCGCACAAGAAAAAGCGAGGGACTAATATAACGATATTGCTCAGGGGTCATATAGAACTTTAGAAGAGAAGAGAACCTTTAGCAGTTTAGTGTTTTTTTTTTTTTTTTTTTGAGAAAGGGAGCACGCTCCAGCTTCATGCACGCGCTCCAACGTGTGACGAGATGTAACGGTGTAGCCCAATGGGCTCGTACAAACATGCCTGCGCAAATTGGTTCGTGGGCTGCATTATTCACCTGGGCTGGGCCTGCTGAGGCTCGCATAGCGTCGCCGTCGCAAAAAATAAAAAAAAATGTAGAACAAAAAATCGTAGCGTCGCCGTCGAAAGTAAAAAATATATCAGAGCCAGGTTTCGATCCTGGGACCTGTGGGTTATGGGCCCACCACGCTTCCGCTGCGCCACTCTGATGGCTGTGTTAGAATCGCTGTTTAACATTTCTTTAAAACGAAAACAGGGAAGCCACAGCTGTTGATTAGTTTGCATTTTTTGGTTTTTTGAATCTAACTACCAAATATTCCCTCATCCTTTAAGATCTACCTCAATTTGGAATGAAGAGAGTATAATCGACTCCGCACCATGGCCCAACACTTAACTCATATGGATACGTCATACGTAAGAGAGTGTTAAACCACGGGAACAGTTCGTATTTTAATTTATTTTGGAATCGGACTCAGCACCTTGCTTCAACATGCTATTATAACTTGTGAAGAATGAAGAAATCTTTCGCGCTTTAAACCGATATGTGTATAGATCAACATGGCATGCGATCATATGTACTTTCTCTATCCTTTTTAATAGTCGATATGGTATTCATGTTGGTTAAAATTTTTAAGTTGATTAGGTTTATAGAAAATATCAACAACATTTATATTTCTAGATAAGTTTATTATTATAAAAATAGATTCATCGATCTATCTAATAATACTAATTATATACCATAAATAATAATTTTTTTTCTTGTATATATTTATTAAAATTGAGTATGTTTGACTTCTCGACAAATGAGAACGACAGTTAAACAAGAACGAAGGGTAATAAGTCAATAGTAAAGGCTCTCCTAGTTAAGCGTCTAACTTTGAGGTGGCCCAGGCATATTTTGTTTACCAACAATGTCACGATGATATAATTATTAATGTTCCGTGGGTCAGTGGGTACGGTGCCACGTATTATTTATGTTGTTAAGTGATTAGTTAATACCAAATCCAAATCAGAATACCATCTTTTCCCATACTGGGTCAGCTCATTTCAGGGGACGAAGGAAAGAACAACTAGAAAGGATAAGAGAGAATCATAAAGAAAACCTATGAGAAAAAATAACAATTTTCTATGTTGCTTTTTAAAAATTAAGAAGAATCTCTTTGCAAGTTACAGTAACGTTTCCGGTATTCGGAGGAAACTGCCGTGGCATACCTAGAATTCCACCGGTACGTCACGCCATGATTTTGATGTACTCTTATTTTCTAAAAAGACCATTTTGTGTCTTGTTATTTATCTTTTGCACTACTTTTTGTTTTTCTCAAGATATATAAGATGTGAGGTACCCTTTTATCAAAAAAGGAGTTAGCATAAGCAATCTATAAATAGTTTGAGTACGCATAAAAAATTACACACCATATAAGATTACAACACTAATTTTTGGAAAAATGGCTCTCTCAATGATAACAAGAAAAACATTCGGAACACTATCAACTATCTTATTGTTCAATATGATTTTGACTAAACTCATCATAGAAAATGCTCTCTCAACACATGTGGTCGCTATTGGGAGATGCAATACTACAGTAAACCAAGTCAATTGAACTAATTTGAGGACAGATTGACACATATGGAACGCTGCACAATGCTGAGTAATACTGCACGACGCTGCATCACGCGATTCACGCCGCACAATGCCAAGTTACATCCCAGGCAATATTGCAAACAGTGGGCTAAGGCATTCAGCGGAGCCTTCAGAAATATGCTAAGCAAGCTTATAGCGACACTAAGACATTTAACATTTTCTCATAAAAGCATGCATATTATTGCTTGGCGTTTGTTGACTGCTCGTACTACCATTTGGCAGTGCGGTTGATGCATATACAACATGTTCGGCAGCCTGTAACCGCCTGTATGGCTTGGCTTATTAGTCAGCCAACAGTGTTTTCCTCTCACACCAAACCAGCCAACAGTACTTTAGTCATGGGCTTATAAGCCAATCCAGTCGAAACGAACAGGCTTATAGATGAAGGGACGACCACGACCACGACGTCCGTTGTCACCGCAGCAGGTGTGACACGCAGCCGTGACACACAGCCACCTCTTGCAGTCACTCTTAGCCTTCCACACGGGAAAGGCTAATGTCCGGACGTCTGAACGGGGGGCTAGCATCTAGATACCCCGCGTCGCACGCCTGTTTCACATGGGGGTCTGCACCGCTTCGTGTCCAGTGCCTGCTCCGTGTCCCGCGCCGCTCCATATTCCACGCCCGCTGTCTCGATCTACGCCCCTGGTTTCTCACGCCTACCGCTCGCACCCCTCCACACCAACGTGCATGCAGGCGGGCCCAGCAGCTGCAGCTGCAGTAGGCGACTGCTGCAAATGAGGTCCACTGCAACAGTTACAACACCAGATTTGCTTTGCAACATCTAGAGGAAACATTTGTAACATGCAGTTGAAACATTTGCAACGTACGTCTAAAACATGAGGGAAACACGTGTGTAGCCATTGCAAAACATACGCAGCATCTAGACGAAACACTTGCAACATACGTGTGAAAACATATGCAACATTCGGATGAAACATTTGCAACATAGGTGTGAAACATATGCAACACCTAGATAAAAACACGTACGTGCGACATCCGTCTGAAATAGTTGAAACATTTGGAACAGACGCTTATAACATACGTGTATAGCCATTACAATATATGCAATATCCTGATCTACTTTTGTAACATCCACATGAAACACTTGC
Organism: Miscanthus floridulus; assembly: GCF_019320115.1. Taxonomy (NCBI): domain Eukaryota; kingdom Viridiplantae; phylum Streptophyta; class Magnoliopsida; order Poales; family Poaceae; genus Miscanthus; species Miscanthus floridulus. Next base: position 212,258,371 of record NC_089587.1, on the reverse strand, counting down.
AACATGCATATGGAACACCTGAAATACTTAAAACATACGCTTGCAACACGCGCTTGCAACATTTGAGGAAGGAAGGGAGCGTGAGGTGTAGCCAGAGAAGCCCGCTCCGGGACTGGCCACTCCGGATCTCGTGATGTCGAGCTGAGGTTGAACGTCGTGGCGGTGTTGGTGTCGACAACAACCATGACCCGTGGTGGGGAACGGTGGCGTTGGCAGCACCTCGACGCGGCGAGGGACGGAGCACGACACACAGGGGTGGGGACCGGGCACGACGTGGCGAGGCGGAGTGGGCGTGGCGGAGGATGGAGCACGACATGGCGATAGACATGGCGTGGCTTGACGTGGGATGAGGGCGCCACCACTAGGCGGCTTGGGGCAGGCGGACGGCACGGTGAGCTGTGACAATTGAAGCAAGGAGTTGGGGATTTCTGTCAGCTGTCGCAGTGTAGATGGAGTAGATAGAGGAGAGAGTGTAGTTAGGCCTGTTGGGTCGGTCGCTAGAGCGAGCGTGCAGCAGAGCATCCAATTTTTTTAAAATTTCTGCAGCATTACCGATTACTTAATCATAAATTTTGTGGGTGTTCTTTGTGGGACTAGTCTTCTAAGGTCCGAGTTGCTCTTGATAAGTCTAGGCTTACTGGGATCTTATGCTGTATTTTTCTTTTCTTTTTAATTAATAAAAACGTGCTTACACATGGTCACGAAAAAAAATCTGCCGCAACACTCGCACTCAGTCAATTTAACCTCCATGATGCTAATGCCAAGATCACAAGTGGAATTGTGTGAGTGATAGCAAGGGATTTGGGGAAGAATTTGGGAAGGATTGGAGAGCACGAAGGGGAGGAAGGCGGATCCGGCAGGAGCCCGAAGGGTAGGATTGTATTGAGTTCGTAGAGTTGTTTACAAATTGTTTGTTTGCTTCTCTTCCTCTCGTTCTCTCTTAAGTACACGGAGACAGGGTGTCTCCAGCACGCGCGTACAAGCACTCCGTCTACTTGGCCCACTCGTTCCCTGTGTATCGCACATTGGGCCGCCTGGCCTCTTAGCCTTAGGCCGTTGGCCATCATCAGCTTCTTCCTCCTGATCATGACGGACGGTGGTATGGGAGGTGCTCACATCCCCTCCTCCTTGGAGCGCTGCTTGCCCCTAAGAGGCTGCTCGAGGGAACTCCTAGCGGAGGGCTTCATAATCCTCCCATGTAGCGAGTGAAGTTGGTAGGTTGTTCCACTTGACAAGGACTTGCTGGACGGAAGAAGTTCCATGACGCGCCAACCGAGTCTGGAGAACCTGTTTAGGTGCCAACTTTAGAGAAAAATTAGAAGGTAGGACTGGCGATACCTACTGATCAGCGCCAACAGCCTTCTTGAGCTGAGAGACATGGAACATTAGGTGAATGGCGGAATGTGCCGGAAGGGCGAGCTTGTAAGCCACCTGTCCCACGCGCTGAAGAATTTCATACGGGCCAAAGAATCTGAATGCCAACTTTTGATGGGAGCGTGGTGCCAAAGAAGATTGCACGTAAGGTTGTAGCTTGAGGAAGACCTTGTCACCCACTTCAAACTGGCGCTCTAATCGGTGTTGATCCGCTTGCTTCTTGAGTCTGGTCTTGGCACGATTCAGGTGGTGTTGCAGCAGCTGGTCCATCAAGGATCAATCAGCAGACCAGCCTGCCAATTCTGGTGTTGATGGTGTAGATGTAGGCAACATTAGCAGGCGAGGGTAGTACCCGTACAAAGCTTCAAAAGGAGAGCGACCAATAGCTGAGTGAAGGCAAGTATTGTACCAGAATTCAGCGGTAGCGACCCACTGATTCCATTTCATCGGACAGGCGTGGACAAAGCATCTGAGATACATCTCGAGGCACTGATTGAGTCGTTCTGACTGCCCGTCAGACTACGGGTGGTAAGCTGTGCTATGACGGAGTTGGACACTGGCTAAGTTGAACAATTTGGTCCAGAATGTACTGGTGAAAATGCGGTCACGATCCGACACAATGGAAGATGGCAGCCCATGGTGACGATATACCTGCTCCATGAAAGCCTTTGCCACACCAGCCGCAGTGAAAGGATGGCTGAGTGGGATAAAATGGCCATATTTAGTGAACAGATCAATAACGACCAGGATACAGTTGAATTTACCAAAAGTTAGGAGGCCCTCGATGAAATCCATTGAAATGGTTTGCCAAGCAGTGGTGGGCACTTGGAGAGGCTGGAGAAGTCTAGGTTGTTTGGTGCGGTCGTATTTGGACTGTTGGCAGATTGAACAAGATTGGACAAAGAGCTTTACTGCCGATGTCATACCCTACCAACAAAAGAACTATCGGAGCCTGGCACATGTGACTGATACTCCGGAGTGACCCCCCAAGCACTGGCGTGAAATTCTGCAATCAGCCTGCTTTGAAGCTCCTTATCTGCACCCAACCAAACCTTGTTGTGACAGCGCAGAATACCGGCGTACCAAGTGAAGTCCGGCACAGCTGATGGATCAACAGATAATTTAGTAATGAGCTCTTGAGCCACTGGGGCCTGCTCGTAGCTGGCTGCGAAGGCCGAAAGCCAAAAGGGCACTACAGTGGATACAGCTGCACAAGTGGCTGGCGGAGCAGGGTGGTGAGATAGCACGTCTGCTGCCCAATTGTCGGCACCCTTGCGGTAGATGATTCTGTACTACAAGCCCAATAACTTGGAAAATACTTTGTGCTGCCAATCAGTGTGTAAACGCTGATCGCCCAGTTGTGTGAGACTCTTGTGATCATTTAAGATGATGAATTCCTGAAACTGGAGGTAGGGGTGCCACGTTTGAACAGCGAGAAGAATGGCGATGTATTCTTTCTCGTATGTCGATAAGCCATGAGACTTGGGACCCAAAGCTTTACTGAGGAACGCGAGGGGGTGGCCATCCTGCATTAGTATAGCCCCAATACCCATGTCAGATGCATTGGTCTCAATGCAGAAAGGGCGGTTGAAGTTGGGTAAGGCCAGGACAGGAGCATTGCATAGGGCATCCTTCAGTGTCTGAAATGCCCTGTTATGGTCCTCAGTCCACACAAACAGCACATGTTTCTTGAGTAGGTTGGTCAGTGGCTTGGAGATGATGCCAAAGTGTCGCATGAACTTTCTGTAGTACCCCGCAAGACCCAAGAATCCCCTGAGCTCTTTGACTGAATTTGGGATTGGCCACTGAGCAATAGCATCGAGTTTTGTCGGATCTGTACCCACTCCGTCAGCCGAAATAATATGGCCTAGGTATGATATCTTCTGTTGGGCAAATGAACATTCGGACAGTTTGAGCTTCTAGTGATCACACGCCAAAGCTTGAAACACCAGACGGATATGCTCCAGATGGGACTCCTGGGTAGGACTGTATATGAGTATATCGTCAAAGAATACTAGAACAAAGTGACGAAGATACAGGCGTAACGTCGTGTTCATAGCATCCTAAAAGGACCCTGGCGCTCCTATGAGGCCAAATGCCATGACACAGAACTCGAACTGGCCAAAGTGAGTCTGGAAGGTTGTTTTAAACTCCTCACCCGCCTTCATTCTGATTTGGTGGAATCCGGCTTGGAGGTCCATGCTAGTGAAGAATGACGCCCCAGCCAATTCATCTAGCAGCTCATCGATGATTGGCACCGGGTACTTGCCCTTGATAGTTATAGCATTGAGATGGCGGTAATCGACACAAAAATGCCATGTGCCATCCTTCTTCTTCACTAGTAACACCGGAGAAGCAAAGGCACTAGAGCTCTTCTGAATGAGACATTGCTGCAGCATCTCGCCCACTTGCTTTTCAATTTCTATTTTCAGTTGTGGAGCGTAACGATAGGGACGAATGAACACTGGTTGGGCTCCAGCGATCAGAGGGATCGAATGGTCACAGTCACGTCTTGGTGGAAGGTCTGTTGGAGGCTAGAATAACTTAGTGAATTCTGCCATGAGTGAAGATATTGCATCTGGTACTACGGGATCAGAAGAGGCACTGTCAGCAACTTCAGCCTGGAGCATAGTCAACTGAATCACTGAGCCTACTAGCAACAGAGGTTCGCATCCCAACAGCAAGGCAGAACTGCCATTGTAAGGAATTGAGATCCACTTATGCTGCCAATGAATGTGCATTGGGCTGAAACTTGAGAGCCAATCGAGACCTAAGATCATATCATACGCAGACAGCGGCAAAATCTTCAGGTCAGTATTGAAAACACATCTCTGCACTGCCCAAGTGGCCCCAGGGATAAATGAGGAACAGCGTAGGACAGCACCGTTGGCAACCTGCACAGGAATCTCTTGATCTAGACTCTGAACCCCTTGCAATGACCGAGCCACAGATGCACTGAGGAATGTATGCGAACTGCCCGAATCCACCAAGATTGCAACCAGCAAGCCTTGAATGAAACCGTCAAGGCACAGAGTCTTAGGAGCAGAAGCACCTGCAATAGCAGCCATAGACAGGTGTAACATTATTTGTGCACTAGGAATGGGATCAGGCATGTCCTCATCTGTATTGTCGTCTAGGTCTGGGAAAACATCGAGTAGTTCTTGGACCATGTGAAGCTAAACGGCGGCTTGGCAGCGGTGATCGTGGCTCCACTTTGCCCCGCAACGGATGCAGAGACCCCGAGAGCGGCGAGAAGCCCGTAGAGCATGAAACTTCTCTTTAGCAGAAGCAGTCAGAGTGTCTTCCACGTGATCCGCACCCCCAGCAGGTTGAGGCAGTGGTGGAGCTGGTAATGGCACGCCGTGGCCAGGCCAAGGCCATCGTGGGACTGTGGCCACATCATTGCGCCGATAAGTCTTCCTGGTAACTGCTAGCGTGTCCTCCTGCAATTGCGCCAAGACACAAGCAGCATCGAGAGAAGATGGACTCTGAACAAGAAGGACGACTTTGATCTCATCCCGCAGACCCTCTATGAAACGCTGAATGTAATAGAGTGGGTCAGGGTGCTTAGCATAGGCTTTTAACTGGTCAACCAAGGCAACAAACTGTTCGACGTACTCAGAGACAGGACTAGTGTGACGAAGCTGAAACAGGCGACGCAATAACAGTGCGTGCTCGTCTTTGGCAAAGCGGGCAAGGATTTGGCTACAAAATTCCGACCAGGTAGTGGACTCAAGTTCATCTTCTACAGAGGAGAGCCAGCGTTTTGCAGCGCCCTTAAAATGCATGTTAGACGCTTGAACCCAAAGCTCAGACTCCACGCGATACAGTTTGAAGTAGTGGGTGGCTTGTTTAATCCAGAGCTTGGGGTGTTGACCATCAAAGGTTGGGAAATCAAATTTTGGTAGTTTGCCGGTATGACCTCCCCCACTTCCTCCTTGGAAAACTGACTCCCAGTGTGAGGTGTGGTTAGGTGGTGGTGGTGGGCGTGGCGGCGGACATGGAAGAGGATAGGGGACAGGCGGATGGCAAGGAGACATACCCTTGCTGGGAGGTGGAATCAGAGTGGTAACCACTTCGAATTCACCATCCCAGTTCTAGTGCTCGACGCGGTGCCCGTTGGGCTGATTGGTTGATGATCCCGCAGATGGGCGCGGGGCAGCCATGAAGTCGCCAGGCATGGCGGACTTGAGTGTAGGTGACAGCGTCGGCTTCAGTGTCGGCGACGACGTCGGCCTGGTGTCCGGGGCGGATGTTGTCGGAGTGGAGGGCCACGACGAAGGCCATGGGGACGCCATGGGCGCGCCATCGCCCGGCATCAACGCGAACACCCCTGGGGTTGCCGACGGGGCGTCCACCATGGTGCGCTCCATGTACTTGGAGATCTTCCCGACTTCGAGCCGAAGAGAAGACAACTTGGTGACCTCGATGCGGAGGTCGTCAATCACACCATCGACGCCCGGGCGCCATTCGTCGAACAATTTGGCTGCGTGCTCCAGTTGGTCGAGGCGGCTCGCAGAGGAGTCTGTGGAGAGCGCGACCTTCCTCGCGAGATCGTCGAAACGCTGCTCCTGAGCGGCGAAGCGCTTGTCCAGCTCGACGAGGAGAGCCTTCTGGTCAAGACTCATGGCGCCGCGACGAACCGTGAGGCGTGTGTAGTGATCGTGGGTGGCGGAAGGGGCTGGATCCAGATCGGTGGAGCTCACCACAAATTGCGATTCGTGGACTGAAATTACACAATCTCGAATTCAATCCGCAGGACACAGATCAAATTCGAGTTAGACCCACCAAATCCGTTTGAATTCAAGCAATCGGTGGAGTACTGAGCGCACGCGACGGATGCGAGCCGAGGAGCGGTGTCTCTGATACCACTTGTGAGTGATAGCAAGGGATTTGGGGAAGAATTTGGGAAGGATTGGAGAGTACGAAGGGGAGGAAGGCGGATCCGGCAGGAGCCTGGAGGGCAGGATTGTATTGAGTTTGTAGAGTTGTTTACAAATTGTTTGGTTGCTTTTCTTCCTCTCGTTCTCTCTTAAGTACACGGAGACAGGGTGTCTCCAGCACGCGCGTACAAGCGCTCCGTCTACTTGGCCCCACTCGTTCCCTGCGCATCGCGCATTGGGCCGCCTGGGCCTCTTAGCCTTGGGCCGTTGGCCATCATCAGCTTCTTCCTCCTGATCATGACGGCCGGTGACGCTCCATCACCATTCGGCGCCGAGGCCGTGCCCAACAGCCGGCGGTGGTCACCAAGACGACTCGCCGGCGCCATGTTTGATGTTTCTACCCGGAGTGCCTTCTTCGAGCCTGTTCTTTCTATCAAGGGAAAATTTGAAGACTGCCATGGCTTGCGGTGTGAGGTGCAGACGTGCAGTAGAACACAATCGGCGGCTTGCGATCTCTTGGGGTCGCAAATGGACATCTTGCGGGCTTGGCAGGCTGGCCGGTGAAGCAATTGCAGCTAATCCGCTCGAGTGATGAAGGCAATGTAGTGTGGGCCTAACGGGTTGCGGTAATTAACCTGACATGGTGGGACCGTGGGAAGGCAGACATGCGTCATCGGTTCATCATCAAGAAAGAAAGAAAAAGTCCACTAAAAAAAAGAAAAAAAGCGAGAAACTGATATATAAAAGGGGAAAAATGGAGAGAGAAGGGAGGAGCCGTCTCGTTTTCCCCATCGGGTTTCTTCCCCGCCGCCGCTCTCCCTGTGTACAGTGTCCACCCCGCTTCCGCCCGCGTCCACCCACCCGCGCCGCCCCGCCCCCCGAACCCTAACGTCTGGCGGCGATGAGCAACGGCGGCCCGCCGAGGAAGCGCAACTTCAAGATCGAGGCGTTCAAGAACCGTGTGGAGCTCGACCCCAAGTACGCGGAGCGTACATGGAAGGTCCTCGAGCACGCCATCCACGAGATCTACAACCACAACGCCAGTGGCCTCTCCTTCGAGGAGCTTTACAGGTTGGTCCACACCCCCACAACCCACCCCGCGCAACTCACCTTACCTGGCTATCGCCGCCTTTCGGCCTTCCGCTGACGGCCATTCGAAGAATCATTATGTGTTTCTGGAGTAGCGACTTGTGCAAATTCGGGCAAAATTGTGTCTGTTCGGGATGATTATTAGCGGAACACCAGTTCCTGTGGATCCTTCCTACCCCTCTGTACGGATTTTGATACCTAATAACCGTGATTATTCGAGACTGAGTTGTATGTAGGAACTGATGTTACATTGCACTTCATGTGACTATGTGAGCAGTAGATTTGTGTTTGATTTACGTATTATAGTCTCTCCAAATCTGTGCCTGTTGAACCTTTTTTTTCTTTTGCAGAAAATTAGTTAGCAAATTTACTAGCACTAATTACTGTACAAAAATATCTGGTGTGGCACGTAGATGCCGGTGCACTACACCAAGATATAGTGTGGCCTAGCCTGATTGTAACTTTCTCTCTCTCTCTCTCTCTATGCAGGAGTGCCTACAACATGGTGCTTCACAAGTATGGTGAGAAGCTGTATGATGGCCTTCAGAACACGATGACATGGCGCTTGAAGGAAATATCAAAATCAATAGAGGCTGCACAGGGTGGTTTATTTTTGGAGGAGCTGAATGCAAAGTGGATGGATCACAACAAGGCGCTACAGATGATACGAGATATTCTTATGTACATGGACAGGACATATGTCCCTACATCTCATAGGACACCTGTTCATGAGCTTGGTCTGAATTTGTGGAGGGATCACATAATTCACTCCCCCATGATCCATAGTCGGCTGGTTAACACCCTTTTGGATCTTATAAAAGGGGAAAGAATGGGTGAAGTGATTAACAGAGGCCTGATGAGGAGCATAACAAAGATGCTGATGGATCTGGGTCCTGCTGTGTATCAAGATGATTTTGAGAAACCATTTCTGGATGTTTCAGCCAGCTTCTACAGTGTGGAGTCTCAAGAGTTCATTGAGTGCTGTGACTGTGGGAACTACCTTAAGAAGGCCGAGAGGCGTCTAAATGAGGAAATGGAGCGTGTCTCACACTATTTGGATGCTGGCAGTGAGGCAAAGATAACTAGTGTAGTGGAGAAAGAGATGATTGCCAATCACATGCACAGATTGGTTCACATGGAAAATTCAGGGCTTGTTAACGTGCTAGTAGATGACAGGTATGAAGATTTGGGTCGGATGTATTCCTTGTTCCGAAGGGTTCCTGATGGGTTATCAACGATTAGAGATGTCATGACTTCTTACCTGAGGGAAACAGGGAAGCAGTTAGTGACGGATCCAGAAAGTTTGAAAGATCCAGTCGAATTTGTCCAACGCTTGTTAAATGAGAAGGACAAGCATGATAAGATCATCAGTGTTGCTTTTGGCAATGACAAAACCTTCCAGAATGCTCTGAATTCGTCTTTTGAGTATTTCATCAACTTAAACAACCGATCACCTGAATTCATATCATTATATGTTGATGACAAACTCCGCAAAGGACATAAAGGGGCCACAGAAGAAGATGTGGAGGTTATACTGGACAAAGTCATGATGCTGTTCCGATACCTCCAGGAGAAGGATGTGTTTGAAAAGTACTATAAGCAGCATTTGGCGAAAAGGCTCCTGTCTGGCAAAACTGTTTCTGATGATGCTGAAAGAAGTATGATAGTTAAACTCAAGACAGAATGTGGATACCAGTTCACTTCGAAGCTAGAGGGCATGTTCACTGATATGAAAACCTCCCAGGACACCATGCAAGACTTCTATGCCAAGAAGTCTGAGGAACTCGGGGATGGCCCTACGCTTGATGTCCACATTTTGACAACTGGTTCTTGGCCTACGCAGCCCAGTCCTCCTTGCAACCTTCCAACTGAAATTCTTACAGTATGTGAGAAGTTCCGGGCATATTATCTTGGGACTCACAATGGCCGGAGATTGACATGGCAAACAAACATGGGTACAGCTGACATAAAAGCCACATTTGGAAAAGGCCAGAAGCATGAACTGAATGTATCCACTTATCAGATGTGTGTTCTCATGCTGTTTAACAATGCTGATGGATTGACCTACAAAGACATTGAACGGGATACTGAGATACCTGCCTCAGACCTAAAGAGATGTCTGCAGTCCCTTGCTTGTGTCAAGGGGAAGAATGTTCTCCGCAAGGAGCCCATGAGCAAGGACATATCGGAGGATGATACATTCTACTTTAATGATAAGTTCACAAGCAGGCTTGTTAAAGTGAAGATTGGGACAGTGGTAGCACAAAAGGAATCTGAACCAGAGAAACAGGAGACTCGCCAACGGGTTGAGGAGGACAGGAAACCTCAGATCGAGGCAGCCATTGTCAGGATCATGAAATCACGGAGGGTGTTGGATCATAACAGCATTGTTGCTGAGGTTACCAAGCAATTACAAGCACGTTTCTTGCCAAACCCTGTTGTCATAAAGAAGCGCATCGAATCTCTAATTGAGCGTGAATTCTTGGAAAGAGACAAAGTAGATAGAAAATTATATCGTTATCTTGCATAGAAAGCTGTCATGTGATAATTCATGGACAGTTGACATCCTTCAGCTCTTGTAAAACAGTTTTCTTTATGCTCAACTTCTGTTTTATCAGTTGCATTGGCTGCTGGGTTCATAGATGTTCAAACATTGGCCATTGGTTGATGGTGAATTGATGTTTTTGGACAACCGACGAGTAAATTTGTATTTGCGTGTCTGACTCGGATGGTGTGCTCAGAGGACACAATGTTTTATACTGGTTCAGACGGAATGTCCCTACATCCAGTTTGCTGGTGCTCGTGCTACCGACACTTGGTTTGCAGTAGGGATTACAAACAGAGGGATTACAAACAGGCGAGAAAGTGAAAGGATCCCAAGTCTTTGGTGAAATAAATGAACAGGTGCTGAGAGTTCGATCGCTGCTCAGCCGTGTGTTCGCGTCGTGCTCTTGTGCGGATCTGGCCCCATCCCCTTCATGGGGTGTCCTGCTCTTCCTTTTATAGGCTAAGGGAAAGCACGGGTTACAGCGGGGGAAAAGGAGAAGAACTAGAGAGAGGTTTCTAGGATCGTCGGGTCCTTCTCCTTCATGCGGATCCCGCCGATCCTGTAGATGTCAATAGGGACGACTCCACGTCGCGACTCTGTTCGTCACTGGCGCCATACGCGTCGGTCATGGCGTTCCATTCTTGTCCCGGCGGACATCGTGGTGAACTGATGCGCCTGTCAGCGTTCGTACGAGGGTTAGGCAGAATAGCACCGGCACGTTCGACGCTGTTCTTGATGTGAATCCTCAGGTATGTCCTGTCATGGCCACGAGTTACATCGAGGCGTGCTAGTCTCTTCCCTGATGTCAGAGTTTTGACTTAGGCTCATACGTTTGGACCTAGAGTGGTTGGCGGTGGTACGGGTCCCCGTCGGACGAGATAGAAATCGCGCTCTTGGGGTCGAGTGAGACGGAGCCCGCACCCAAGGGATTGGGCGAGGCAGAGTCCGTGGCTTTGGGTGAGACCCCCGTGGCCTTGGGGTCGAGCGAGACGGAGCCTGCACCCAAGGAGTCGGGCGAGGCGAAAACCGCGTCCTTGGGGTCGGGTGAGACGGAGCCTGCTCCCAAGGGGTCGGGCGAGGCAGAGTATGCGGCTTTGGGTGAGACCCCCGCGGCCTTGGGGTGGGGCGAGACGGAGCCCGCACCCAAGGGGTCGGGCGAGGCGGAAACCACGTCCTTGTGGTCGGGCGAGACGGAGCCTGCACCCAGGGGGTCGGGTGAGGCGGAGCCTGTGGCCTTGGGTGAGATCCCCGCGGCTTTGGGGTAGAACGAGACCTTTGAATACATCTTGCTTCATTCGGGGAAGTCAGCGTGGGCGCTAACTCCCTTGCTTTGGGTACCCTAATATCGATTCTCGACAGTAGCCCATGAGCCTGTGGAGGAATAGAATACTCCTTTGGAGGCTTTTTCGGACGGGAGGACTCCGAGGGCCTTGGTCTTCTTTTTGTAGCCTGCGGCGTGTCCCGGTAGGACGGTGGTCCTCTTTCGTCGTGATTGGACCCCTCAGGGGTATAGCTGTGAGATTTGGTGGGTCGAAAAAAGCCTTTCCTGATTTCGGCCCCTATGGGGGTCTGTCGTTCTACGACCGCACGTTCGGTCTCCTTGCTAGTTCAACTTTCCTCGAGCCCCCGCTCGTAGCAGGGGTCCGGTCGAGGGTCGGCTCATCTTTGTGATCGTCACCCCGTCCGTGGTTTCCGCAATCGGAGGAGTTGAGCTAACGTCACTTGCCTTGATGGCTCGAGTGTCGCGCTCGGTGAGCTCACTAACGGGCATGTCCGAGTGGGCCTCGGCATCCCGTTCATGGGGGCCTGGCTTGGGTCAGCTGGTGACTGACTCTAGATTCTCAGCGGTCAATTCATATAGTTGGATCCGTTCGATCGGTCCCGAGGGCTCTTTGCCTTTCTTTGAGGAAAAACTATGGATCGTATCCGACTGAGACTTGAACGTGGGCCGGGATGCCCACAGTGCTCGTGCGGCGGGTACTGGCTGCTAGCAGGCCCATCCCTTTCCACCCCCACTCTAAAGGTGCCCAGAGCGGTTGTCGAACCCGTTGGTGGGCCAACCTTCGAACTCCTAGGCCTAGACAGGTCGTATGAGCGTTTTCAGCTCCGTATCCCTCTTACCTATGACGGGTCGTGGCCTGTTTGGGGAGGCGAAATGTCCAGCATGTTTTTTGAGGGGACGACCATAGGTTGCGTGCGCATGCCCCGCGACGAGACGTGGTGCCAGGTCATGGCAGGTGCGAAGATCTATGCGGGCAGTTGGTTTTCTTGCACCCGTCGTCCCTATAAAATCAAAGGGTTAGCCCTCCATGTTTCATACGCACGCCTGCATCCTTACCTCCACAGCCACATCGCCGCCGCTAATGCTTAGATTTCCTGCCTCTGTATCTCCATCGTCGTTGAGCTCGCATCTTTCCGCTCCCACCTGCAATGGATTCGTGATGCCGTTTCGACATCACCTTCCAGCGCATGGAGGGCCTCGTCCATCACGGTCTTCTCCGCGTGCGGACCTCGGCTGAGGAGTGGTTGCTGCCCAGCAACGAGGATTCGCCGTCGCTGTCTGACGGCTACGTGGTGTCGTTCGCCCACTTCCACGAGCGTGGGCTCGCGACCCTCGCCCACAAATTCCTCCGGTGGTTGCTGCACTTCTACAAGATTGAGCTGCAGCATCTCAATCCCAATGGGATCTAGCACATGGCGGTGTTCATCGCGCTGTGCGAAGGATTCTTGGGGGATTAGCCCCTACTTTGACTTGTGGAGGTATTTTTTCGCTGTCAACCTCCAGAAGAAGAAGGACAAGGGCGACAGGTAGGAGCTACACATGCCGATGGGGTGCACCGACATCTAACTTTGGAACAATCGGGTTGGCGAGTACCCGTCCATGCGGCTCTCGATGTCTAACAAGGGGTGGCACTCACAGTGGTTCTACCTCAAGAATGACGTCGCCGCCCCTCTGTCGGAGTTCATCGGGCGCCTGATCAAAGAAGCCCGAAGCAGTAGAGGAAGTGGGGCGTCCCGGAGAAGGACAAGAAGAAGATTCGAGACCACATCGCCGCCATCCACATCTTGAAGGAGAACGGCCTGAAAGGGTCAGGCGTCATCGGGGCTTACCACGCGAGGAGGGTGGCGCCGTTGATGATGCGTGTGCTCCCGCTATACACGATGGTGCTTGAGGTGTCGTTCGATGGAACGGCGCTCGCTGAGGGAACGCTCCCCAACTTTGAGATCACACAACGCAGCAAGGAGGCAATAGAGCCTTTACAGGACGATGCGGGTGCCGCCCTCGACTTCGTCTACCCGGTGCTAGGGCATCCTCCGATGCAGCTGAAGCCAGGCTATGTTGTGTTCGTAAGTTTCCCTTTCTCTTGTCTTCTCTTCAATTGATTTCCCGACCCCGTGAGACTAACTTTGAGAGGGACGAGACCAGTCGAGGGACCTCATCCTCATGGATCACTTGGCGTCGCTACTGAGGGATTCGGCTGTGAGGGTGGCAAATCGTGCCGAGGGCGAGTGGCTGAGGAAGGCGAAGGAGGACAAGAAGAAGAAGAAGAAGAAGAAGAAGAAGAAGAAGAAGCGAAAGCTGTGGGCGTGGGAACGAGGGGAGGACACTGACAACGATGACGACGATGATGATGGTGACGACGACGAGGTGATGGAGGAAGAAGAAACGGTAGTCGATGATATCGAGTGGGACAACATGGAGAATGAGGATACGCTGACAGGCATCGGTTCATCCTTGTAGGTGTCGGGGCCCTTCCCGTTCCATGGAGGGGAGGGTATGTCTGGGGAGCCAGCGGAGGTGGGACGTACCGTCGGCCTGCCCTAGGAGCCAACAGAGGTGGGCGGCTCTACCGTCGCGCCTAAGGTGCTAGCGGAGGCGGGCGGCTCCATTGTCATGCCCTAAGAGCCAAGGGGAGCGGAGCGTTTCGCTAATGTGCCCCAGGAGCTGCCAGGGGCGAGCCCCTCTTCCCAGGAGTAGGGGGTAGGCTCGAAACGGCCTTGTTCCGACAAGGCAGAAGAAGGGTCAGGTGGTTCATCCCCCAAACGCGTCGATCGCCCGACGGTGCTGAGGTGAGTTATCCATTCCTCTATTTTTTCTATTTTAGTCGAATTTCACCATGACTTATGTTTTTCGTCCCTTGCAGCGTCGGTAGGTAGCTAAATCCTTTGGCGCTAGCGCCGAAGAAGAGCATCGCCCTCCAATCGAGGCAGCAATCGTCGGTTGGTGTCACACCTATTTCGGACGGGAGCGACGCTAGTGTGACCACGTCGTCGGCCGATCAGTCGCCGCCCACGGTGGCACCTGTGCCCTCGGTGGGACGGGCGGATGCGGGCGTTCAAGGGGCGCCTTCGGAGGTTGCGGAGCAGCGGTCACAGCTGCGATACTGTTGTCGACGGTAGGGTGGATGGGGTGGACGACCGCGCTCGTGGCGTCGATCGTGGCGGGCACGACGTAGCCGATCGTGGCCCTGCCGACGCAGGTGGAGGTGGTGGCGACCGTGACAGATGGGTCACAGTCAGGCGCAACTACCGTGTCGCCTGAGGCATCGACGAGACCCGTGCCATCGACGGCCCTAGCGACGGTGCCTGGCACGGGCCGGGCGGAGGGGGACTTGGCCGAGGGGTCCCTTGGAGTCGTGGTGCTGGGAGAGAGGTTCGCGTCCGCACCGCTGACCCCTTCCATCGTCAAAGGGGGCGTCCTGGCGGGGATGTCACGACGAGAGGGGTCGACGGCACTTGGGGCCAGTAGGGAGTCATCCCTGACCCTAACGTCGGTGGGCAGCGGCTCACCTGCGCAGGGCGAGCCCCTGCTCTAGTGGACGGGTCCATAGGATCTGGTGTTGACGATTTTTACCCTTGACGATACCGCAGAGAGCATGGAGCAGGAGAGCCTCGACGTAGGGATCGCGTCCGTGCTTGAGACCCTAGACCACACCATGGACGCATTGCACGACATTGTTGTTCCCTCCGGTCGGGTATTGCTTGGTCCTGCTTGCTCTTTTCTTCCTCTATACTTTTTGTATCCTGACCATCGTCTCCCTGTAGTCCCTTAAGCTCGTAGCCAGGGGAAATCTCGGTTCCTTCGTCAACCGAAGGAAGCCTAGGACCGCCTCGTCGAGGAGGCGCGACTACATGGGGAGGTGACAGCTCAGCTTGTTGCCGCCCAATAGAGGATGGTCAAGCTGACTCGCCTCGCCGAGGAGGCGACCAATTTTTGGTCATGGGTGGCTGAGGCCCATCGGGATGCTGACGAGACCGAGAAGGCGTTCGAGGCCCTATCGGCAAGGTCGTGGAAGGATGACGAAGAAGCCGCCAGGGTCAGGAAGGAGCAGGATGAGTTGCTCTAGATGGACGCCAAATTCCGCTAGCGGATCCTTGACCTTCTAGGCGAGGTTGAGAAAGAAAGGGATCTGAAGCTGGGGGGCGAGGAGAAGCTCGTGTCCCTAGAGAAAAGGGTGATCCTAGAGGCCATGACGGTCGCTTAGCTGCGCAAGGAGCGGGATGAGCAGATCCAAACCATGGAGAGGCTTTGCTTGGAACGCGGTGTGGCTCATGAGGAGCACGACCAGGGTTTTCGAGAGCGTGACCAGGCCTACCAAGAGCGCAACGACGCATAGCAGAAGGTTGGCTCCCTCTAAGCTGAGCTCAAAAAGAGAGACGATCCGGACGCTAGAGGCTAAGAGCGTTTCTACCGGGCTGGCTATGGATCTCACCGAGGTGAGGAGAAATCTTCAGGCGAAGAGTGACGAGCTCGGTATCCTAAGCGCCACCCTCGGAGTGGTCTGCGACAACCTTGAGGTGGTGCGGTCGAAGGGGACTAGCTCAATCACGGCTCATGACATCGAGATCATGGCTCGGGTGCACCAGCTCGAGAGGAATGCCCATCGCACTGGGGTCAATCAGTCCTTCACGAGTGCTCATTCACATTATGGGGACAACATCGATCTGGAGGCGATGAGCCATGGCTACGCGCCCGGTTATAAAGTCCACGAGCTAGAGGAGATGGAAACGGCGGTGGCTTCCCTTTCGCAGGACCTGGCGGACCGGATAGAAGGCATAGTTCTCCCCTGAAGGGGCTAGTTAGTTTAATAGGTCGGGCGATTGTTTTTGTAATAAGCGAACAAGTTCCATCCCTTTTGTTTCGTTTGAATGAGTCTGTTCTTTCATTTTGGTTGAACAAGTCTGTTCTTTCTCCTTTTACGTGTAAAAAAGGGTTAATGCGTTTTGACCCTTCTTGTTGTTAAGACCGTAGAGCTCGAGGTGTGGGCGGGAAACTCTGGTCACGCTGGTAAGAGTGCCGTAGCCGCTAGGGCATAGATTTCTTGTAGTCCAATCAGTTTCACTCGGCGTTTGTTTCTGCAAACCTTGCCTCTAGGTTTTTAATCGTGAGAAAGGGTCGGGCACGGTGACTGTTTTAGAAAGGGTATATATATATATCCTTATCAGCCCTCGAGTGAGACCCGACTCCTTGCCGTTGCTAGTGTCAGGAATCACTAAAGATTGAGGGGACGATAGCAAAAACTAGTAAGATAAAGCGTCTCTTGTTTTAGAAATATTATTTTTAGTTTTTGTACGTACCCCCTTCCTAGGATCTGAGTCATCGTTCTATGACCGCGCATTTGTTCTCCTTGTGAGTCCAACTTTCCTCGAGCCCCCACGCATAGCAGGGGTCCGATCGAGGGTCGGCTCGTCTTTGTGATCGTCACCCCGTCTGCGGTTTCTGCAATCAGAGGGGTTGAGCTAACATCACTTGCCTCGATGGCTCGAGTGTCACACTCGGTGAGCTCGCTAACGGGCATGTCTGAGTGGAATCCGGGTCCGTCGTTTGTAACGGGGTCGGCATAGCCCTCATGTGGCAATCCACTGCTTCTTAACCCGTCTCCTGGTAGATGCCCGAGTCGTTCTGGAGACCAATTCAGGTGGCCCGCTGGCCTCTCCTCGATGGAGATTCTATGGGCATGGATCAAGGTTAGGATCGAACGAGAAGGTCGAGATGACCTTGTCCGCTTCTGAGCGGGAGTGGGTCGGGCGAAGGCCGCTGGGGCTCATCTACGTTTTCTCCCCTGTCTCTGTTTGACGCAAGGCAGCCTCAAGCCCTTCGTAGGCTAGCCTTCGAACCCCGGTCAGTTGTCGCTCATGTTGATGCGAGGTGGCCTCGAGCCCTTTGTGGGCCGGCCTTTGAACCCCGATTGGTTATCGCTCATGTTGAATGAGATGACTATCCCTTCGTGTCGTGTCGTGTTGCGATGCGTCGTGATGCAATAATTGCATATGCGATGCTTGGATGTATGAGAGTGGATGAATGAATGCTCATGCACTAGAAAAGTAAAGTGGGGGTTGATAAAGTTCGGGGAGCTCTTACCGGCTATGTCCGAGTGGAATCCGTGTTCGTCATTCGTGATGAAGTCAGCATAACCCGCATAGGGCATTCTACTGCTCCTTACCCATCTCTCGGCAGCGGCCCGAGCCGTCCAATCGACTTGGGTGAGCCGTTGGCCTCTTCTCGATGGAGATTCCACCGGTGGGCCCCTCCAAACCCTTCCTGGGAAGGCAGAGGCTAAAGCTCGGGGTGCGGGCAAAAAAACTCTGATCATGCTAGTGAGCAAAAACACCGTAGCCACTGGGTCGTAGGTTTCTTGCGTTCCGACCAGTTTTACTCGGCGTTTGTTTCCATAAACCTTGCATTTATGTTTTTAACGTGATAAAGGGTTGGGCATAGAAAATGTCTACCGAATAGACATACTCTTACCAGCCCCCAAGTGAGGCCTGACCCCTTGTCGTTGCTGGGGTCGGGCGTCACTTAAAGATCGTGGAGCCGATAGCGAAACTAATAAGAGAAAACATGCGTAAATTAAGGGTGACCCATCTCTTGGTAGCGGCCTAAGCCGTCCAATCGACTTGGGTGACCCCCTAGCACTGGACTTACCTTGATGGCTCGAGTGACAGGTTCGAAGAGCTCTTACCGGATATGTTCGAGTGGAATTCGGGTCCGTCGTTCGTGATAGAGTCGGCATAACCCACATGGGGCATCCTACTGCTCTCTACCCATCTCTCGGCAGCGGGCTGAGCCGTTCGATCGATTTGGGTGACCTGCTGGCACAGGACTTACCTACAGAGATAGAGGATGATATCACCCCGCCCAAGAAATTAGTTAGGCAGATAAGCCAGGCGACGAACTTATAATAAATGGACAAGCTCTTAAATTTCGTTATGGCCAAACAGATTTTTAGCCCTTCTCCCCTTTTTGTATAAAAAGGTTAATACGTTCCGACCCTTTCCGTCGTTAAGGCTATAATGCTCGGGGTGTGGGTGAACAAACTCTGATCATGCTGGTGAGCAAAAACATCGTAGCCGCTGAGGCATAGGTTTCTTGTAGTCCAACCAGTTTTACTCAGCGTTTGTTTCCGCAACCCTTTCTTCTAGGTCTTAACATGAGAGAGGGTCGAGCACAGAGAATGTTTGCCAGGTGGATATACTCCTAAATGTGTCCTAGCTCTTTCCGTAGTTAAAGCTTAAGAAGCTCGGGGTGCAGAAAAAACTCTGATCACACTAGTGAGCAAAAACGTTGTAGCCATTGGGGCGGAGGTTTCTTGCAGTTCGACCAGTTTTACTCAGCGTTTGTTGCTGGGGTCCAACCCCCCGCTGTTGCTGGGGTCGGGTGTCACTAAAGATCGAGGAGTTGATAGCAAAACTGATAAGAGAAAGTATGTGTAAATTAAGGGTAAAAGTGACGTAGTTGTTCGATGTTCCAGGCATTGACGAAGACTTCTCCGTCAATGGTCTTGAGCTTGTAGGTGCCTGGTCAGAGCACCTCCACGATGACATACGGTCCCACCCATAGCGGAGAGAGAGCTTGTGGCGGTTCTTGTTGCTCTTGATGAGGCGGAGCACCAGGTCCCCGACGCTGTACTCGACGGCTGTGATACCGGCGCAATGCTTGCTGGTACTTGGCCGAGCGGAGGAGGGTGACATCGCGCGCTTTATCTAGCTGGTCAATGTCATTCTCGAGGGATGTCTTGGCTCCCTGTTTGTCGTACGCCCTGACCCTCGGCGCTCCATAATCGAGGTCAGCCGAGATGATAGCCTCGAAACCGTAGACCATAAAGAATGGTGTGTAGTCGGTGGCCCGGCTGGTCCTAAGGCTCCAGAGCATCACGAGAAGCTTCGCGACCCATCATCTGCCAAACTTGTTCAACCGATTGAAGATCCTAGGCTTGAGGCCTTGTAGGACCATGTCGTTCCATTCCGTCCCGGCGGACGTCGTGGTGAACTGACGCACCTGTCAGCGTTCGTACGAGGGTTAAGCAGAACAGCACCGGCACGCCCGACACTGTTCTTGATGTGAATCCTCAGATATGGACCGTCATGGCCACGGGTTACATCGAGGCATGCTAGCTCTTCCCTGATGTCAGAGTTTTGACACTGGCCCATACGCTTGAACCTAGAGTGGTTGGTGGCGGTACGGGTCCCCGTTGGACGAGACTGAAACCGCGCCCAAGGGGTCGGGCGAGGCAGAGTCCGCGGCTTTGGGTGAGAGTGAGACCCCTGCGGCCTTGGAGTCGGGCGAGACGGAGCCCGCTCCCAAGGGGTCGGGCGAGGCGGAGTCCGTGGCTTTGGGTGAGACCCCCATGGCCGTGGGGTCGGGCGAGACGGAGCCCGCATCCAAGGGGTCAGGCGAGCCGGAAAGCGAGTCCTTGGGGTCGGGCGAGACGGAGCCCGCACCCAAAGGGTCGGGCAATGCGGAGCCCGCGGCCTTGGGTGAGACCCCGCGGCCTTGGGGTCGGACGAGACCTTTTAATACGTCTTGCTTCATCCGGGAAAGTCAGCGTGGGCGCTAACTCCCTTGCTTTGGGTATCCCTAATATCGATACCTGACAGATTGTATTGAATTTTACTGCTCCAACACTTTCTCCTTTCGTTTGATGGTGCTATGACAGGTCTGTAAGAACTAAGAAGCCGCATTTATCTGTTTCCTGTGCTGCATTCATACTTCGATAGTTTATGCTTCCTTTGGATCCATTTCACCTTTCCACTTCTCCTAGTGCCATGTATGCTTCTATGCCTTTCCCTTCGGGATTCAATCGCAAGCTACTCCCTCTGTACTAAATTACAAGTCATTCTGACTTTTCTAAGGACTTAGCTTTTATTATGCATCTAAATATCATACGTAGTTTCTAAAATGCTATGCATCTAAATATCATACATAGTTTTTACTATGTATCTAGAAAAGTCAGAACGTTTTATAATTTAGAATGGAATATATCAGGATGTCAAAAGGTTTATGTGGCTACCTACATCCAGATGTCCTTTTAGTTTTATGTGACAAAGTTGGCCATAAATACAATACCAACTTGTTAACAAGATTTGAAATGTTGCTTGAAGTACATCCAATGAATCAGTTTAAGAGTGTTCATCAGAGTCCGCACTGGCCATGAGATTGTGTAATGTCGAACGAGGAAACACGCATCATTTCAAAAATTCAGAGATACAACAATAATGCACAATATATGAATAAAAGCAGCAAAGGTTACTCTCCGGATATGTACTTACAAAGCCAGAAAATGGTACACGTTCTATGAAATTAAAAAGGTACTCCCTCTATTTCAAATTAAGATGTTTTGGCTTTTCTAATACATAGCTTTTGCTGTGTATTTAGATATACACTATGTTTAGATACATATAGTAGAAATAATATATTTAGAAAAAAAAAACCCAAAACATCTTATAATTTGGAATGGAGGGAGTATCATCATTCTAACACTTCGATTTGTTCAATGAACATTTTTACAATACAAAGCTGAAATCAAAATGAATTTTCTAACGAAGTGAGACCACTGGCATTGCTACATGTCTACTGCCAACGGCTGTGCAAACGTTACTTCGTTTCTCTTCTCTACAAACAAGCATGTTAGGCACATTGACGCTGTTCTGGTCCTCTGTAAACAAAAGAAGACGATATCACTTTGGCTGACTGTCCTGCACGATTGGATGCAGCAAGGAGAAGATCAACTTGTACCCTGAATGCAAGAGCTGGATGAATGGTATGCACAATAAATTGAAGTCACATTGCTGTTGATTCCTCAAATGGCAGTCTCAGCCTTGTATGAATGACGAATCATGTCCAAACGAAGATTAGCTGGTGGTGGATCTGTAGTCTCGTTAGTTCGGTGATGGAACAGTTTAGCTATCGCTCTTCTTTCGCAGTCCTGTTTCGACAACAAATCGACATCCATAGTATTAGATAGTCTATGCAAACCCGTTAATAAATGCGATGGTGATTACTTTGTTCTGCAGAATTGCCTTTTTGGGACCCTAGCAGTAAACTACAATTCTCTACTAATATATGGTCCTAGCAATTCAATATGCAATAGCATGGATTGTTGCACCCAGTTATTGCCTACAGAGAAGGAATTCAGGAAAAGAAACAGGGCTTTGCCAGCAACTCTTACATACACACTAGACCCCTAATTTGATGGTGCTGGGTAGCCACATGGTGTCATATAGTTTAAGTACATAGGGCCGAATGTCCTCAACTATTTTTTAGACTTATTGACTCGGTCTCTGTACATGCTGAAATGCATTGATTGTTGCTATTACCTTAAACATATTTAGGTGAAAAGGTTTCCCTGGATTCGTTCTCCTGAGCTTCAAATAAGTGTATGTAAAACTCAATTGATCACGTGAGGTAAAACGGTTTACTTCGTTAAACCAAAGGCATGAAAACAAGTTAGACATTGGTGTATGGGCACGCACAATGAATGATCCTTCAGGTACATCTGCAAAAGTTCATGTACAGGGTCAACTCTTGGGCCAATCAAGAAATATATACTTCTAAGTCATTAACTAAACAATATGTAGCCTGTTTGCTTGGTCGTAAACGATCGTGGATTATAAGCCAGAACAGTATTTTTCTCTCACACCAAACCAGCCAGCAGTAATAATCCACGATCGTTTCAGCCGAAACGAACAGGCTGATGATAGGATACATACAGCTTGGAAGAACAGGCAGTTGGCCAGAGTTATTAAACTTGACAAGACCATCAGACTGGTAAAAGTGAAATTGCTCATCAATAGCAGTATGATTGTACTTGTTCAACCGCTTGTTTTGGAGTACTTCCTCCCATACACAAGAGCGATCATAGTGCATTGAGATGGCATATTCTACTTTCTTTCTCCATAAGAAATACTCAATGATAAGCATTGGATCAGCATGGAGGCGCAGTTTGCTATCCAACCATATAGAATACCTAGAAAGAAAAATACCTTCAGTTAACCCAGGTGAGAAAATACTAACTCATTTCACAAGAGAAAATTTCTTTAGCCAGAAAACAATGCCATTTTGTTATAGAGCACTCCTTTTTAGGCTCTTGATGCCTATATGAATAATAACCTTAAACTTATAAAGATTATGTTTGTAGATTTTGAAAAATACTTCCATAATACTACAATTTTACAAGGCTTTTTAACTTTTATTTGATCAAGAGTTTATAACTATATTACTATAGAAATTAATGTTCAATGTTGCATTCTGAACAATATGTCCAGACAACGGACAACACGCTTTTGTGATCGCAGTGTCCGGGGCATACGCATTATTATTAACAAAATAGGAAAAAGAAAATTCGCTGCAACATAAAGCAAAGTAAGAAGCCCTAGTTACAATCAGAGCTGGTGGGATGACAAGCACTAACCAGTTAGTAGGCAGTACTTGTAGGATTTTTTGGATTTAATAGAATTTATTGTTAGAGCAAAGACATTGCTGGTAATAAAAAAATTCACTGCGCAATTAAATACGATACGCATACTTCCTTGAAGACTTACATGGCAGATGGGAAGAGTCGATGAGCTAGAAATTTTGGCACCTTCCCAGCTCTTCGCATATCTTCGTATGGTAAGTTCTTAACTATGACACTTCTCCATAAGCCTATGAATCCATTTCCATCAGGCATGTGTCCTTCAGAGGAAAGGGTTGCCAGTGTTAGCTCATCCATGAACATGACGAAGCACACATTCTTCTTAGCGTAAGAGCCAATCTGTGAGAGTTTATGGCACATCGTACAATTACTATAGAACTTATAAAAAACAAGAAATATTCATGAAATAAAAGATTGATAAGGAGTGAAGGCCAATGAATAATTTACCATCATGACAGAACATGAAATCAACTAGAAGAATAAACCTTATACTTAAGCCATTTTGCTACTCGAAAACAAGCTATTAGCTATAGCACATGGATGATCAGGCTCATCCATACAGAAGAGATTAGAAAATCACCCTGCTTTTAGTTGGTCTCCTCAAGTAATCAGAGCTTCCAAAAATACATGATGATACAGCAACATGGCAGGTAGCCATATACCTTCTATCATTTTCATCCAAATCAAATCCAGTACTAGGGTAATCATCTGGTCCTCTAACAAAACCGCAGTGGAGGGTTTGGTCTTTAGCATGGTATGTCTCTTCTCTATCCCCAAGACTCTGGTGTCCACCAAACACTGGTTCGAAGAAGCCATTACCAAGCAATACTTTTTCCTTCAATATATAGCTCAAAGAAAACTGTGTAAAATTCCCGTAGTGAGCAGGCTCCACAAGATCATCAACTGATGGCAAAAACTGAATATCGCATGGTGCATCTGCAATGTTTTGGTAAGTAAACAGAAACCTCTGTAACATATTTTTTTAGCATATATAAGGTAGCGTCCTATCGGATTTTTTTATATTAACTTGTAATAAACAATACTGTTTGTGTGCAATGATTCATGTACCATATATAAGGTAGGGCCTAATCAGATTGTTTGATACTAACTTATAATAAAATACACTTGTTATTCTCTCAAAAAATAAAGGCATGGCAAGGATTGTTTCTAAGCAAGAAAGAGGGGGGATATCAGCTAGAAGATTATATCAAACTTTAAAAAAAAGACCCCCCCCCCCCCCCCCCCCCCCCCCCCCCCTCTTGTTCTAATGCATGTAGGGTAAAAAAATCTAATAAAAGTTATTCGTTGCATTTGACTAAAAAAGGCCCATCTTTGAGAAGTGCACCCTTTACAGAGTATAAAGAGAAAATCTCTTACAGCGCTTGTGTGGTTTCTTTCGACTTTTGGGGGGTTCCAACTCAACTTTAGTCCTGGCAGAAGAAGTAAATCTGATGACTTTAACACAAACAACTGAATTTATACGTATGTATTTGAACTCACATAGAGATATTTGTAACATCAGGGCTGTATCCCTGACCATTCCACTTCAAAAGGTTCTCCCTATTAGATAGGCCATGATGCATTGCTGCAAAGCATAACATCAAATTTCAGAGAGTATTTTTTTTTTCCTGCGGATAGAGAGTATTTTCTTTGGAGTCATCCAGAAAAAATATGAGAACATAATCAATAAAGTAAATAAATCTTTTTAACTCGTGACAAGGGGAAGTGATTCAATTTCCTGTGACCAAACACCTCTGGAACACACATATTTTTCCAACTAACCAATTGGGGGCAAGGAACCCACCTGAACGTAAATTCCATTTCATTTGAAACCAAAACAGAACCTCTAACACACATTTTAGGCCCTACTCATTTCTGGTGACAATGCTGACGCTTGTATCTCTAACAATTGGAACTGTAGAATTTACGTAATAGGAAATAATCACCAGAACGCATCTGAAGATTTGTGCACCCTGAAGAAATTTTATGCGATGATAGAAAATGGTAGTATGCGGCGGACACCGGCCCACTGCCCGCGCCGCCGCGCGCACATACAGAAAACAGATTGTGGTCGTATGCCTTTGTCAGTTGCAACTAAATTGCAGCTCCAAAGCAAAATGATAGTTCTGGATGGAAAAAGTACCTGGTCATTTGAACGCTTACCGTGGATTGGGAGGTTGGCATGGGAGGAAAAGGAGAGGCAGGCGAGGGAGAGGAGGGCGAGGGAGAGGACAAGGAGGAGGATTAGGCGGCAGCGGCGCCGTAGCCTCCGGGAATGGCGGCGGGACCCGGCCGCGTCCGGGGCGGTTATCGGTAGGCGGAGCTCCGGCATGCCCCGCGCAGCACGCGCGCTCCGGCGAGGCGTAGAGGTGGGATGGGCAGCGAGAGAAAGCGGGCGAATATTTGCCCCTTGTGTTTTGCCCTTATTTCGTCGGAGTGTGAAATGACAAATTTCTTGATCACCTTGCTATATAAAATTTCGTATAATGCCGCTTTACGTGTGTATGTTTGTGTATTTGCCTTGAATTGATTTTAGAATGTACTCCCCGTCTCTAAAATGATATACACAGTAGCCGACTGTTATATTAAATCATCTTCAATAAATTTTATTTAATTTCACTAAAATTTTAAGGTGTAAATGCAAGATATCTAATCGTAGAATCCAACTTATTACGTGAGGCCACATGTATATATAGCAACACCGATTTGTATAAAATAGTAGGCTGTTATATTGAATCATCTCTAACTAATTTTAGTCAGTTTTGTCAAATATTATATTGAATCGTCTCGAACCAATTTCGGTCAATTTGTCAAACTTTTAAGATGTGAATAAGGTTTTAATTATAGGGTTCATCTTTTAACCTGGAACCCACATGTATATATAGCCACACCAATTTGCATATAAGTAATCTTAAACAAATTTTAGTCAATTTCATTAAAACTTTAATGAGTATAAACGTGACAATTTAATTCTAAAGTTCAGTTTTAGGCATGATGTCAACATGTAAGCATAGTACTTTTGCTATTGACCCCGTTCGGCTGGCAGAATCTTGACTGAAACTGGCTGGTCGTGTGAAAGAGAAACATTGTTTGGCTGGATGGCAGTGTCGCGTGAGGGAGAACCGGCTGGCTGGCTGGTTTCCTCAGACCAGCGAACAAGCCCATTATTTGGATCCTACTGGATGGATTTGGACTTCAATGCAAATTGGATTGAACATTAATGATTTGGAATTGGATTTAGATTGGATGTTATTTATTTTGTTAGATTTTAATTAGACTTCTCCATTGGATTTGGATTCTAATCCATTTCCACCTCTATATATCCTTGTTGCCTTGTTGCTGTAAATATATTCCTCTCTATTAATATTAGTACAATGCCCCCAGCCCCCACAAACTTCTCGCCAGTTGCTTTTAATGGAAAATTCAGTGTATATCAAACCTGCGGCAGCGACATAAGTCATAACCTGACAAAAAAAAAACTTCAGAAGACTAAATTAAAGCAAACCAATAGAACGCAATAATCTGCAGAGGTCAATTAGCAAATCAAGGTCAATTAGCAAATCAACGATCAAATGCACCACAAGTAAAGAAGGGATGAGCAAAGGCTATATGAAGTGTCATGTGCGGATGTGCCATTATCAACTTTGTTTGTTAACAACAGGACGGATCACGGAAGGAAGCACAAGTAATAAATAAAGGAGGAATGGGCAAAGGCTATATGAAGTGCCATGTGCTAATATCAACTTTCTTTGTTAACAACATGACGGATGGAAGAATAGATCAATCCACAGGACACAAATCAAGTGTGTTGAGTATTCTTTGGTACATTACAATACTTTACTCACTGTATCTTGTTACAAGATAGAACACCCCAAAAAACAAACCCAAAAAAAAAATGTAGAGAACAAAAACAGCCTCACTATATGAAGTTATGAAACACGGTGAGTTTTACATCATTTGTGCAGTCAGCAGTACCACAAAGCATGAGAGTATTGGACAAGTCAAAACAAGAATCAGAAACTATGCATGCATGTACTAATCAGTCTTGGTATCCTCAGCTCAGTCGAGTTTAGCTGGTTTTGATTCGACCCCTCCTCCTTTTCGTTGTTCAATAGTGTAGGGCATGTAAGTTCCGAGTATCTTGTCCCACATCACAAAGAAGGGTTGTGAAAAGTTGTACTTGTTACCATAGAGCTGATGGTGAATGTCATGATAAGCACTGTTATTGCTGAACAGCGCCTGGAGGATGTTACCAGGAAGCCACAGCCCACAATGATCATCCACAGTTTTGATGGTTGCAAAGGAGAAAAAGAATATGGATGTCCGTGGAGTCATACCAGAAACAAGGAATGAGAGTGCACCACCAATGGTGTCCAAAATAAGGCCCTCAAGAGGGTGGTTGTATAGAGCTCCAAAGGAATAAGGGACTACAAGAGTGTGGTGCTTGGAATGGATGTGTTTATACAGGAACTTGTTAATGTGCATGTATCTGTGCATGAAGTACTGCCATGTGTCCATAACAACCATTGCAGTTATAAACTGCAACACTATTACAAGAGCAGGAGGTTGCTTCTGTCCAATACCACTCTCATCACCAATAACCTGTTTGTGAAGGAAAATGTCAGCATGTTAACAAACCTATCTACATAGATGATGTGTATCGAACAATTCACTGATGAACCATTTTTTAGGAACCCAAAAGAAACATTATGATGTCAAGCTGGTTACAAAATCAAGACTGATCATAGAACTAGATATCCCCTAGATCAGTGAATTCTCATGAACCTATATTGATTTATATTCAAATTCTTAGTTTTATTCCAATCAGAATCAACATGGTTAACCCAGCAACCACCCGCTATACTGACACAAGGATTTTAATCCACTTCACTAGCTACATGTGTATTGAATGTTATGTTCAGCTTTCAAATCCTCAAAGCATGTAAGTGAGACATGTTAACTGATGACTTTCTTTAAAAAACATGATCTGGTTTGCTTCACTTTGCTTTATACTTCATTGGTTAGGATAGATGCTCAGGAACAAAGTCTAGAAGGAAATAAGAAGGCTGTTGAGCTATATGCAGTAATGGGATGCAAATACAATCCAGGAGGCTTGTAAACCAATTTGTGCTTCAGACTTATAAGGTGTGTTGTCTCGATCGATCATTTCCTGTGCAATTAAAAACATCAAGTTTGCTTCGTTGCACAGAATGATAACGCCCAAAGGAAGCACCTATTAAG